>NC_056743.1:477092105-477416480 GCF_019279795.1 Protopterus annectens
TAGGGAATGACTGACAAACCGACAACAAGTTCATAATTACTAGGTATCTCATACAAAGGAGGACCCACTTAAGGAGTGTAGAACCGCTCCCCCCCTTAAAATGCACCAAATCAGCAATATCAGCATTCCATCTACATGGTGTGGGAGCAGACGTCAGTCTTCTGCACCAAAGACAATTATGCTACTAACACTGTTTTCATATTCTACAACACAAATAGTGACTGCCATTTGCTAAACAAAAGTTAGTTGCACCATTGAAAACAGATTTGGCATGAGCAACAGTAAACTACTTTCTTTGATAGACAGTTCCATGAAATTGAACTGAAACTCGTAATCCCTTGAAAATGCACTGAAATTCATAATTCCATGGAAATGTACTGAAACAAACTGAATTTATTCAGTAGTCTGGTAGTTGGTGGAGAGGGTTCAGGGTCTTGTCTCCTGTAACCAGGACCGGCCTTTGGTCAACTGATGCCCTAGGCGAAAGGTCTCCACAGTGCTCCTCCCAACACCACCCTATGCCCCCATCCTGGTCTACTTACATCATCCATATTACTGGAAAAGCACCCCTGCTAGAGCGGCGCCCTAGGCAGCTACCTAGTTGACGTATGCCTAAGGCCGGCTATGCCTGTAACCAAGTTACAGGGTCAGGCCTGATCAAGTTAATTGACTAAACTACCCGCCCTACTAACTAGGGCATTACATACCATATCTCCATGTCTGTCAACCTATTAGTATAAGATATCTGGACAAAGCCTAAAATAATGAGGGGACAAAGGCCCAAAACTAGGTACAGATTTTAATTATTGCTCTTACAGACTTAGAAAGGTGCTACAGTAACAGAATTTGTCTTAGCATGCGTTTTCTGAAAGAAATGAATTCTGAAACTCAAATGTATGTCATTATTTAGTTGTGTCAAGCCTCAGTGATTTGCCAGAGAACCACAAATTTTATGAGGAATTGGCCAAAAGTATGTAGCATAAATCTTGACGTTCTGCAAAAATCTGGACAGTTTTGAGGTATGCATACCTCTTGACCTCTCAGTGCAAGAATATGGACCAAGTCTGAAATAATGGGGATACTATAGTCCGAAAATAGGGATAGATTTTAACTATTGCTTTTTTAAACTTAGAAATTTGCTAGAATAACAGGATTTGTTGTTTGCATGAATTTTTCTGAAGGATATGAAGTCTGAAACTCATATATATATATATATATATATATATATATATATATATATATATATATATATATATATATATATATGTGTGTGTGTGTGTATGTGTGTGTGTGTCATTATTTAATGACTTCAGTCCTCCATGATTTGCCAGAAAACCGCAAATTTTATGAGAAACGGACCAAAACTTTGAGGTTAAATCTGTACAGTTGAGAGGCATACTAAAACACACGTACTACCTACCCTCTCTCTGCTCTTACACAGCAACACACATACACTTTATCTCTCATAAGAACAGAATGGCTAGTTTAAATCAGATACACACTTACCCTCTCTCTTAACGGAACAGCTAGTTTAAATTCTGCACGAGTGTGTAATGTGTTTACATCCACTTTGGCGTGTGTGCGTGAGATAAACGCATGGTCCTCAAAGGAGTAGACAATGCCACCATGGATGTAAACACATTCCGCACTTGCAGGTGGAATTTGTATTTATTTATTTTAATTCTTAATCATTGAAGCCTCCTAGCCAGAGTGGGTCTCCCCAGCTACTGGGCCCCAGGCAACTGCCTATGTCACCTAGTGCTGGATCCAGCTCTGTCCCAGATACTGGCTTTAAGATTGCTTATGGATATTTCATAACAGAATACCAGAATAATATAGTACTACAACTGTGTCAGTTTGTAGACTTCAGCTTGTTTCAGATTTTTTTTGCTGTCTCACATTTCCTTTTCTTTACTTTTCTACAATTACCTTGCTTCAGAGTTGTAGTACTGAAACTAGAATAATGAGTTTTACAGCAGCACTGATCTTTTTCAAAGACAGGAATTTATCTTGAGTATGCTCACAGCTATGCTTTTACTGTAAGTGGTTTAGCAATTTGCGTTGTAAACACCACTGCCAGAAACAAATTTATTGCCTAGATTTTGAAGCTCCTTGTTTAGTAAATGCCTTTTGTTTGTTTAAACTTGAATTTTAGAAATTCTCAGATAACAAAAAGGGCATCTTGCTTTTAGGGCTAAAAATGGTGACCGTGTCATAATGTAGCATAGATTTCTGATGACTCAAATTAATGATCTTGTGGAGGATTACCATTCAGCTCTGAAAAATGAGTATATCTGTTGCTGCAAGATAGTATATAAATGATTTAGTTTATGAAGTAAAGTGTTACTGTATTACAGTAATTGAGAAAGTACTTATCGATACTTAATCCCGACAGTGGGATTATATCAAGTAGAGTGTCATGTAGGAGGTAAAATCGTTCTCATCAAAGGCCTCTATGGCACCCACACATTTAGAGACGTGAGAAGTGCAGTGCCTCATGCCAGAGGTTGTTAAGGTGGGGTTTGAGCCTCCATGCAAAGATGCTTTAATGGCTGTACAGAAAGGTTTCAAGATCTCTCTAATTTCTTGACAACTGCACTACGTTTTTTGACTTTGCATGACTCAAAATTATGGGTCTGAGACTTTTCAAAGTCAGCCCGAGTGTGCCAAGTTCAGTGTTATCTGGCATCTAGTCAGGCTATGTAGTCACATGAGTGTTAAATGTGTTGGCAAATGCTGCAGATGGCTTCAGTTATACAAGACTCCTTGGTAGAACAGGAGACTCTCATGTGACCCTCGAGTCTTGTGCCTTCCTTCACAGGGTGCTGTCTTTTTGCATGCTGCTGGTCTGGTAATATTTAGATACCTCAGCAGTAGTGGAGGTGGCCGCACAGAGCTTGGCTCTCTTAATATTCCAGTGCTTGCATGTTTGGTTGTTGGTGTCCCCTACCCAGACACCACTAATTTAGGCATGCTTTTTTATCCTAATCTGACTTTAGTCTTTTTTTAGATGTTTACATCAGTTGGGAGAAATTTATGCCTAGTGCTAGTCCAGTATGGCATGCATCTCTTCTGAACATCCTGTGATGTAGAATTCAACTTGAGAGTTAAGTTAATCTCCTTTGTCAACGATTCATCATAGATTTATAGGTAGTTACCAGGCTTGTAGTCTAACAGACCATTGAGGAGCCTCTCCCAAGTTTCCTGTTTCATCAGAGCACTGTCCTCTGGGCTTACAGGAAGCAGCTCATTAACAGCTCGTATCTTTAAATCCTGTGCACTGCCAGACAGGAGATTTCTGTTAGCATGGTAAAACCCATTTGTGTAAACTGTATATCTGATGTCGTTTACGCACTGTACAATACTAAATCTCTTTCTTCCAGTAAGTGCATTTGAGACGGCTGTACCTGTCAAGTGTGTGTAATCATTATATCCTTTCAGTTTTCTCGTGGTGCATGGCTCCTACTGTTGTTTTCCAGTCTGCTGAACCTTGTTGGCATTTTCTTTGAGATGGTTTATTTATTTCTTCTTGTAGCTTATAGGCAGACCATCTGAGTGGATGTCTTGCATCAAGATGGGAAGCTCAACTGAGATGGTTCATGGTCTTGGATCCATGAAACATCCTGAACAGGGGTTATGTGATTTATCTTGTTTGAACATTTATTTCCTTAGGGTTTTAGTGTGCTGCTTTGTTGTCCCTAAACATTTTTTTTGTCAAATCAGGCAAGCATTACCTAGTATGGTATGCCAACAAGCAAGATAGGAAAAGCTCTGTCATCTTCAGAGGAATACAGGAATGTTAAGTTCTGTCATACCATGTCCACCTTGAGTACAAATACTAGAAAATAGAATGAATCTTACTGGGGCCCTGACTGAAACCCCATTGAATGTCAAGGTTAACCTCTAAAAAACAGTGCTATAAGGCTGTCAAGACATATACTGACTCCAAGTGTTTAGGTCTTCAGACATTACCTTATGTGCAAACAGTGAAAGTTATGCTACTAAGTAGATATGTGGACTTTGCAGTATGTTTATGACTTATGGGAATTGGCTACAGGCAGATCTCACCATGGTCAAATCAATTCTAACTGCTCTCTAGATGTCCCAGCACAGGTTGACAGTGGTTCCTGTCTGACACAGAAATGGATACCTTTGTCCCAGGGCAGAGAGGCAGTCAACCTATTTTATCTATCATGTTTTCCCCTGCAGGCAGGTTATGTGTTTTTGACAAGAAATGCCATGACCACTTGGTATCATATGCTTTCTATGGTTTTTATCTGTGTCTTCAAAAGTTAAATATCCTTTTGGGGAAGTCTTTTGGTGAGAAATTTCAAGGAATACTTGTTTTTTTTTCTGTTTTCTGGGCATCTTTTGTGCAGGATTTTATAAAACTTTGTAATATCTGGCATTTAATGCCATATAAGAATTTGCATTCCATGTACCATGTTTTCTTACTAAAGTCCCACTTCTCTGTAAACTGTCAGATTTGTCAAGATTTCTCTAGGAGGACATGTAAAAGTAGAGCTTGGTGGTGTACAACAAAACTAGAGACCGTCATGCAAACCTCAGAGTTAAAACAGCAATCTGCTACCACATTAGAACTTAAATAACAAAGTGCCATAGGAAGGAACATTGCACAAAGGAATTTAGGGCCGTCGCACCTGCAAAAGAAAGATGCAGCCAAAGAGCAAAAACAAACTGCTCTGACATCTAAAATGCCAGAGGATGCCATAACTCATGAGATACCTTCCCAGTCCCCAATACCTGGCAGCTGTTTTCTTTGCAGCTTTCTGTCAGACCCCTATGAAGGAAGACATGTGAGCAGCTTCCAGCATGTCCTTTTGGTCTTCATGCCACATTTCAGGTATGTTAGACACAGAGGCTGCGCTGCGTACATTATAGTAACAAACACCATTATCCATATGTAAATAGCAGCCCAGATGGTAAAAATGAATTGCCTTTTATAGGTTCATAGGTTCATACTAGGCTATCTACCCTAGGGCATTTATAAGCCTAGCCAGAGTGTGTTTGGCTTTCGCCACCCATTTTAAATTAATTTTGCTATGCCCTGTTTCGAGGTTAGTATACTGTGACTCTGTCTAACAGTGACACAGAAGTGATATCCGGGGTAAACCTATGTTCTCCCATCCACTTATCAAGATTCCTCTTGAAGAGAGTCAATGAGGGACTCTGCCTAACCTGGACTGGGATTTTATTCCAGAGTGAAGCGAGCCTCTGGGTTATGAATCTGTCCCTCCAGCATGTCCTATTTATTTCAGTGCTGAGGTTCAAGTCTCTCGAGGGCGTAGCTCGGTGGGATTTGGATTTTCTGAGGTGCAGTATGTCCATTAATTCTGGGTTGGACATGGCTTTATACGTCAGGCACAGATCGCCTCTGAGCAGGCGGTATGCCACTGAGTAGAGCTGGAGTTTCTTTAACAGGGCAGCATATGGCATCTGTTTGTGCCCTTTGATCCTCTTGGTGAGGTACTTTTGGGGTCTTTCCAGTTGCTGCAGGTGTCTGGTAAGGTAAATCCCAAAAGGGGCATTGTACTCAATTATGGGCCTGATGAGGGATGAGTAAAGAGGCACGATGACCTCCCCTGATCTAGATGTGAATCCCTTCATGATTAGGTGGGCTATATAAAATGTTTTTCTAACCACTTTGGCCACGTGGTTGTCAAATGAGAGATTGCTATCAACTTGGGTCCCCAATTACTTCTTCTGTACTTAATGGATTACCACCTATGTGGTAATTTGTGGGCACTTTGTTTTTCCGACTGTTGTACATAGTAGCCGTTCTAGAGGTAGATCTGAAGATAATGGTCACACTTTCAAAAAAGCCCTTGTGACTAAAAGGTGAGCTCATTCTGCTGGTTTTTCCTGCAGACTCAGACATTTCACCAACCATTTCATAGGCCTTAGAGGTCTCTAGCACTCTGATCCCTGTAATCCCAGCAGGGCCTTGCTTGGCATGATTTTAAGAAATTTCTGGAAGAGTATTTTGTGTTGTGATTGAACTTGCAACAGACACTTTCCATTTCAGGTTCTCAAACCATAAAAAATAAAAGGGTCCTTCTTTTTTAAGAAAATCAGATTCTTCCTCAAAGCATAATCCAGACTTTGCCTACACCTCCCAGATGCCCTGTCCTTGTATATACAGCTCAGATAATGAAAAATAAGTTGACCGATTTACCACATGAAGGCTTTTCTTTTGGGGAGACCCTCAGTCTCATAAAGAAGCACTTTATATGTGATTCCAAGTTGGTCGGAGACATTAGAGGTACCTAGATATTCTAGGGCTGATTAAGCCTAAGCCTGTTGCTGTATGCCCAGCATTTGGTTCCTTTACAATATCATCATTGAGTATGGATCACTGATCTTCCATTTCCAAGAAATATGACATTTTGTGGGTCAAACAGACATTAACAAAATCCGATGGCCGATCTACCTGTAGTTTCTATTGATACTGCCAGGGTTCAGAGTTGGCGCCAGGTCCCAATACCATCCCAGTGGAAACAAGATAGATTTGGGTGATTAGTCTGTTGCACTTTTTGTGGCCATCAGTAGCCAGACCCATATGCTGAAATATCAAGGAAATCATCACCATCCCTCTTTTTCCCCTTTTTTTTACATGGGGTCGGGGTATCATGTTAAGTGTCGCCAACTCTCTCAATTTCAGTGCCACACTCCTGCCTTCTTCGACACTCATGCCTGACTGTCGCAGACCTTCTTTCACACAACCCATCCACCTCTTTGCTGGATGTCTTCACTTCCTCTTATCTCCTTCCTGTCTGTCCCAAATATACCTCACCAGATTGTCTTCTGCTTTTCTACACATGTGCCCAAGCCACCATAATCTGGTCTCTTTGATCTTTTCTGCAATCTGAAATATCAAGGAAATATCCTTAAATAAGTAAAAGAGCTGCCATCAGAGATATGAGACTTTGTTTCAGGACAGACTGGGTGGGGAAGCAATGTACAAAACTGGTTCAAGAGTTAACATAGCATCAAGGGAGGCAGCAGCAGGATCTGTTTAAGAATTCATCCCCTGCCAAGAGGATAAAGTTTGTCTCACTGAGTTAGAAAGATATATGAAGGATTGGAGGCAAGAATTAAAGTGGGAAAGTTCATCTCTGAGACAACGTCCTGTATCCCCTTTATTTGATTTATATTTAGTGCCACTGGCAAAGAAAATAAGGGACTTGGAAATTCAAGTTTATAACTGGATTGCTAATGAAAAAATGTTGGCTATATTTGCAGATCCCATTATTTTGTACTTGATAAATCCAGAAAAGGGCATTTTGGTGTTGTGGAACTTTTTGAGACAGTCTCTTTAACGAAGATAAACAAAGGCTATAGCCGTAAATTGTTTATCAACACACAAATTGGTTCAACAATGCCCATATTTATGGGGACATGATTAGATATAAAGTATTTAGGAATATGATAAAGTATTTAGGAGTATGGATTAAAAAGGCTTCTGTTGTGGTAGCTAAGGAAATGTGGGAAGAGCCTAAACAAAAGATAATTCAAAACTGAGAAACTGGAAGCCGTTGTTTATGGATAGTAGGATGCAAGCAGTGGAAATGTGTATAGTCCCTTTAGTTTTACGCACAGGTTGGTATATTTTATCAACCAGAAGAGAAGTTGTGGGCAATAATAAAGATTAAGTGTGGTAAGGTGATCCTTATAATAAAGCAAGGTGGTTTAGGATTGCCTGATTTGAAGGGATATTGTAGAGCTACCCCGTTAAGGCTTATATTCCTAACACCAGCAGAGGGTTATAATTCACAGTGGAAAGGAAGATGATGATGGGAGAGGGATCAAGGAAATAAGGAGATAGTAGGATTTTGGATGTAGATCTTTAAGGAGAATAGTAACAGCCATACAGAGTATTGTATTCATAAAGTTGCAGAAAGTCTTCTAAGAATAAAGCTGATACAAGAATGGAGAAAGAAGAGTTTGCCAGTAGGGATGACTGCAAGTAGTGGTGCAGAAAATAGGCTGGAGGGATAAATAACCGGGAAGACATGGCATAGAATTTTCTGAAGAAGTCCTATTCACAGGACAAGTTGGTCAGATACATTAGAGGTACCTAGATATTCTATGGCTGATTAAGCCTAAAGGAATTTACTGGAGAAAGCTAGGAAAGGAACCAGGGTAGTGCAACTAGAGAGGGAAAGATGATAGAGTGGGATAAGGCCAAGAAGAAGTTTGGAATGCAGGATAGAGACTGCCTTCCCCTCATGGGTTAGAGAGACTCCCTTCAAAGTATAAGCAAAGAGAAAGTGATGAGTCCTAAGTGAAAAAAACTGCTCTGGTAAAGTTTTTAGCTTAATCTTGAACAGAAGCTGCTGTTAGTGATAATTAGTACAGCGTATAAAATATTGCAAGATAACTATAAGAATCAATCAGAGCAAGTTAGGAAAGACTGGGGAGAGAGACTAGAAAAGCAGTTTACAGGAAAACAATGGTAAGACATATGTACATCTCCCATGTATGTAACAAAGTTAAGAAGACTTAGTATTTTTGCTTGGAAGTGTTTGCATAGGTATTTTTATATCCCAAGTCGACTTCAGAGAATTTTTCCGCTGGTACATAGCAAATGTTGAAGGTACAGTGGGGAAGAAAGCAGTAACTAGGAAGATGATTTTTGAGAATGTAATGATTTGGCAGGTTTTAAAAAATTGTTTTACAGAGTACTCTGTCAGAAATATTGGAGGAACAAATGTAACTAAGGAAATGATTCTTTTTAGCTGGGACACAGGATCTGAATTGCTTAGACATAGTAAGGCCTTACTTAATTTAAATATGTTGGATGACTAAAAAGCAATTACTAGAAAATGGAAATAAAAATCTAAGCCAGCAGTATGTGACATATTGAAAATTGTAAAAGGTTTGAACTGGAAGTGGGATCTTTCGAAAAGGGAAAAGGGCAGATAACACAGAAGTAAATGGAACTTGTAGGAACAAGAAAAGCAGAATAATGTTCAGGAAGGAGTGAGGTTTAAGGGAAGGCATGAATTCAGCAATTTATGCTGGACTAAATGATGGTTGTTACAAAGACAGAAAACATAAGTTGTTGTTTGTCTTTCGGCTTTTTCCAGGTAAGGGGTTGCCACAGCGGAACTCCAGTCCGCAAATGATTAGCAGTAGATTTTTACGAAACACCGAGGTGCCAGCTCGACGCCCAACCTCCAACGAAGGCACACACATTTACGCACGCATGTCTTTCGAACACTACCCAACCGCGGGAAGGACATGCAGACTCCACACAGAAGTCCCTTCCAAGCCACGCCAAGAATCAAATTGGAGAACCTCTTGTTGTGAGGTAACAATGCTACCGCCGTATCACCGCGGCATAAAACATAAGTAATCTATGCAAATGGAAAAAGACATGTTAATTGTTTTTTTCTTTTCTGTTCTTGTATTTGTGGGTTTGTCTTAAATTTTAATTATTAAAAGTATTATACTATTACCTTACTGAGCTGGGTCTTGGATATCCTGCCATCTGGTTCCCAAACAGAGTCCAAGACCTTCCTTCCTTTCATGGGGATGCCTTTAATTCCAGCAAGTCAGATACAGTTGACCTTAACCCTGCCTTGACCACAATTTGCCTCAAAGAGGTGTAGCAAAGGTTTCCCATAGAAAAGTAAGGGAAGTATTTTTAGTCCAGAGTTATCCTTGTCCCCAGAAGAAATAGACCATGAGGGCTTATAATGAACATTTGAATATTAAGCATTCCCTTAGAAATACCAAAGTTCAGAATGCTTACCTCGCAGTTCTTCCCTTATTTAATGATGCCTAAAGCATTCATGGTCACTCTCACTTACATGTTCCTGTATGCAGGGATCGCATGTGATTCGTTAAGTTCAGGACAGGGAACTTCCATTTTGAGTTTACATCTTTGTCCTTTTGTCTGTTTACTGCTCCCAGTATTTTTGAAGTACCTTGCCTAGATAATGGACTTTCTGAGGACTGAAGCATCTGTTTTTACCCATATGCAAACAACTGCCTGCTTCAGGTCAAGCACAAGGAGGAGAACTACAGGAAAGAGCAACAGTTTGGACTGGAATGTTTCTAGAATTCTTTGTTAGTCTCAGGACTAAAGCTATCCGCTCGGTCTTACTCGTCAAGAAACCACTCCCCAAACAAGTGCTGTATGCGATGAAATACTTTATTATACAAGTAAAACAAACACTGACTAAAAAGTCTGTAGCTCTTAATGTTGCATCGTTTTTGTCCTATGAATAGGACGACTTCAAAAAATTCTATGCCATGTCTCCCCAGTTATTTGTTTAAAAAAAAAAAAAAACTTACATATCCTTAAAAATCCACAAAGAAATGGTGAAATAACCAAGGCACAGAATGTCTTAGTTTAAACGCAGTCAAAAAATGAATGAAACGTAGGTAAAATCCAAGGTAAATTTATTCACTCAGGTAAGCGCTTTCATGATACACATATCACAGACCTTCAAACAAACACTTCCTACCCAACTATATTTAAACAGTATTCAAACCAATCAAGTCAAACCAATTAATGCTTAAAGTAATTAGTACTTAAGTAAAACCAGTCATTCTGCAATATGTACAAAGTCATATTGGAAAAACATTTCAAGTATAGATACGTAATAAACATTGTAACATAAAATGCATTAGTAAAAAACAATTAAAATATATATTTAATATGGTTCTCTGTCTTTCATTAAAATAATTTAATTTCATGTGAACAACCTCCTATTCTTCAGAACTGGTTTCAAGGGTGTTCTATCATTAAGGCCCTTTTCTTTATTAGCTCTTAATCTGATAATCCACCTAGTTTCATAGGTCTCTGTATGGTTCCTTAAATCAGCACCTCTCTCATTAGGAATAGTTCTCTCAATATAGTCGGGTAGGAAGTGTTGGTTTGAAGGTCTGAAGGAGTGATGTGTATCATGAAAACGCTTACCTGAGTGAATATATTTACCTTGGATTTTACCTACATTTCATTCATTCTTGGACTATGTTTAAACTAGGGCATTCTGTGCCTTGGTTATTTCACCATTTCTTTGTGGATTTTTATGACTTTATTGTACCTTGGTGGAGTATTTATCCTAGCTGTTTCCTGTCTAGTGTTTTCATGGACTTTCATGTCCTTGTCTACTAATATTACCCCCCCCCCCCACATTGTTTTAAAAAAATAAATGTATAAACAATCCATGCACCATCATGAAATTCACAGGATGAAAAAGCTGCAACATTAAGCATTAAAGTATCTGATATTAATTTTCAATTGTTCCTCAACATATGAGTTTGGAACCGATCCTTTGATCCAACTTGGCTGCTTTTTATGGTTTGTGGATACTGCAAGCTCTCAAGCTCCTCGCTTATCCATAATGTTTTAACCCTTCTCCATACCCCAGATCTCATTCTCTGCCTTCGCGTACAGACATGGCCGCTGTCAGCTCTTGAGTGTTAGTGTATTCATAACAGAAGTGAATTTTTTTCTTCCCTTTTAGCTATCTTTAAATTTCTTTCTATTTTACCTATTTTTTTTTTTACTTTCCTTATACTTCGCTTCTTCAGCATAACTTGGTTTCCATTGTTGGTATTTTTTACATTCTTTCTGTTTTACCTTTACGGTAACTCTATTAACATTGTTGGTAATTTTTCTGACTTTCTATGGAAAAAGGAAAAAAAACTTTTCTGCTCTTTATTTCTGTAGTACTTCATGTTTGAAATGTCTGTAAAACCTTCGGGTTTCAAGAAATGCAGTGTGTGTGGGCATAACATCCCTGCCCACAACTTCTGTGTGTATTATTAAGGCCCTCCACACTTGAAGGTGTCCTGTGACATCTCCAGAGCCTTTAATCCAGGGGCGTTGATCGATTGTAAAAACAAATTGACATTGAAAGGACTTCTTCCAACATCTAATTTTGAGTCACTGACTGGAGCTCAGTCTTCCGTGGCAGACGGAAGAGTCCAGAAAGCACCAACTTGGACCTTCTGTATTCTTCATTCCTTCTACAGATCTGACCATGGAGCCAGCCTGGAAAATCTTGACCAAATAATGTGATACAGCTATTTTGGATACAAGGTAGTCTGCAGACTATTCGACCATAGTCTGCTCTGCACCAAGTGCTACTTACCAAGATACCCAAGCAGCCTTTTCCTTTGTGGAAACTTGGCTTCACACTAGTCATCTTTCTCTTAACTCACAAAAAACTAAACTTATTATGTGATGTTGTCCTATCTGGCCTTCATTCTGTACTGGTTGGGTTCAGAACCTATCATCGGTTCCGATTCAGCCTATACAAAAGCTTGAGGGCTTCCACCAGTTCGTGGCTGTAGCCCTATCCCATCATGCTTAGGGAAGATTACCCAGATCTCTCTTGCCACTAAACAAGATCGGGTGCTTCCATTCAGGCTCTGGCTAAGTGGAAACATTTTCTTTAGCTAATTGTTTAAAAATTATCGAAATTACCTATTTACTGTTTGAAGCTTTTAGAGTGTTAGTAGTTTAGTTTTAGCTAAATTACAGTATTCAATTTGTTGGTATTTCTTGTGGCTGTCTTTTCTACCTCTAAGCCTTTGTTTTCTTCTCCCTTCCTATCTTGGCTATCCAAGCTCGTTTAAGTTAGAGAGCTTGGAGAAAATTCTTTTCTTGTGCTTTGGTAGCTCGTTTATGTTAGAAGGCTACCGTTCGCCCGTTTAACTTAGAGACTTCTTTCTCCCTTTTCTTTTTCTATACTGTAGTTAAGGACCAGTTTGTGTTACCTAGAGAACTACCCCTCCTTGTTCCTTTACATACTAAAACCTTGAGTTGATGCAAAGTTTTTTTTTCTGTAGACTTGTTAAAAAAAAAAAAAAAAAAAAAAAAAAAAAAGATTTTTTATTAATAGTGTTCTGTTAGCGTTGATTGTGTATTGATACTATTATTAATACAAAATGTTGAAGGATCCAAAAGAGTCAAAACCTTCAGAGTTTAAATGATGTGGCAAATGCAGGCAGAAAATGTCATTAACTGATGGGCATACTAGTTGTGTTTATTGTTTAGGTGCAGTTCACCTTCAGGAATTGTGTGTTCTCTGTCATGCTTTCGGCTCTAGGGTGTTGATGGAAAAAACAAATTGATCCAAAGAGGACTATTAAAGACTCCTTTCGTAGAGGCTATAGAAGAGACTCTGAGTACCTCGATAATGCAAAAGTACCCATCTTCCAGGTCTGAGAAATCAGATAAAAGATCATCTACCTGTGTTTCTCATTCAGAACTGACTAAAAAAGTTGCAAAAGATTCATCCTCAGATCCAAAGGCTTTTAGGCCTGAAAAACCTTCCTCCTCAGCTCCTATTGTGACTTAGGGGCTGACGGAGTTTCAGATTCAGAGTCAGTCCCCTGTTTTGGAACCAGTCTCCCCAAATCTTAGATCTCGGTTGCTGCAGCCAGTAAGGTGTCCTACCCCTTCCTCTTGGTCCTCCAAGAGCCTCTCTGATGACGATGTGGATCGTGTGGTGAGGAGACTTCTGCAGACACCGGCGCTGGCCAAGATTCTGTCAACTCCAACCCAGCGGGATTCGAAGCCAATGAAGACTATCTCCCCTTCATTGATTCCTCCTGTGACCCAATCTGAGACTTCGGAGCTGGAGTGCCTGGATCCGATCGTAGTGGAACCGTCGGTACCGAGACCTGCACCAGGATCTTCGGACCCGACTACCACTACAACTTCCTCTGTTCCATCGGAATTTGAGGGGTTGAAGAGCGGACGCTGTCCGGTTGGGTCTGGTGAGGAGAGCTGGTTTGACAGCTGTCTGATCTTGCCTCTCTGGTCTTCCGCTTGGGTGAGCTTGGCTCCAACATTGGCCTCTGAGCCCACCGCCTTGGTTCTGGAGATGCCTTCTGGTTCTTTGGAGCGAGAGGTTTCCTCGGATCAGGGCCAGGAGGGCTTTTGAGCTGATGAGGAGAGTGCTGTTACCACAGACAGCTCCGCTCTCAGGTTCAAGTACTCTTCCCCCAAAAGTGCCAGTGTCTGCCTCAGTACCATCGCATCCACACAGGCGTTGAGACCTAAAGCCTCAGGATGCCCCATTGAGTGGGACTCTCTCTTCCGAAACCTTTCCGGATTACCCTTCCGAAGAGGTCACTCAGAAGAGATTATGCATGAGGAAGCATTTAGACTCCCCAGAGCAGTCCATCATTTCAGATACAGACCTCGATGAGTCAGAAAGGTCCCCACTGTCACCCTCTGAGGATGTCTCCTTTGCAGACATCCTGGAAATTCTTAAACAGAGAGGTGGCTGGAAGCCCATCACCCTTTTGAGGACGAGTCTGTATACCTGGAGGCTTTTGGGTCTCGCCCTTCCACCTCTTGGGTGTCTCCGCCTTTTGATCAGCTCATAAATGTACTCGGTCGAAAGGCATGGGAGTCTTCAGACTCAGTGGAACCGGTTCCTAGGAGGCCATATATGTTTATCACTGCACCTTCAGATAAGGAGTTCCTTAGCAAGGGTGTCCCAGTAGATGATATGGTAGTGGTGGCAGCCACCAAGAAGGAGCTTTCCGAGACTTTCTCGTCTGTCCATCTACCAAACAAGGAGTTTCACACGATGGACAGATATGGAAAGCACATGTTTTCTTCAGAGTCCTTTGCTTTTAGGTCGCTGAACTATCTGACCCATTTCAGTAGGCTTCAGAGGGACCTCCTGAAGGAGCTAGGAGAATACCCTCCAAGGTTCTGCAGCTGTGGGGGTTTCGGACAAGGTTTCCTCTCAGCTCTCCATTTTAAATTAATGGGTAAACTCCTCGATGAGGCTTGTTCTTACGCAGCTGATGGAGCAAGTAGGGCAGTGAGTACAGGAATTTTCTTAAGGAGGCATTCCTGGATGTGCTTATGTGATTTTGCGAAATCTTTTAAGTCTTCCTTTATTAACGCCCATTTTGACGGCTTGTCCTTGTTCGGACCAAAAGTTAGAGATACTAACCAGGTGTGAACAGGAAGAAAAGACTCTCTCTGCCATTGGAGTCCATTTCTCTCTAACTACCAGTCGTTATCCCAAAGGTCAGAAAGGGGGAAAATGGGGTTTTGAAAATATCAGAAAGCTTTACAGGACACACGTACTGATTCTTCCCCCAGAGGCAGAGAGGGAAGTAACAATGGAAGACACTGACCACATGGCAGAGGGGGGTCTGCAGAACCAGGACGACAGGGACTCCTTCCTTGGTAAGCCCTTCCAGCACTCCTGAAAGAAGGCCCATCTGTCCATCTCTGGTGGCAGTTGGGAGTCGCTTGTCTTTGTACCCAAGCGCCTAGCTAGAAATAAAAGACAAATGGGTACAAATGATTGTATCCAGAGGTTACTACATTCCCTTTTCTTTTCACCCTTAAAACAAGATCAATCCTAGATGTTCCATCCAGTCAGAGGGATCACGCAACTCTAGAAATACAAAAGTTGCTAGACAAAGTCACCCAAACTGTCCCCGCAGACCAAATTGGATCCAGAACTTACTCAGGGTTCTTTTTAGTTCCAAAAAAGATGGGACTGCAGGCCCACTTTGGATCTCAGCAGACTAAACAAGCCCATAAAGAAATCCAAGTTCTGGATGGTGACACTGCAGTCGATACTCCCATTCCTGGGAAAAGATGATTGGATGTGCTTGATAGATCTCCAGGATGCATACTACGATATCAACCGATCGAGGAGACATTTGCGCTTTCGGCTGGGAGCCAGTCACTAAGACTTTCGAGTTCTACGCTTTGGTCTCACTACAGCCCCCAGAGTGTTCAACAAATAGATCGCAATGGTCACGGCTCACTTGAGGTGTCTAGGATTTCGGGTGTTTCCCTACTTAAGACAACTGCATCCTGACCGCCGCCACCAAGCATCTACTAACAAGAGTGAGAGACACCACCATTCACCTTTGCTCTCATCTTGGGATCACAATAAATTACAAAAAATCTGCCTTGTTGCCATCTCAACATATTGTCTTTATAGGAGCAGACTTGGATACAAAACAAATGTTGGCCAAGCCCCCCCCCAAAAGAGTTCAAGCCCTACATCATCAAGTGAAAAATCTTATGACAAAGAAAAAAGTGCAAGCAAGGATTGTCCTCAGAGTTTTGGGTACCATGGTGGCAGCAATAACCTTGATACCATTAGCACACCTGCACATGAGAATTTTGCAGTGGCTGCTGTTCACTCAGTGGTCCATGCAGGAGCTACCCATGTCTCACCAATTTTTTTTACAGAATCCCAAAAGAAAGACCTTTGTTGGTGGCTTCTTTCAATTCAGGTGACCCTAGGCCAACCGTTTGTTCATCGTGTTTCACTGTTGCAGTCATGACTGTAGGGTTCTCCCCTGCCGGCAGGCGGCCCCTGGTCGGCCAGATTCCCAAAGTCATGGGTCCGGCGTCGGCTGTTCAGCCATGCTCCCTGACATCAGAGCACCAGGAGTACAAAGCTGACAGCCGACGCCATCTTCTCCAGTCTTTCTTGCCGTGCAGTGATAGCAGTTCGCAAGTGCCGGTCGGCTGACTCCTAACGAATTTTTCTGATATACTTCGGTCCGAAGACTTTCTTTTCCACTCAAAGCTAAGTACCCCGTTGGGGAAACTTTTTTCTTGCTCCACTCCAATGTCAGAAAAAGTTAATAATTGTATTTCATGTGGGAAGCAAATACCTCATAAGGATTTTCATTCTTACTGTATTCCTTGCTTAGGCCCTGACCACGATGTAGCTAGTTGTCGGTTTTGTGCTAGATTCAATCAACGTACAATTAAGCGAAGGTACGATTTTGCTTTTCATTACTTCGGTAGGCGATTTAACTACAAAATGTCGTCGGATACGGTCCCGGCTACCGGAGTTCACAAACGTTGCAAGGATAAAGACAGGCCTCCGAGGTCCAAATCTGATGATAGCGCACAAGCGGAGCCAGCTTCAGGTTCGGCCGTCGTCAGTGAGGCGCTTTTGCAGCCCCTGTCGTTGGCCATTTCAGAACCGACGGCCGAACGGACTCTCATGAGGAGCCAACCAGGCCTTTAAATATTTCTGTTGCAGGACCTTCGGACAATGCTCCTTCGGATGGGTCCGGAGCCGCTGTGCAGGTACCGGCTTCCGAAGGGGTTTTCAGGCCTACTCAGCTACTAGTAAAGGCAAAGCCAAAGACAAAGGCAAAGACTCCTTCTAAATCAAAGACTACAACACAGGCCTCTTCTGAACCGGCTCCCAAGTCACAGAAACAGTTACTCAAGATGGCGGAGGATTTACTTACTATGATTAGGGGTTCACATCCCCCTCCAGATAAAAGGCCAAGGCAGGATGTTTATTATGATTCCTTTGATCAGGCTTCTGTTTCCTCAGTTTCTTCTTCTGATCAGGAATATTCTTTCCCCCCTTATGAGGATTCTGATGCTGAAGAATCCATTCCTTCAGCTTCTCCCCCTCAGGATTTCTCTTTTGGGGAAACTTTGCATGAAATGAGGGAACATTTCCACTGGGAAGGACAGGAGTATTCGGAATCCAAGAAAAGACTGAGGGATTTTCTTCTTCCCCAACATAGACCCCTGGCTATTCCTCCTGTTTTGGATATTGTGGATGATGCCTTTTCGGAGGCTAACTTAACCCCTGACTCTCTTCCTCCTGCTCCTGTTAAGCCTGATAGATATTACAGGGTTCCTGATTCCCATCAATTTTTATACAAGAACCCTTCTGCTGATCCTGAAACCATTTCTCAGGGTCCTAAGGGAGTTAAGGCCGCTTCTGCCAAAAATCCCATTCCTACTGAAAAGGAGTCTCGATCCTTAGAAAGATGGGGCAAAAAGGTGTACACTTCTGCTACTTTGTCCATTAGGGCTTTAAATTGTTTCATATGCTAAAATACCAGCAATTTCTCTTGTCTGTCTTAAAACAAAAGCTTACTTCCATTTCTGCCTGTGCAGATGATAAGGAATTACATGACTTATTGCATGCCACTGAACAGGTTGGGAAGCATGGTTTACACTGTGGATTTGATGCCTTGGAGGCATCTTGTCGGGCTGCGGCCTCTGGCACAGTCATTAGAAGGCATGCATGACTAAAGGAACAAAATTTGCCTTAACAAGTAAAGGCTAAATTATTGGATGCTCCTGTTCAGCATAATGTTTTGTTTGGATCAAAAGCTGAAGAGGTGATTAAAAAGATGGAGGATAAGGTGAAATCCATGCAAACAGTTAAAGATTTCTTACAAGTACAGACACCTAGATTTAGCAGGAATTGACCTTCAAAAAATTGGTCCTTTCCCACTTCAGACAGGCCTCAGAGGGGTATATATAGACGCTCCAGAGGGAGGCCTCAAACACAAGCTGTTTATAGACCAAGACAGTGGACTGCTTCTACCCCTAGGGGAGGAGAGGACAGGTCACAATCTCAAAGGAAACAAACTCAATGACTCCCTCTGTTGGGCTACAGGAACTTCTTGCTTGGAAGCCCCTCTCGGAGGAAAACTCTCTCTTTTTTTATCAAAATTGGACTCAAATAACCCAAGACAAGTGGGTTTTGGATGTGGTTTTAAGAGGTTACAAATTCCATTTTCATACCTTGCCAAGGCCAAGCGGATGGCCAGACCTTCCAAAACATCAGTGGACAGAGGCCTTAAACCAGGTGGAAGCTCTTTTGGCTATGAATGCCATAGAACTGGTTCCTCTTTCAGAGATGGGAAAAGGTTTTTACTCAAGGCTCTTTCTAGTCCCAAGGAAGCAAAACTCATGGAGACCCATTCTGGATCTGTCGGTCTTGAACACCTTTCTAGTGATTCCAAAATTCAAGATGCTTACTCTACAGCAGCTACTTCCAATGCTGTCCAAAGATGCATGGATGGTAACTTTGGATTTAAAGGAGGCATATTTACACATTCCCATCAGGCAGGATCGCAGAAAATACCTCAGGTTCAAGGCCGGATCGAGGCACTTTCAATTCTCTGCGCTGCCCTTTGGATTGTTTACTGCACCCAGGGTCTTCACCAAATGCCTGGCTCCAGTAGTAGCTTACTGCAGACTCAAGGGAATTCAAATTTACCTTTATCTGGACAATTGTCTAATTCAGGCAGACAGCAAGGATGTCTTAGTCCAGCATCTGGAATTTGTACAGAACCTCCTCAAGTTCCTGGGATTCTCTGTAAACATAAAAAAGTCAAATTTGACACCTTCACAACAGATAACTTTTCTGGGTGCACTTCTAAACACCACAACCCAGATGGCATTTCTGACCACCAAAAACAATTACAGCTGGCTTCAACTTTCAGAACCTTGGCAACTTTAACTCAACTATCTGCAAGGAAATTCCTGCAGGCTTTGGGTTACATGGCCTCCTGCATCCTTCTCGTACCATATGCAAGACTACACATGAGGAAAAATACAGTGGTACCTAAAAAGTGTATGGTCTCAGCATTGCCACAGTTTAGACATACTGATCTCCGTCCTTCCTTGCCTTCAAAAGGAATTTCTTTGGTGGTCCAGGGCATGTGCTCTAAACAAAGGTAAACTCTTCCGTCTGCCTCCTGCCACTCAGATTCTAACCACGGACGCCTCGGATTATGCTTGGGGAGTCCATTTTCAGGGCAATTGTCTGCAGGGCCTTTGGACAAAGGATCAGAAGCACCTGCATATCAACTTAAAGGAAATGTTAGCTGTTCAGAAAGCTCTATTGGCCTTCAGGAATCTTTTACAACCAGGACAACTGCTAATACGGACAGACAACACCACAGTTATGTGGTGCATAAACAAGCAAGGGGGATCTCATTCCTACCCCCTTTGCAGACTAGCCATGGATCTATGGAACACAGCTCTAGCTTGCAATCTGGATCTTCAAGCTCAGTTTCTACCAGGGAAACAAAACTGGCAGACAGTCTGAGCAGAAACCTTTCGGATCCACACGAGTGGATGCTGGACACCAAAATATTCAGGATGATAACAGCGGTCTGGGAATGTCCTCACATAGACCTCTTTGCATTCCATCTCAATCATCAACTACAGAATTTTTGCACCAGGACTTTCCACAGAGAAGCTTGGAAAGTGGATGCCCTGTCATTCAGTTGGAGGAACTTCTCGGGATATGCCTTTCCGCCTCTTCCTCTTCTTCCACGGGTTTTATTGAAGATAAAACAGGACAAGCCCAAGATGATAATCTTGCTGGCTCCAAATTGGCCTCTGCAGTTTTGGTATCCAACTCTAAAAAACCTATGCCTGGAGCCCCCTTGGGTTTTACCTCAGTCTCCGAACCTTCTGTCCCAACATCAGGGTCAGGTTCTACACTCTCATGTCAGAACTCTCAGCCTGGCGGCCTGGTTAATCCAGGACCTTTGATTTCTTCTTTACTACCCAAGCAGGTTATGGATGTCATTTTAGAAGCCAGACGTCCTAGCACTAGAAAATCTTATGCAAGAAAATGGAAAAGATTTTGTTTCTGGATGCAGGCTCAGGATTCTGATCCTGTTCTTCCTAACATTACTTTAATTTTACTTTACTTGACAGATCTCTTGCATAAGGGTCTCTCTTTCTCTTCCATTAAGATACATGCCTCTGCTATTTCTGCTCATTATAATACAGATCCTCCCATCTTTTCCCACCAGCTCATGAGACAATTTCTCAGAGGAGCTAAGAATTTAAGACCTCCTAGATCTCCTCCCATTCCTGCTTGGGATCTCAACTATGTTTTGGAAAAAATTAACCTTGCCTCCTTTTGAGCCTGCTGCCTCTTCTGACATCAAGTTTTTATCTTGGAAGACAGCTATCCTGTTAGCTCTAACCTCTGCCAGGAGAGTTTCAGAGTTACAAGCTCTTATGGCTGTGGAACCTTATATTATTTTTCATCAAGACAGGGTATCTTTGAGGACTAATCCTACCTTCATGCCTAAGGTGGTTTCCAAAGTGGCTTTAAATCAAACTATCCACTTGCCAACCTTTTTCCCCTCTCCTCAAAATAAAGGGGAAAGGATCTTACATTCCTTGGATGTACACAGACAACTATGTTTTTACCTGAACAGAACCAAGGACATCAGAAAATCAGAACAATTGTTTTTCTTATGCTTCAAGTTCCCAAGGTAAAGCTATTTCAAAACAGACCATTTCTAAATGGATTGCTCATGGAATCAGATTTTGTTATTATCACCATGGAAAGCAAATCCCAGGGAGTATATGGACTCATTCCACCAGAGCTGCTGCCACTTTTGCGGCCTTCCTCAGGGGAGTTCCTACCAAAGACATTTTGGAAGCTGCAACTTGGAGTTCAGTGCATACTTTTTCTAAGCACTACAATCTACCTCTCTACTCTAAGTCTAGGGCAGGCTTTGCCTCTGCAGTCTTGCAGGGCCTTTTAGCCACCCCTTCCTCTTTATGACCACCTCCCTTTCTTTCAGCTTTGGGATTCTACCCTACAGTCATGACTGCAACAGTGAAACACGATGAACATAGTACATTTGTGTACACCTACCATAAATGTAGATGTTCGAGTGTCTTCACTGTTGCAGTCTGGGTTTCCCTCCCTCCTGTCCCCTCTTATTTTTACTTTTGTGTATTTCCTTTTTTTTTCACCATTCTTCTGAGGTGTATTTGCAAAGGTTATGGGACCTTTTTCATTTTGGGACTCCTGACATCTGGGGCAAGAAAAACTGGAGAAGATGGCGTCGGCTGTCAGCTTTGTACTCCTGGTGCTCTGACATCAGGGAGCATGGTTGAACAGCCGACGCCTGACCCAAACTTTGGGATTCTGGCCGACCAGGGGCTGCCTGCCGGCAGGGGAGAACCCTACAGTCATGACTGCAACAGTGAAGACACTCGAACATCTACATTTATGGTAGGTGTACACAACTGTACTTTCTTCCACAACCATTAGCCACAGTGACCACGGACACTTCCCAAATTGGGGGGGTGCATTATCTGGGAAAGACAGTCCAGGGCATGTGGCAGGTTTACGAGACCCACTTGCATATCAGTGTCCTAGAGATGAGAGTGGTGTTTCCAGCATTGCAAGCATTCCAAGACTCCCTTCAGCTAGGAACAATTGCAATACAGACAGACAGTATGTCAGTTGTGTGGTACATAAACAAGGAGGGACCAAGTCTTATCTCCTCTGTCGAGAGGCCCTGACACTAGTGCTTTCTGATAGCAATGCACATCCCGGGGAAATCCAATGTGATAACGGACAAACTCAGCAGAACTATTCTGATGCCTCATGAGTGGTCCCTAAAGCTGGAAGTAGCAGAAAAGATCTTCCGAAAGTGGGGCCAGCCTTGCTGTGATCTCTTTGCACGTCCATGAATGCCATGTGCAGGAGCTATTTTGCCCCGAGCCCCCCTCCCCCAGGGGGGTCACCAAGGGACGCACTCATACATGATCGGCCCCCGGGTCTCATCTATGCTTCCCTCCCTTTCCCTTGATTTACAAAAGTCCTTCAGAAAGCTATCTTGTTGGAAAGGAAATTGATACTCATCACCCCATACTGGCCTCATCAAATTTGGTTCACCTTTCTTTGTCCCCATCTCCAGGAGGAGCTGTGGATTCTGGACCTACTTCCAGACCTTTTGACTCATTCCTCGGGGATGCTCCCTCCATCGGTTCAAACCTCAAGTTGACAGCTTGGCTGCTGCAGTTCCAGACATTGCCAGGGTTCCTGACATTGCCCCTGTGGTGAAATATATTTTGATTTCATCTCCTAAGGCTTCAAGCAGGAAATTATATTCAAGCAAATGGAAAGGATTTTCCCATTGTGCCTTCAACAACCACATTGATCCTTTCACTGCCCCTATAGCATCAGTATTAGACTTTCTGGCAAAGCTTTTTAATGAGGGGGCAGCTGCGGCTAAGTTCAGCTAGCGGCTATGCCCAACTACCATATTGGAGACATGAGACTAAAAATCATGCTCCACAGGCTATGCAAAGCTTTCCTGAAGGGTACCTTTGTACTCAGGCCTTTGGTCAACCCCCCCCCCCCCCCCAGCACCATGGGACCTAAACTTTGTTTTCTTCACCCCTTTTGAACCTGCATTAGCCTGTGACTTCAAGTTCTTAACATGGAAGACAACTTTTCTGGTAGCCATCATATCTGTTAGAAGGGTATCAGCTCTACAAGCACAGTCAGTATGGCCCCCTACATGGTTTTCCACAAGGATAGAGTTTCTTTACAAACAAACCCTACCTTCTTACTCAAAGTGTGGTCAGAATCCAATTTGAATCAGTCCATTGACTTACCATTTTTTCCCCAATTATGGCAACAGGGCTGATTATAAACTACACTAGCTAGATGTGCATAGACAATTATGTTTGTCTACATAGAACAAAGGATTACAGGAAATCAGACTAGTTATTTGTGTCATTTTCAGACAAAAAGAAAGGTGCCCCCATATCATAGGTCACTTTTTTCAAAATGGCTTCTAGATTGTATTACTTTTACTTACAAATCTCAAAACAGAGAACTTCCCAGAAAGGTGAAAGATCATTCTACAAAGGCTGTATCACCTCATCTGCCTTTCAGGTGAGGCTACCTCTGGATTCTATTTGTGCAGCAGCAACATGGGTAAAGCCTCATACCTTTATCACTCATTACAAAGTGGTTTTGGCCTCCAATAGCAGGGTCTCTTTTGGGTCCACTGTTCTGAAGAGTATTTTCCCTTGAGCCACCCAAGAAAGATGGTGCTAGGGACACTGTCCCAACCAGTACAGAATGAAAGTGAGATAGGACAACAGCACATAAAGAAGTTATGTACTCACCATAGTGTTCCATATGGATTGTCCATCTTGCCTTCATTCTTGCGTCCCACCCTCTCCCCCCCCCAGCCTTTTGCTCTTGGAGGACCAAGCGGTTCTAATTGGAATATAATGTTCTCTGACACTCTTCATTAGTCTGTTAGAAGTGTAAATATTTTTTGACAGTAGGTTTCATATCTGCAAACAAGATCTGGGTAATCTTCCCTAAGCATAATGGGATAGGGCTACAGCCAGGAGCCAGTGGAAGTCCTTGAGCTTTTGTATAGGCTGAGTCTGAACCGATGATCGGTTCCAAACCCAACCAGTACAGAATGAAGGTGAGATGGACAACCCACATAGAATGTTATGGTGAATACGTAACATCTTTATTTTCGCACCCAAGAAATACTCCCATATAAATAAACCCGATTTCAACATTTACTTTGTCAACACTACAAAACTTCAGTTAGTGGCCCACAACAAATTGTTAGGAGTAATAATAGATGAAAACCTCAAATTTGATTTACACATTTAAAATAATATATTTAAGACCCATAAGAAGCTAGGCCTGCTCCATCGACATAGTAAATACCTCTCCCTCCCATCCAAACTAGCTTAAGCATAAGCATCCTCCTGTTGCCTTCTCTAACCTACGGTGCTCCACTGCTCACCTATCTGCATTCTTCCCTACAATTAAAATTAGAAATATGCTACAATAAGATCACTAAATTCACTATAAACACCCGGCACTCAACTCATCGTTGCATTGCCATAAAAAAAAAATACAATGATCTGAATTTCCTCACTACCTACTACTCCTCCAGCTTACAGTTGCTCATAGACTTCTTTATAAACCTCAACTCTGCCCTGCACTAAGCTCACTACTGACCATCTACAACCCACTACGTTTGGAACAGCAGCAGCTTCTACAAGTCCTTAAACCTAAATTACCCGCAGGACAGCTACTATACTCTTGGGACCATGGCTAAAAAATGGAATTCCCTGCTTGCAACCATCCGCTTTCAGCATAATCCTAACTACTTTAAAACCACTCTTCAAAGCTTCTTCCTCACCAACTGGATATGTCACTGCTCCATTTCAACTTCTGCCATTACCTAATTTGTCAATTGAACTCAGTCGGTCCTCCTCGAGCCCCTGCTAATCTCTTTTTTTTTTCCCTGCACTGTTATTTTACCATATTCCCTTTTAAACCTATCTCCATTCTCAACCCTCACACCTCTCATAATCAACTACTACCTCTGCCTGTCTGTTCCCTTGACTTGGACTCTAACTTCTGTAATTTATGTAATACTTTAACTCAATGCTATCTTTCAGCCAATCCATACCTTATAATCCATTTATTTCTAGTATTGTCTAAATCCTTTTGATGCAACTCGAACCATTACTTCATTACTGTAAATCTTTTTACCTGTATAATTAATTGTACTACAATCCTTATGCATCTAATTGAATGATTTTTTTTGTGTGTAGTATTTCTTTCAAGCAAATTATTTTATGTTAGTCTTGTAAAATGTCCTTAAAGAATTTTATGTGTTATGTACAATCTTGGAACGTTTCTCCCCGGGCCTCCACCGAAAATGGGCTTTTTCTTGGTCAAGTGGACTTTCAAATGCAATAAGTAAATAAGGTAGTCCTGATCAGATCCATTTCATTCGGAGCCAAAACAGCTCCCCCAGATCCTGTATGCATCTTCTCTGGACCCTGTGCCCTCCTGGCTACCATCCCCTCTCTTGGAGATATGTCATCACTCTAAGTCCTCTTCAGTGGCTCCCTCTTCAGTTTTTCCAAAAATCTTAACGGCAGATAAGAATAGAATGATTACGTTTCTCTCTACATAGATTCAAATGGGAGTTCTGGCTCCTACCCTTTTGGGTGCATAGGCCTTTACTAGTATTACTCCACTCATCTTGGCTTCTTCTTCGATCTGTCATTCGGCTTCAGAGCCCTTGAATTCAAGTTTTCCAGGAACATCTGTATCGGATCCGAAAACTGTTGCATCTTCAGCTGCAATATCTTCTCTGCGTATGTCAGAGCCGGATGACTCGGAGCCAAAGTGTTTTTGTCTGATCTGAGGTTTTAGAGTCCACTCCGAAGTTGTCTGAGCAATCTCTGCCCCTTAGAGCCTCAACATTGGACAGCTTGGTTCCAACTTCTGCCTTGGTAGACTGCCTTCGGGTCAGAGGGAGCCGATGGTCCGGAAGCATGTCTTCTCAGCTCTGTCTGCATCCTTATCTCTGGGGTATTCTTCCTTTGAGGTGATATGTTCTCTTCTAAGGACAAACATTTCCCCCTCACTTGGATCTTCCTTCTGGATCCCATATGTCTTTCTGCCTGGAGTCTCAACCTCTACTCCACAGGGGCAGCCAGCCTAAAGTCTCCAGGTCACCCAGCAGGGTCACCTTATATCTTCCATTAATTCTCCAGACCATCTCATTGAAGAAGTCTCTAGGAAGAAAAAGTGCAAGAGGAGGCACTTAGACTCCCCTTAGGAGTCAGTCACAGAAGATACTGATTTCGATGAAGAGGACGGGTCTCCAAGATCACCACCTGATGACCTCTCCTTTTGAGACATTTTGGGGATCCTTAAGTAAAGGGGTGGTTGGCCTAACACTAACCCTTCTCAAGAGGAATCTGTATTCCTGAAGGCATGTGGCTCTGGCCCGTCTACTTCCTTGGTGACTCCATCTGCTGCTGAGCTCATTGAGTTGATCTCTCTGTGGGCATGGAAGGAACCAGATTCTGCTGAGCTACTCCCTAAATGACCAAATAGGATCTGGCCTCCACCAAAGGGAAGGGAGTTCTGGACCAAAGGAGTGTACCAGCAGATGTTGTGTTCATAGTGGCAGCCACAAAGAAAGAACTTGCAGAGCAGAGTTAATCTGTTTACCTCCCTAGCAGAGAATCTAAGGCATTGGACAAATTTGGGAAGCATGTTTATGCTTCAGCGACTTTCGCACTTGGGTCGCTGAATTATTTGGTGCACTTCACCAGATGACAGAGGGATTTGATTAAAGAACTCTTCCAAATCCGTCTCTGGAACAATAACTGCTGAGGCACACACTTTTATTGCCTTACATTTGGCTACCCTACATTCCATCTCAAATTCATCCATGAGGCTCATTTCACATGCAGCTGAAGTTACCTCAAGGGCAGTGGGTTCACGCATTTCCATTAGAAGACATGCCTGAATACGCTTGTTTGATTTTATGGAGCCCTTCAAGTCTTCTTTTGTCTATGCTCCTTTTCATGGTAGTTTGTTTTTTCCCCCAAAGTGAAGGACTTAATGTCTGGGTGTGAACAAGATGGTAAGACCCTGTGTGCAGTGGGCCTTTGTTTTTTTGACCCCTCAAAGAAGCTTCCTTAGAACTCAGTGAGATGGTCGGAAAATGTGGGTCAAACAGAAGATGCCATATGTGTGGCAGAGAAGGCCCACAGGATCAAGGATCGAGGGATTTCTTCTCTGACAGATCCTACCAGCGTTCCTGAAAGGAGGCCCAATTGCCCATCTCTGGAGGCAGTAGGGGGTCGCTTATCCCTGGACCAGAGAGCCTGACCAGAAATCACAGCAGATAACTAGCCACAGGCGATTATTTCCAGAGGTTATATAATACCCTTTCCCCACCCCCACCCCCCCATTAATATTAAATAAGATTCCCAATGTTCCGCCTAGTCAGAAGAAAGAAGTAGCACAAGATATAAAAATGCTGCTAGGAAAGAGTCATCCAAGATGTCCCTCCAGACCAGAGAGAGAGTCCGGAACCTACTTGAATCTTTTTATTGCCAAAGAAAGCAGGGGATTGGAGACCACTTTAGGATCTCAGTTGTTGTTGTCTTTCAGCTTTTCCCAGTTAGGGGTCGCCACAGCGGAATTCCGGTCTGCTAATGATTGGCAGTAGATTTTGATGAACACCACTGAGGTGCCAGCTCGACTTTCAGCCTTCAACGAAGGCACGCCCATTTACGCATGTCTTTCGAACGCCCAACCAACCGCGGGGAAGACATGCAGACTCCACACAGAAGGCACTCCCCGCACTCCAGCCGAGAATCAAACGGGAGAACCTCTTGCTGTGAGGCAACAACTCTACCACTGCACCACCGCGGATTCCACTTTAGAATCTCAGTATTCTGAACAAATCTATTCAGTACATGAAGTTCCAGATGGTCATGGTTCAGTCTGTTGTACCATTTCTACATCAGGATGACTGGATGTGCTCAGTAGATCTTCATTATGCATATTATCACGTAAAAACGAACAGGTGATCCAGAAGATATCAGTGGTACTGGTTGGAAGCCAGGAAACAAGTATAAACATTCACTTGAAGCTGGACGGCAAGGAAAGGAACAGGAAACTGTGGAAACTCTGACATAGTTAATGTTGAGGAGTGATAGTCCAGCGAGTTCTCATTTGACAGAGCAACAGATGGCACAGGATGAAATCAAAGAGAATGTGCAACAGTAAGATGCAATAGACCTCTCTATGGAATGTCTGCAAGAAATGGAAAACAAAAAATGTGCCCTCAGTTTAGAAGGAAACGAGCTAAGAGAAGAGATAGACATATTAAGATCAATGAAAGAAATAAACTGCAGAATGTCAATAAAACCCAAAAAGTCAGAAGTTTGATAAAACAAATGGATGCAATATTTAGGACTGTCCATAAAGATCTATGCAATATAACAAGTAAACAGGATATATTACTGTGCAGCTAAATTAATAACTGATACAATTCTACCACAGGAACACAGGGTAATGAGGGAGAGAAAAGGGAAAAATTTAATACAATCATGGAAGTATCGAATAGAGAAAACTGTATAGCAACTAAGACAAGAAGTGTCACTGTTAAAAGAATATAGAAGAGGGAGCAGATCAACAAAAATACTTGGAAAGATAGACATGATAAAAGCAATACACAGTATTAGAACAGATCAGGCTCCATCCTGCACTATCGCAAATAAGCTAAAAATCTCAGCACCGGCAGAAAAACTAGAAGATACGCAGAAAACTGTAAAGGAAAAGTACAAAAGCAATTTATTGATGACCCAAAAAAGTTTTATAGAGAATTGGGAAACAAGGTAAAAGGAATCGAAAGACCACCAAAAAAAAGAAATAGATACATTTTGGAGAAGTATCTATGAAGATCCTGTGGAACATAACCAAAATGCTAAATGGCTAGAAGAAGTAAATGAAAGAATAAGAAGTTTAAAGGTACAGGATATGAAATGGGATGAAGTAACAGCCAGAGAGATTAAAACAAAGTTAAGAAAAGCCTCAAACTGGAAAACCCCAGGGCCCAGATACAGTACATAACTCCTGGTTAAAAGTATTAACATTAAGTATTTGCATGAAAATTTAGCCATGATTAAAAACTATTTATATACGGACCCCGAACAGACACCAACCTGGCTAACAAAAGGAAAAACAATGCATCTACTTAAGATGAACTTGAACCTGCAAGCTACCCTAACAATTATAGACCAATAACTTGCCTTCTGACAACGTATAAATTATACACTGGAATTGATGCAGACAGAGTCTATAGTCATTTAGAGGAAAACTATGGCTAAAGAACAAAGGGGCAATAAAAGAAAGTCATATGGAACAAAGAATCATAAAGTCATAGTGGTGAACTTTAAAAAGGGGAAGAATTCAAGTATGGCATGAATTGACTACAAAAAAGCATTTGATAGTATCCCACATTCATGGCTAAAAGAGTGCTTAAAAATTTATAAGATAACCCTACACTGATCGACTACATTACAGTGACAGACCACTTTGCAATTAAGCCATGATAAAGGACAAATTATTCCAGGGATAAAAATTTAAAGGGGAATATTCCAGGGTGACTGTCACCACTGTTATTCTGCCTTGCCCTTACCCCATTAAGCTGTCTACTTAACAGCTTAGGCCATGGCTGTAATTTGGCTCCTAGAAAACAAAAAAAGTGTAAAGACTTCTCATGTTCTCTGTCAATTATTTGAAACTGTATAGCTCATCAGATGAGGAACTGAAAGTGCAACTGCAAGTTGTCAAAACTTTTTCAGATGATATAAGAATGTAATTTGGTCTTGCTAAATGTGCAAAAGCAACCTTTAAAGCAGGAAAACTGCAGCACCAGGAAAACATCAGTTTGGGACAAGAATGTGATATAAATGAACTTGAGCAAGAGGGAGTGTATAAATACTTGGGTACTGATGAAGGATCAACAATAAAACATGCGCAAATGCGAATAAAACTTAAAATACTTTGGAAGACTTAAATTAATCCTGAAAACAGTGTTGACATTTAAGAACAAAATCCAGGCTATGAACCAATTTGCTCTTCCTGTCCTAACTTGGAGTAATTGACTGGTTCCAGAACGTGTTGAATAGAATAGATAGGAAAATGAGAAGGCTACTTCATGCTCACCAAATGATTTATAAAATCAGTACATGCCAAGATTATGTATTCCCCATTCTGAAGGAGGGATGGGCCTCTTTGAAGTTGATTACATGTACAGATCTGCTGTTGTGGGACTCCACACATCTGCTGACCTCACAAGAACCAAATGTAGTGAAAGTTTTGAAACATGAGGAGAATAAATCTAAGATGACTTCCCTGCTTAGGCTAGCAGAAGCTTATCGGTGTCAAGCAGGAATCAAAATCAAATCACAACTGGATAAAAACCAGGCAGCAACTGAATATGCCAAAAAACAAAAGAAAGAATATAAAGTGAAGGACCAGATGAGAAGGCAAGAAATATGGAAAATGCATAAATATAGTTGCAAGTATAGAAAACTTCTAAAAGAACCTCATGTTGATCAGGAGCGAACGCAGGAATGGTTAAGGAGAGCTGAATTCAAACCAAGAAATGAAAAGTTAATATTGGCATTACAAGGTAGTGGGCTAGGTACGTGTTTGTTTACAAAGCCCATTGAACATGTGGGAGAAACAGACAAATGTGGGTTTTGTAAAACAGAATTGGAAACTGTTCCATACCTTGTTGCTGGTTGCGACATACTAATGGCAGGAGGACTATGGTACTGAAAGGCATAATAATGCGGTGAGACTGTTGCACTGGGAATTGTGCAAACATGGTAGTAAAGTGGTGAAAAACACTGGATACATGAGCCACAAGACCTCATAGAAAATGGTCTACATCACATGGGATCATCCATTACCAACAGTTCAAAAGACAGATGCTGGAAACACCAGGTATAGTGGTCCAAGAAGACAAAAGTAGCATTGATCACTGAAATTGCCACACCCAGTGACTACAGTGTCCTGCGTACAGAGAGAGACAAAGTCATAAGATATCAGGATTTGCAAGCAGAAATGAGAGCTATGTGGAAGAAAGATATCCAGATAGTTCCAATAGTAGGAGCAACAGGTCTTATAAAAAAGTGTCTCCAGTCATATTTAGATATGTTACCAATACATGTAACTCCATATGAATTGCAGGAGGAGTCATTACTGGGCACATTGTGGGTGCTGCGAAGAACACTTTTGGCTGACATTAAAGAGTGAAACAATACTAATTTCATTAACTTTAACCATACTTTGACTTAGGAATAGGGTCCATTCCCATAATGATATTAGAAACCCAGAAGATTTGGAGAAATCAAAAAAAGGAAAGGTTTTGTTTCAGGGATCTCTTGAAGATATAATGATCTTTTGAACCAATCAACTTTTTCTTGCACGGATGGTCTCCCTTGTTTTATTAAACCAGCATGTTCCCTTGAAGTATCTTAGAATTAATAGTATGCAAGTGATGCTTCCTCTTGATTTGTACTAGTCCTGGGCTAGAATCATTAGCGCACATGATCTTTGCATAGTGGAAATAATTGATTTAAGATTAAGAGGTCAGTCCTTGCTAACAGACAGAAGTAAACCATAGGATATCAATCTGCTCAACATCAAAATTGTTCCTAGCTAAAAGCCTTTTTCCCAGTACCTACAGTGCTGTGCTTCTAGCTTGCCCTGTGTATCTGTTTTGCTGCTGTAAAAGCTTTCTTTATATTTATAAAGTCACCAGGCTGCTTTATTTTACAAATTTGAATTTTGGCAGAAAATTAAAAAAAATACAGTCTATATTTGGTCATTTGTTGACTTATTTTAGCATTGTCTTATTTGTTCTGATCAACAGAGAAATTCAGAATGTATTTACTATTAATTTTGTGTTAGTTTATGTAGTTAAGTATTTTGACAATCCTCTCTTCTGGGTTTTAATGTCTTTCTGCAGCATCTTTATCCTTACTCTAGGTGGTATTTTATTGCAGTTGTTTGCTGGTTGTTCAGCTAATTGTTTCTTGTCTGAGGTTCTTGCTGTCTCTGGTACAAGGAGCATGTTTTTTTGTCTAGAATAGGAAGTGATAAAGCCTTTCATTTCTGCTTTTCAGCAGACATTACTGTTTCTTGTTTGATGGATAACTGGTATTGCTGTTACTATTTAGAGATGGATAGTTGCGCATTTAATAAATGTTATAAATGTGGCCATAACCTTCTGCCACAAGACAGGTATACTGAATAATGCTTAAAACATAATGGATTTACTGACATCAGCAAGTCAAATGGCATTAGAAATACTCTGTCTAGAAATCTAAAACTCTTCTACAACATCAGCAGAATGGTTTGAAGGGACAGGTATAGCTTTCAGGGGATACCACTGCTGAGGAGCAGACTCCCCATACACATAAAACGGAGATCTGGTGCTGTATGTGTCATTATTCATCACGGTTGGGTCTGGGATCCAACCTCAAATCCGAGCTGGCAACTGAAGGACATACCCAGAGCTCAAGCTCCTCCCCTTCTCATGAACTTTTGATGACCTACAACCCCAGATCTCATTTGCCACGGAAATGCTTGGACGTGATTCCAGCAGCTCAAGCAAAGATTTCAGATAAGTGACTTAGGTTTTCTTTTTGGGGATTTTTCTTTACTTTTGGGGATTTTTTCTTTACTTTTATCAGTAGTTGTAGCCTTATATTTCCCTGTCTCTTTTTGGGTAGTTAGTTGGGTTTTCCTTCCCTCCTGTAGTTTTCCCAATTTGTCTGTCAGTTCCTGCCTTTTTCCCTGGGTCTCTTTCCTTAGATTTGGGTTAAGGGTATCCTTAGCTGTCCCCTTCTCCCTTCTGCATCGTTTTTTCCCCCTTTTGCTTTTGTGTGCAGATGTTTTGTGTGTGGATGTGGGTGTGCGCAGTATGTCTGATTCTCCTCTTTCAGTCAGAAAATGCCCCATTCTGACTCACATGAGGAGTTTTTAGTGTTTAGGAAAGAGTCACTTGGAGGTTGAAAGCGAAATTTTGTTACATTCAACCCCCAGAGCTCTCATGGATTACAGGAATAAACTCTTGCTTAAGGGTCTTGCTTAAGGAAGACCACTAGCCTCCAGTTTCCCCTCTAAAACCCCTTTGGATCCCAAAAGGAAGACCACCTCCTCTTCCTCAAGGGATTCCCCTGCAAAAACAAATGAGGCTGTTGGATCACAGATCGAGCCCAGCCTCCTTGGTTTTGGATCCGTACTCTTCCACTCTGAGAGCCTCGGGTCAGTCCTTTGGATAAGAGGCCTCGAATCCCTGGAGGCCCTCCGATCCGACTCGGCACATGCTGGCTTCAGATCCGTCTTCGACATCAACAAAGCAGTCAGATCCGAAGGTCACGTCGGATCCGATAATCATAGACAGTTCTCCCTCGAGCTCTAGAGGTTTGGGCCCAAGTATGGGTGTCGGTCTCCCTTCCAAGACCGCAGGACAGTGTCAGGGTCTCAACCCAGGTCAGGACATTCTTCATTGTCCTCCAGAAGTCTGTTTCCTACTGATATAGACAGGATGATGAGTTTCCTCAAAGTCCAGATCGACTTGGGGTTTGTTACCATCTCTGGCTCTGTTGCCCAGGGGATGTTCTCCATCCACGGGACTCCACTGTCCTCATCTGACCCCCCCCCCAGGTTCTGATTTCCAGGATTGGAGCATCCCCTGTGAGAGGCCGTTGGTGTCGAGCATCCCCTGCCTTGCTGACATCGTCAGGGTTCCTGGTGGTCTCTGTTCCGGTGCCCTCAGAACTGATTAATTCTCTGCCCAGCGAGGACTACACAGGTTCCTGGGGAGTGGGGTTGGGCCCGGAATTTTCAAAAGTTCCCTTCCCTTGGGGGCATCTGTGCTGGACAGCTCAGCACCGATATAGTCTGAAGATGGTGTTGGATCGGAGTCCCTCCTTCCTTTCCCATATAACTGTGGCCGTGGGGGAGGAGAGGGGGGCTTCGTCCAACCTGCCAGCCTTCAGGGCGTTAAGACCTTCTCCGGTTAGGCAGTTACCTCTTCATCATCTCTAGGTCGTCCACAGGCCCTCTCGACTTTGAGCAATGAGCCTATATCATCCTTCCAAGGTCAGCCATCCCATGAGCACCTTCAAATGAGCATTACCCCACTTAGGATCCTTACCTCTTCCGAGTCCACCCCAGATCGCACCGTGGAGGAGCTCTCTCAGAAGAGGACATGCAAGAGGAGGCACTTGGACTCCCCTAGTGAGTCCCTCATTGAGGACATGGATTTCGAGGAGGGAGACGGATCCTCCAGACTTCCTTTTGAGGAAGTGTCATCCGGGGACATCCTTGAGATCCTAAAGCAAAGAGGCATTTGGTCTTCCCCTACCTCATCTACAGAGGAATCTGTGTTCCTGAAGACCTTTAGGATGGGCCCATCTTCTACCTGGGTGTCTGCCCCTGCTGACGAGGTTGTAGAACTTATTGCCAGGAGTCTGTTTTATTCTGTCGAAAGACGATTCCATCGAATATGAATCGTGCGACACAAACAGCGAAAGGCAAATACATCGAACCAACGAAACCACAAAATTTAAAATGTTGAACTGTCATAGTTGGCCAAGCCCACCGTCCGCAACACACTACGTACCCAAACACAATAACAAAAAACACATATGTACACTAACAAAAACCCTACTTCTAACCCTACAGTAAACCCCACATACACAACTATCTATGCACTGTCCTTAACCCCTCCCTAACCCTAAGGTCCATAACTACCGCACACTTACCCTACAAAGCTATACCAAAATAAACTAAAATTCCACATACATACACTTAACAAAACCCTACACTAAACCTTACATGCATTACCTACCTATGCACTTGCCTTAACCCGCACCCTAACCTTAGGTTCCGTAACTATAGCACACTTACCTTACAAAGCTATACTGCAGATGGGCCAACTATGACAGTTCGACGTTTTAAATTTTGCGGTTTCATTCGTTTGACATATTCACGTTTTGCTGTTTGTGTCGTGCAATTTGTATTCGACGGAATCGTCTTTCGACAAAATAAAGTAGACCCATTGCCAGTAGGGCATGAAAGGAATTGGAAACAGTAGAACCAGTTCCCAAAAAGGCGGACAAATTTCTTAGTCCCACAAAAGATAAAAGTTTCTGGAGTAAGGGTGCCCCCATTGATGTCTTCATGGTGGCCACAGCTACTAAGGAGGAGCTCACCAAACAGAGCTCCATGGTCCATCCCCGGAACAGGGAGTCTCGGGCGATTGACTATGTTGGCAACATGTCTTTGCCTCAGTGACCTTTGGACTGAGAGCAACCAATTACATGGCACATTTTTCTCGGCTGCAAAGGGATTTGGTCTCGGAACTCTCCACTTCCCTTTCAGAGTTACTGCCTCTGGAGAGTTTTCCTGGCTAATGCTTTGATGAGGTTGATCTCCAGTGCAGCGGAGACCACCTCTCAAGCGGTGGGCACAGGCAATGCCATTAGATGGCATGTATGACTTCACCTTTGTGGGTTTGTGGAACTTTTTAAGGCATCTTTTACTAACGCCCCCTCCAGCTCAACCTTGTTTGGCCCATCTATCAGAGATGTTGACCCACAGCAAGCAGAAGGGGAAGACTCTGTCCACGATCGGGATCAAGTTTTCTACTCCCCAATTATCTTTTTGAAAGAATCAGAGGGGGTAGTAAGAAACATGAATCATTTTTTACCAGCCTAGGTAGGGGATTCAATGGCAGATGATGCCCTAGAGGCAGAGGAGATCTGCAGAACCAGGGCTCCTGGGAGCCTTTCTCTGAGATGCCCACTCAGTGCTTGAGGTGCTGCCTGGCTATCGTGCCCTGGAAGCAGTCAGGGGACGACTCTTCCTTCACCCACTAGCCTGGACAAGTATCACCTCAGATCAGTGGGTGTTAATGATCATTTCCAGGGGTTATTTCATACCCTCTTCCAGTCCCCTCCAATTCCAAATTCTCTCCCAGATGTTCCACCCTACCAAAGGGAGTTGGCCTGTTTCGAGGTCCAAGATCCTCAAAAAAGGGCCATCCAAAAGGTCCCAACAGGATGAGGATCCAGAATTTACTTGTGCTTCTTTTTATTGCCAAAAAAGACTGGGGACCTGCGTCCCATTTTCAACTACAACGAGCTGAACCTGTAAGTCAAGATGTCCAAGTTCCGGATGGTCACAGTACAGTCCATTCTGCCTGTTCTGCGCAAGGCTAATTGGATGTGCTCAGTGGATCTCCAGGACGGATACTGTCATATCAAAATAGACAGATGCTCCAAGAGGTACCTGCGCTTTCAGTTAGGGGCCAGTCACTGCCAGTTCACAGCCCTGCCCTTTGGACTCACCACAGCCCCCCAGGTGTTTACCAAATGTATGGCAGTGGTAGCAGCTCATCAGCTGCAAGGATTCCAGCTCTTTCCTTACCAGGTCTTTCAGTTGCTGGCTTCTCAATCTTCCCACAGCTGTCTTGGTTTTGCAAGGCTCAATGGCAGCAGCCATCCAGCTAATGCCTCTTGCCAGATATCACATGTGGGTCCTGCAGTGGACCCTGGTGGTTCATTGGTCACCTCAGGTTCACCCTTTGTCCATGACCATCAGGATTTCTTTGGTGTGCAAAAACATCTTGCTTGGTGGCTTCAGACTCCAGATCTATTTATAAGCAGGTCCTTTTGTCTTCCCCAGCACAAGCCCACAGTGACCACGGACGCCTCCCTACTGAAGTGGGGGAGGGGGCATTTTCTGGGAAGGATGGTTCAAGGCACGTGGTCCCCTGTAGAAAAGAAATTACACATAAATGTCCTGGAGATGAGAGCAGTCCTAACATTGCAAGCTTTTCAGGAGTGTCTCCCTCTCAGGACTATTGCAGTTCAAACGGACAACATGGTGGTGGTCTGGTACAACAACAAGCAGGGGGAAAACGGTCTTATCCCCTGTGCAGAGAGGCCATGCGTGTGTGAGTAGGCGATGTCTTCCAGGCGCTTTCTTCTTGCAACACATACCCAGCAGTTCCACCGTGTTAGCTGACAAACTCAGCAGATCTATCCTGAGTCCTCATGAGTGGTCCCTGAAATCCACCAGTGGCACATCAGATATTTAGCCGTTGGGGTCTTCCTTGCTGCGACCTGTTCACCTCCCCTGTCAACCACAAGTGCAGCAATTACTTTGCCCTGATCCCCCCAGAGGGAGAGTCTCCCAAGGATGCTCTGGTTCACGATTGGCCTTCGGGACTCCTGCATGCTTGCCTCCAACTCCCCTCATCCCCAGACCTCTGCAGAAAGCTCGTTGCCTGAAGACCCTTCTCATCCTCATTATCCTCTTTTGGCGTCACCATCCGTAGTTCTCCCTGCTTTGGTCTTATCTGAAGTATCCTCCCTGGACATTATATCCTATTCAGGATCTCATTTCCCACCCTTTGGGGCTACCTCTACCCAGTCCCTTCAGTTAACCGCATGTTTCTTTCAATTCCACTGAGCTTTCCCAGTCCAAGCTTTGTTCTCCGGTGAAAAATATTATCTTAGCCTCTCAGTAACCATCTACTAAGAAGGTACATTCTAGCAAGTAGAAAAGGTTCTCCATTTGGGACAGACAATGAAACCTTGACCCTTTTTCAGCCCCAATTCCTGACAATCTGCTGTTTTTGGCTTTCCTTTTAGAGGAAAAGGCTAGTTTCTCCACGATTAAACTTCAATTGGCAGCCATCTCAAATTTACATTTGAACGAGAGTTCCACCTTCTCTTCCAGACTCTGTAAAGCCTTTCTCAGAGGGGTATTTCTCTTTAGACCTCTTGTCAAAGATCCCTCCGCCCATGGGATCTCATTTTGATGTTGCAGTCTTTGATACAAAAGCCCTTCGAACCCGCTGCATCATGTGATCTCAAATTTCTGTCCTGGAAGACGGCCTTTTTGGTGGCTATTACTTTGGCCAAGAGAGTTTCTGAGCTGCAAGCTCTTAGTATCAAGCCTCCTCTTATGGCCTTTCATAAGGATAGAGCATCTCTCAGAACTAATCCTGCATTCATTTTCAAGATAGAGTAGAAGGCTAACCTTAACCAATTTATTCAGCTTCCTGTTTTCTTCCCTAATTATTCTAACAAAGGGGAATATATATTGCATTATTTGGACGTCTGTAGACAATTACGTTTTTATCTTAAGGGGACAGAAGAATTTCAAAAGTCACATCTGCTCTTTGTAGCCTTTTCTCAGGCCAGTAAAGGTTTGGCAGTTACCAAGGTATCTATTTCCCGTTGGATTGCCAGCTGTATTTCCTTCATTTATGACAGCAGGCACATCCATCCTTCAAAATCAGTCAAAGCTCACTCTGCTAGATCAGTGACTGCTACTTCTGCATTTTTGGCTAAACTCTCATTGGATGAGATATGCGGTACTGCTACTTGGTCTAATCCTCACACCTTTGTTACGCATTACAAGTTTGACTTGATATCTCTGAGTAGGGCTTCCTTTGGTTCCACTATGCTATAGCATATCCTTCCCCAGTACCTCCCAGGGTTCATAGTAGCTGGGGACTCTGACTCATCTGTGATGAGTAATTACACTGATAGCATTATATAAAGATGCCTGAAGACCTACCATAACTTGTATCTGTGCTATCCAGTGTCATTATTCATCACATTCCCACCCACCTTCTCCCTGCCTTCTGGAGATCTGGAAGGTATGGGGGCTGTCTTCCTTTATGGACCTGTTTAGTATTATAGGTAGTCCTGACTGCTGTTTCTTTATCCAGCAAACTCGGTTTGAGGTTGTGGGTCAGCAAGGGATCATGGGAATGGGAGGAGCTTGAGCTCTGGATCTGTCCTTCAGTTGCCGTCTCCGATCCAAGGTCGGATCCGAGACCCATCAGTGATGAATAATGACATTGGATAGCACAGATTCCAAGTTATGGCAAGTACATCTCTCTCTTTTATCTCTGTCCATTTTCAAGTGCATGTATGGATGGAAAACAGAAAATAAACCCCAGGACTCCCCCTATACTACTAATAGAGGCATATCCTGAATGCTTTATCCTATGCATGGCCCCCTCAAATTATCTGTGGTATCATTCCAGTTATTGTCATTAGCGGTAATACATAATTATCAACCATGGGATGGGTAACGCAACTTTTTAACCAAATGAGATAGGTTGTTTTGAGCACAAAAAGGGAAATTTGCTAGGCTTAAAATGACCTGCAAGGGCAGTTTGCCAAGTACTTACCTTTGAACCTATTCCATATGTGGTTTGACTTGAGGGAAGAACATTTCAAGGAAATGCAAGATTGCAGATCATTCTACCCTCGGACAATTGGAAGTGATATGGCATAATCTAAAAGGTACCTTTGTAATCTGCACAATAGTGCTTTTGATCTTGGCTCCCATCTCGGGTCAGTCCCATTGGCCCCAATTACGGATCCTGTTTCTCTAGAGTCTCCTAAACATGGAGAAAAAAGAGAGATGCAGACAAGTGATTCTTCTAAAATTCTGTGCATAGGAAGCCCAAAATAGAGTATTCTTCTGCTTACACTACACTCTTGCTTTCTTTTAAAGTTTGAGTTAGCAGTAACCACTATTGATTCTTCACATATTAGGCTGATTATACAAGTTAGTGCTCCTTTTGTTTCAGATTCTGAAATTAGAAATATATTTTCCAGACCACCTTCCAACAACTTGGTAAATTCTTTAAACTAGTCAAATCAGTTATGATAGACATAAGTTATGAGAAGATGCTGAGGGCCTTTCCGAAGCTTCATCAGGAAATTTATTTTTGTTTCTTTCCCATCTGGTACCAAGGCAGACTGCAATGGTTCTTTGCCATTCTTTTTGCTTGTCCGTCTTGGTTCTCTGCAGCCCACATATTGATGTTGGCTCTAGTAAGGGCAGTCATGGACCTCCAGGCATGTACATCAACAGATATGTCAAAAGTTTTCTTCTGATATCAGCTCAGGGGTTGCAACTTTTTGGGTCAATACATTAAGCAGATAATTTATTGTCATTGTTGATGTTTGCTGTGTTTAACATCAAGAATTCTTGTGGTCTCTATTTCTTTTTTTGAGTTTGCTACCACGTGTAAGTTTTAACAGCAGCACATGGGATCATTGCTAGTTTTAATAGGATCAACTCTTAATCCAAGTCCTGGTCTGTTGACTCTAGATGTCAGGCTTGAGATTGGTTGGTCATTCAGCCTTGTGGATAGTTGAGCTGTTATGGTGTGGCTTGATACTGATTTTTGTTGGTGTCTGTACTCGTTCATTGGCCTTGAGTGACTGTGTTCTTAGGCTCTCATGGTGATTCCCTCTGCTTAGAGTTTGTCATCTGTTTCTTTTGGCATACAGGCAGTTTTGTATTTGCTGCCTTCATTGCCTGTGTCCATCAACAAAGTCCTTGACAAGAGACATTTTTCTTTCCCAATGTTGGGGCATTTATCTTTGTTGTCAACGGGGTAGCTGATGGACTCTTGCAAAATTAGCCTGACTTGCATCTAAGCAAGTTTCAGTGTCTTACTCCTCCTTGGACCCTTCCCTTCAGATATCCGGTAAAAAGCACAGCAGTAAGGGGAGGCACGTAGACTTGCACAGCCTGATTACTAAAAATGAATGGACATGGAGTAGATTCCCACCTGTCCCCCTCCAGTGACTCCCATTTCTATGCAGTTCATAAGCTTAAGAAAAGGGGTGGGATGGCTCATAGACCTGTGTCTTCACTTAGAAATATCCCAGAGGAAGCCTTTCTGAATTTCCAGCCATCCTTCCCTATGGACAGGATGGTACATCTTCAATGAGGACTGTATGCAGTGTGTCAGCTTTGAAATTGAGGCCAGACAAGATCCTCTGGCCTCTTGAGATTGAACTTGTTGGGTGGTAACTTCAGGGGTAGGCTACCATTAATGTGGCTGTCTATAAAAGGTTCCTGCTGTGAAAATTCATGCAGTCCATGTGCCTGATAGAGTCAAGAGCAATGAACACATAGGTTCATAGGTGGGTACTAGGCTATTGGCCCTAGGGCCTATACAAGCCTAGCCAAAAATGTACCCTGGCTTTCGCCACCCAAGAAAATTATTTTCCTGTGCCCCTGTCAAGCAGAACCACCGAAGTGATCCTCGGGGTGAATTTACTATTACCCATCCAGTCATCAAGATTTTTCTTGGAGTGCTAATGAGGAGCTCTGTTTGACATAGATAGGTAATCTGTTCCAGAGTATGGGAAGTCTCTGGGACAGGAATCTACCCCTCCAGCCATGGTCTGTTTATTGTGGTGACAAGGTTTAGGTCCCTAAAGCGTGTAGCTCAGAGGGATTGGGATTTCTTTAAGTGGAGCATGTCCAACAGCTCTGGGTTTGACACAGCATTGTATGTTAGGCAGAGATCGCCTCTGAGTAAAGCTGGAGTTTTTTGAGACGGCCTGCGTAAGGCATCTGTTTGAGGCCAGTAATCCTCTTTGTGAGGTATTTTTGTGGCCTTTCCAGTTGTTGTAGATGTCTTGTGAAATACATACCAAAAGGGGCGTTGTACTCTATAATGGGTCTAATGAGTGATGAGTGGAGGGGAACAATGACCTCTTTTTTTCTGGATGAGAAACCTTTTGTGATGAGGTGTGCCACGTAGAAGGATTTCCTGACCACTTTGGCGATGTGGTTATCAAAGGAGAGACTACTGTCCACCTGTGTCCCAAGGTCTGTTATCACACTTTCGGTGTTGAGTAGACTACCGCCTATGTGGTAGTTTATGGTACAGAATTTTTACCAAAGGGGATGACAATGCACTTTTTGGCCTTGAGCTTGAGACCATGTCTTTGACACCAGGCATCTGTCTCAGTGAGGCCCTTTTGTAGGATGTCCACATCGTTAGGAGTTTCAATTATGGCTCCTAGTTTGCAGTCATCTGAGAATTTAGTTAACCATAGATCTGTGTTAGCCTGTACTTCAGAGAAGTAGATACCAAACAGGAGAGGACCCAGGACTGAACCCTGTGGTACTCCACTTGTCACTGGTCTGAAGTCTGATTTGGAGTCTGCTACTTTAACAGTGTGGGTTCTTTCAGTAAGCCAGTTGGCAACCCATCTTGTGACATAGGGATTTAGACCTAGTTTAGTGAGTTTATCTATAATTCCAGAGTGGGGGATGGTGTTGAACGCCTTGGCGAGATCTAGATAGGCTGTGTGAACCACCTTACCCTCATCTGTGGCTTTGGTGACTACTTCAAAGAAGTCTATCAGGTTTAGGAGACATGATCTGCCTTTTACAAACCCAAACTGTGTGTGGTCCAGCGTTTGGAGATCTCCAATGTCTTTGTTTGAGTTCCATGATGATACATTCCATGGCCTTGCAGATGAGGCTCGTCAGACTAATGGGGCGGTAGTTCCCGGGGTCTGTTGTGGCCCCCCTTTGTGGAGTGGGTTAACTGTCGCGGTGCACCATTCAATGGGCAGAAAGCCTGAGGTGAGGCTATGATTGAACATGGTACTTAGTTGGGGTGCCAGTTCATTCTGTAGTTCATGTAGAAGGCAGCCTGGGATGTTGTCAGGTCCCATGGATGCTGTATTCTTGGCTTTGGAGAGTGATGTTTTTACCTGTGCAGCCGTGATTACAGGAACTTTGCATTCTTCCGGTATAAAGATGGGCCCTTCAGGAGTGAGAGGGGGGTAAAGTTAGCACTGAACCTATCTGCCAGGATGTTGGCAATATCAGTTGGTTCTGTATATTTAGTGTCATTGTACTGTAACTCAGAGCAGATCTGAGTGTTGCCATTGAGATTTTTGACATAGTTATAGAATGCTTTGTGGTTGTCTTTAGAATCAGTGGCAATTTTTTCTTCATAACTAGCTTTGGAGGATTTTATGAGGGATTTCAGCTTCTTACTGAGGCTGACCAGGGAGTTCCTCCGGTCGTGGGATTTTACTCTTTTTTTGCAACAGTTTCTTTCTTCTGTTGTAGAGTTTGTTTATGGCAGAAGACCACCAGATTGGCTTCCTTTTTTTGGAGGATAGCATCTTGGTTCTGTTAGGGATAGCACGATCCATGCACTTGTGTAAGTGCTTATAAAAGTGCATTTGTGTAGGATTCAGCAGTCGTATCTCTATTGTCCATCTGCATGGGTGTCATGAAGTTTGCCACTTATGTCTTAAGAAGCGTGAAGTTGGCTTTGGAGAAATTTTTTACGGTTGTTTTCCTAATAGGGGTGGGAGTGGGATGTGGATGTCTAGGGTGATTAGCTTGTAGTCGGATCTGACCAACGAGGAGCTGACCTCTGGTGTGGAACGCTAGTCACCCATGTTGGTGATGACCAGGTCTGGGATATTGCTGCCTCTGGTGGGGGTGTGGATAAGTTGATTCAAAGCGTTGGAATTGGTGATTTCCAGAAAATGTTGAGCAAAAGAGTTGGTACATGAGTAGTTTTCCCAGTTAATGATAGGGCAGTTGAAATCACCCATTATTAGAGTGTTGGGTTGTACCTTAATATTTTCCAGTGTATCAAGAAAAGAGGAGTGGGAATCCTGGGGCATGGTGGGGGGTCTGTAGCAAGCTACAGTCTGGATTGTGGTTTTGCCCGGAGTTAGTTGAACTTGGATAATCTCGGATGCATTATGCTGAGCAACTAGCTTGGAGGTGTGGATATCCTTAATGAATATGGACACGCCTCCACCTTTAGTGTTTCGGTCCGGGTTTGGTGGCCAAAAGGTGTGGCATGAATTATAGCCTGGTAATGCAGGGGTGCTCTCTGGAGCTTTGAACCAGGTCTCTGTCACTGCACAGATGTCAGTGTTCTCCATTTTAAGGAGTGCCTCGAGTGAGTGCATTTTGAGGTTTAGACTTCTAGCATTGAGTAGCATTACCCTCAGATTTTGCTTGCTTGTACCTGTTACGGTGGTGAATTTGTCATTTGAACCTTGCCTAAAAAAGGCACTATATGGGTGGCAAGAGGCTTTGCCAGTATCCGGAATCCCAAGGGCGACAGGTGCAGGCCATCTCTGGCAAAGCAGCGTGGTCTGTCGATCATGTCATCCCAGGCATACAGATACTGGATTCCCTTAGAATGACACCAGAAGCTTAGCCAATTCTTAAAGTCAATCATTTTGTCCTTGTACTGTGGTGTCATTCTGGGTGATGGCAGGATGCTACTCCGGGCTAGGGTCATACCGGCCTGGGCTACAAGGTCAGAGAGCTCCTCCATGTCTCTTTTCATGTAGTCCAGGGAGGTACATCTCAGGTCATTCACACCAACATGGACAATGACAGAGTCATATTCGTACTTGTTGTGGAGTGACCTGAGTGCGTGCATTATGTGGCGGATCCTGTTACCTGACAGGCAGCTGGCAGTAACTTTTTCCTTGTTTAGCCTGGTGAGTGGAACATCAGTGTGCCTGACTATAGAGTCACCTATGACTAAAGTGTTGGGTACGTTATGCCTTATGGGCTGAAGTTGAGTGGCACACTGAGTATGTGGGCTATGTGTCATTTGGGTTGTGTTGCGGGGTGGAGGTTGCTTGCATTTCTGCTTTGGAGGTCTCTGTTTGGACAGATTAGTACTGAGAGCCTCCACGAATGTAGGTGTGTGTTTTGTGGTTCTGTGTGTGTGTTTTGGTGGTGTAGGTTTTGAGGGACTATGTGATGAGTGTGGTGCGGTGCAAGTGTTTACCTTCTCCTCTTGACTGTCTAGGCCAGTCTTTGGTAAAGAGAGCTTTGCTTCCAGTTTGGCTGTATAAGTCCAACTCTCACAGGTCGTAGTGTTGGGTGGTAGGAGGAGAGGGTTGTCTGTGTACATGAGGCAATTGCTGCATTGTCCCAAGATGCCCAGATTCAGCAGGTAGACGGGAGAAAACACTGGGAGCTGACCTTTAGACATGCCTGAATAGGTGCTTATTTATTAAGTACTAAAAACTGTTTTCCTCTGGACAAGTGAGGAAAGTTGAGTGCTGTAGTAATTTGTAACTTATTTAGTGCTTACAATGAGTTCTGAATAAGTGCTGAGATCAAAGAAACAGATGAGTGCTAAAACTAAAAAGCTGGCTAGGTGCAAGGGAAATTTTGAAAAACAGACTTTATGACGCCAGGAATAGTTTAACCCCAGTTAAGTGTGTGGGGGGGGGGGGACAGCAAATCCGTATCTGACCTGCCACAGGAAAGGGGGGAAGCAAGCTTAGAATTTTTTTTTTCAGTAAAGTGGAAATGGAGAAAGCTAGAACAGAAGTTAATTCAACGTTAAGAATCTGAGTGGGTTGGTCTTCACAAATGTTCTCTATTAGATTGAGTGAACTAATGACACTAGACTGGGAGGAGTGTCACAGATCAAATATACAGTATGGGCGGGCAACTGCAAAGCCACCAAGTATAAGAACACACAACACTAGGGAGGGTGGGTGGCAAAAATTACAGTTCCTAGCTGTAGCCACTAAATGAAAGTTTTAAACAGATCAAGGAGCAGACTCGAGAATGCTTTTAACAGACAAAAATGCACAGAAAACTTCAGATAGAGCAGTCACAAACCGTAAATACAACTTTCAATATGAAAAAGCAGTTTACAGTTAAGTAATGTTAAAACAGTTTAAAACCGTACATAAATGCAGTGAAACAATAAAAAAAAGTTTTATAACAGTGCAAAAATATAGTAGATCAACTGTATAGCACAATTATAAGTGTTTCAGAAGTGCAATTCAGTGAAATAAGTGTAAGAAATAACAGCCTGCTCTTGGAATCTTAAGGAATTTCCACTTATGCAATGCAATCCAATCCAGAGCCTGACAATACAAGCAGAACCTTTGTAAGACACAGGGTTTATATAGCAGTAAGAATGGAAGAGTTGGAAGATCAGATTACTACTCAGCCCCTGCTATTACCCAGTCACTCATACTACAGAAGGTCTTGTTACTCTCAATAATAATGAAGACAATCAGCAGAAAATGGCTGCCAGAAACACAAACAAAACTTCCAGCCTACACAACAGGCCTCTATCAAGATTATGCCACCTGAGCAGAACACAGAAACCTCACTTTAAAAGCAGAGAAAGAACACCCACAAAGAGAAAATCCAAATCTCAGTATGAAAAAGCAGTCTACAATTTAGTAATTTAAATAAAAAAAGCAGTTATAGTAATGCACACTATTATAGTTCCTAGCTGTAGCCACTAAGTGAAAGTTTTAAACAGATCAAGGAGCAGACTCGAGAATGCTTTTAACAGACAAAAATGCACAGAAAAGTTCAGATAGAGCACACTCAAACAGAAAATACAACCCAGTATGAAAAAGCAGTTTACAGTTAGGAAACACTTCTGTGTGTGCTCCATATTCACACTAAAGGCAAAAAAATATTTGTTGTATGTGTTGCACTTTTGCCAAGAGCTAGGCAATGAAATGCCCCAGTCACTGGAGGAGTTTCCTGAAGGACGGTTCAAAGTTCAAGACTAAGTTGTAGTCACAGATAACTGAATCAAATATCTCAGACTTACCATGCATCTTGCCATAACTCCGTGGATGCTGCAGCCAGGGTAACAGATACTGGCATAGCTGTTTAGTGTCAGTCCTAGTTGTGCCTCACAGATTTTGCTCAAGATTGCAAAGTGATCACAACTTCCAAGATGGCTGCATATTGAGTAACAGCTTATTTCTGGCTCTCCTAGTTGTGCCTCACAGATTTTGCTCAAGATTGCAAAGTGATCACAACTTCCAAGATGGCTGCATATTGAGTAACAGCTTAATTCTGGCTCTCCCAGTTTGAAAACAGAAACTTAGCAGAGAAAGAAACAGACCTAGATTTCTGGGTAAATTTCAGTAACTGAGTAGTAAGTACACTGCCTACATGCCAGGAAAAAGGAAATATAAAGAACCTGGAGGAAAATCAATGGATGTGTTTTACTGTAGTAAATCACCCCCCAGTCGGACTGTTTAGAAATGAGCATGGCCTGTATGATTGACATGGCCAATCACAGTTATGTCGTATGCAAATTAAGCATGATTGACTGCCATGCATATTTGGCAGCAACATTATGCATATCTTGTTTGAGTGACACATATTGAAATCACCTCTGTACATGCTCCTAACACTGAGATGCTCCAGAGCTCAAGTAATTAAATGCTGCAGATGTTAAACCCTTTGTTGTAGTGCAAACAACTTCCCAGTTTAAATGCAAGTTATTTTATATTTATATTCCAAATGTTGAAGATATATTTTTTTGAGGAGGTGGGCGTGTTGGGTATTAGATTATATCCATCTGATATTCTTGTCCATTTTATGGTATTATATGAAACAGAGTCAATGAATGGATTTCAAAATTTATTTCTGTAGTAAGTCAGGTCACAGTTAAATTGGGTGGCTGAAGTGCTTTTTCTGTTTCTAAAGAGAAACAGTCCCCACTCCCCTTGGTTTTAATGCAAAAAACTTTCCAGTTTACATGCTAGTTCTACTGGTATGTTGTTGGACTTCTAATGGTTATTCTGCTAAGTGACAAGATTTGTGTATATATTTCTGTCTTCTTTCGGCTTTTCCCGGGTAGGCGCGCCACAGCGTTTCACCTGGCCACTCATGATTGGCAGTGGAGTTTTACGGTGTAGACTTGCCAGCCCGGTGCCCAACCTTCCACAGAAGGCACACACACTCACGTCTAAGGACACTTTAGAGTGTCTCATCCACCTACATCATGTCTTTGGGATGTGGGAGGAAACTGGAGCACCTGGAGGAAACCCACATGCCCACAGGGAGGACATGCAGACTCCACACAGAAGGCACCCCAGCCGAGGATCAAACCGGAGAACCTCCTGCTGTGAGGTAGCAACCCTAACCACTGCACCATCGCGACCGCCCTGTATATTTATTTCTGTAATACTTTGATTTCTGTTTCTTAAGATTCTTGTAGAAGGTATGGTGTTGCATATATTATGAAGGTATCTGAGATGCAAAATTGTGTTATGCAGCTGTTTTTTTGTCTGAGACTACCAGGACATTTGCCATTTTATTAATACACAACTGATATTTTACAGTCTAGAAAGCTTGGTAAGTTTTTTGATTAGAGAATAGCAGAATTTAAACTGCTGTGCAGCATGATGAAAACGTTATGGTGTTTCACATAATATGAAGGTGTCTTGAGATGCCAAATAACTTGTGTTATGGAACCATTTTTTAGACAGGACATTTGCTCTGTTATTTCCGTGCAACTGTTTTTAACCAAAGTATGGTAAGATCTGGAGATCGCTAGGTTTTTTCCGATATTATATATGTACTAATTACTTGTATTCCACAAACAACCACTAAATGTTTTTATATGAAGGTCTCTATAATGCCAATTAATTGAATTATGCAACTATTTTTTGTCAGAACATTTGCTATGTTATTACAAAGTGTGCTAAGATTGGGCGATCACTGCATTTTCTCCCATATTGTATCTGTGCATATTACATGTAAACCACAAAGAACCGGTAAATCTTTCTGTATTCCATGTTGAATATTCATGCAGCCAGTGCGGGCATCAGCATGAATATTCAGTCCTTTTTCGTTTGTCACCAGCAGTTGGAAGGTGGGAATGGTTAATGCAGGCCTTGTTACTGCAGTAAAACGTGAACAAATCGGCTACAAACGTTGAAGAAAAAACACAGACTGGGAAGAGTACTGCAGTTCCGAAAGAAGCAGTGAAAGTTCCAGACATGACTTCCAGTAACCTAGATGAAAGTATAAAACAGATGCACACTGACCTGGTTAAAATAAATGAAACACTGATGGGGTATTATCAAAACAAACAAAAAGCTGGAAAATGGAAGAATCTTTGAATAGCTATTCAGATAAGGTGACAGAAGTGCAAAACTCAGAGGTTGAAATGAAAAGGCTGGCTGAATATGAGACTGTACAAGAAGAGATATTTCAAAAAGTAATAGAATTAGAAGACAAAGCACATAGGAAAAACCTGTTTTTTCTGCTATATTAGAATAGCTGGAAGGAACACACTGTAGTAATTTTATGAAAGTACAAATAAGCAACTGGACTGGTATTTCAAAACAAGAATTGTTAATTGAAAGGGCTTATCGTACATTTCAAACCTCGCTGTGAGAAAACAGCCTAGACATTTAATTGTAAAAATGCAATTTTACCAGCAGAAGGAGTTGATTCTGACAAAACTGTGGCAGAAGGACAAAGTTACTAAAAGTGGGAGACCGCAGAGGTTTTGTAAAGAATGACTACTCAATGCACACCAGGCAGAAGAGGAATACATTTATTCCATTGTATAGGGCATGCCAAGGTGTAGGCATGAGATTAAAACTGATGTACCCAGCTGTCCTCAAAATATTTTTCCCTGGAGGAACAAAAACATTTTTTGATGAAGTACTTGCTAAGGAAGAAATACAGAAGTTTGTCCAACAAAAAGTGAACTGTGAAACATGAGGAGATTCTGCCTCTTGTTCTTCAAGTAATAAAGACCACAGAGAGACTGTGCCAGTGAAACCTTTCCCAGTGTTTCAATGGAAAATGATTGAGAGAGAGACAAGAGCGCACAAATTGACTAGAATAATATAGAGTGCACTGGAGATGGAGATGAACAAGAATAGAACAAACGAATCTTGGAAATATTGGACTTGTTTGGTCTTTTTTAATCTTGTAGGGGACTATAAAGCATATGCCCTACTTCACGTCATTAATGTTTGGGAGACACACTCAGGAGGGGGAAGAAGAGGGAGAGTTAACTGTAACTAAAACAATTTTTTCTTAACAGTATTACTTAAGTGGTGCATGAGTTTCTCTGCATGTTATAAAGTTTTTTCAGTTATTTTTATGTGTAATGGAGATATTAACGTAAATAGGTGTTTCTGTTCATTGTTTTTGTTTCTTTCTCCTTGTTTATTTTTAAGAAGTGTAAACACAGCAATGTAAAAAATGAGGGATCTGGTTAAAAGAGTATGACAAATGAATAGTGTTTTTTTCTCTTTCTTGCATAGGGGAATGATTGTGTTAGCTTTATATAGTAACAAGTTTTGACAGAAAGCAAGTAAATGAAAAAGAATATTGAACATTATAAGGTAAACAGTCCTGTATCTGGTTGTCATGTCAGTAGCAGACAATCTGATAAAGAGAAATGGTGTATTGAAAAGGTTTTTTGAAAGCATTCAAATTTTTCCTAGCTGGGAGAGCTATGAAGATAAGGCAACCAGCCAGCACTTAATAGAATCACAAGCTGTACCATGGGTCTTAACATGGATAAGCTTTCTTTCTGTTTAGTCTGAGTCTGTTTGTTTGGCTGTCAGTTTGGAACTTACGTTCTTATTGTGGGGTAAAACTTCAATATTTGAGGATGTACATTGTTTTGTGTGTTGTTATTAAGTTAGTAGGTTTTAGGGTGTATTGGGTGTGTGTGCGCGTGCATTTTTATTTGAAGGTTTTCAATAAAACAAAAAATTCTGCAAGATGTGACAAAGGCTCAAATGGAGAAGACCAGAAACAGTTGTATAAAAGATTAACCTGCTAGACAAAAGCAGAACTAGACACTTAAAAAAAACTGTTATACATAAAAGGTGAGAATAATAATCCCTAAAGAATATGACTCTTTCTATAATGTCTTTAACCATTAATGGTTTCACAAAAAAAATCCAAAAAAGAAATAGTAATGAACTATATTAAAAATGTAGAATGCAAACAGCTATGTTACAGAAGATACACCTGGAAAGAACTGAACATGTGAATTCGATAAATAAATATTTTCAGCATGGCTATTCAGCAGAATACATCTGGCAAGGAAGAGAGGACTACTTACATTTGCAAGAGGAGCTCCAATTGTAATAGAAGAGGAAGAAAAAAAGACATTAATGGTAGATTTGTAGTACTAAGAGGCTACTGGCAATGGAGGAGGTTTACACTGACATGTTCTAACAAAAACTATTGTAATATAGCTAAAGAAAATTCTGGGAGAAATAATCTGCTTTCAGCAAGGAATATTACTTGTAGGTGGAGACTGGAATTTGAGTTGCAACAGTGAATATGTGTCTGGGGGCCCCAGAAATGGAAATATAACAAAGGATGTTAGATTTTAAAAGATATTTATGAAAATGTTTGGCATGGAAGATGTGAATTCAGTACTAGGAATTCAGAGTGAATTTACATATTATTCCCCAAGATACAAAAACTGGGCTAGGCTAGACAGAATTTACATTTCACAGGAACATGTACATTTAATTGAAGGCCTTGATATGCATCCAATAACTATTTCAGGTCATATGCCAATAATTAAAATAAAAACACAGGGAAATGAAATAAAAATGAGACACTGGCATTTTCCTACCTATCTGTTGGGAAGCGAGGAATTTAAGAAAAGGGTAGTAGAAATTATTCAGATGCTATTGGGGAAGATAGAAATGCAAGTCTTCTGAAAATATAGCTAGGGAGTGGAAGAAAATTAAAATGGAATTTAAAAATAGGGTGGAAATAAAAGAATGGGAGATATGGTTAAGAAGTAACAAGAATTATTTAGAGGGACTGACTAATATTAAAGTATTGCAAAATAGGGGGATTCTCACAGAACAGGAAGAGGAGTAACTGCAGAATGCTAAACAGAAGGGGCTTCCTTGATAATATGTACGAGTTTAGCAAGCTATTTTTTTTTACTTATTTTTTTAAGCAACTGATTTTGATAATAACCTTTGAGCACAACAACTTGTAGCACCACAACACAGGCAACAGGAAGTAGAAAGAACTGTCACCAACCTTAAGCAGCAGCATATTACAAGGAAGTTAACTAGGGATCCTGGAATTGTATTAGAAATATTTTGGAAATTCTGTGAAAGGCTGTATAAAGCATAGAAATATGGAAATCAAGAAAAAGTACAAATGAAAATGTTTATCGAAGAATTTAAATATGCCAAGGCTAGAGGGAGAGGATGCTCAATTACTGTTAGGATAGAAGGAAATGAGATAAAAATGGTGAGGTATAACCAGGATTAGATGGTATTCTTGTGGAAGTTCAGAAGCTGGGGGAGGGGGGGCTGATGAAGATCTGGAAGGTTTTGGAAGAAAGTGGTGGTAACTGTACAACCTAAAGAGGGTAAAGATCCATCAGATCCAGCTTCATACAGGACCATTTCAGTACTAAGTCATGATTACAAAGTGTTTGTCTATAACGGCTAAAAGAATGGCAAAAGTGATGCCAAAATTGATAGATATATATCAGTGTGGTTTTGTGGAGAGGAGGCAAACATTTGACAACATAAACAGAACAGTTGCCATCCAGAAAGAAGCCGAATATAAGAACGTACCACTGTTGTTGGTGGGTCTTGATGTAGACAAAGCATTTGACAGAGTAAGCTCGGATTTTATGAGCAGAGCAATAGAAGCGTTTGCATTCCCTGATAAAGTTATAAGGTTGATTATGAAGTATCGGAGGCGAAAATTAGAGTGGGTGGGGTCCTCTCTGATAATGTCTCCTTGAGCAGAGGAATCAAGTAGGGGGTGTCTTCCTTCCCCTTTATTTATATTATATTTAGAACCATTGGCAAAGAAAATAAGGGACTCAGAAATTCAAGGATATAATTGGTGTGGTAGTAAAAAAAAAAAAAACTGGCTCTGTTTACAGATTACATTATTTTATACCTGACAAAACCAGAAATATATTACAGTGTTGTGGACTATATTGAGACAGTTTCAAACCTTTTAGCGATACAAAATTAATGAAGCAAAAACAAAAGCAAAGTTATGGTTCAGCAATATCCATATTTATGGGGACATGATAAAATTAAGTATTTAGGAGTATAGATTAAAAATTATACTGTTGTGGCAGCGTAAGGATATGTGGGAAGAGACTAAAAAGATAGTACAAAAACTGAGAATACGGAAGCTCTTTTTTATGGATATTGATAGTAAGATACAAGCATTTAAAATATTTTAGTCTCTTTAGTCTTGTCCACAATAAAGAGCTGAATGATTCCATCTGGGAGGGGAAGACTGCAAGAGTCAAGTGAGAAAAGCTTATTCTTCCAATAGAACAGGGTGGATTAGGATTACCCAATCTGAAAAGGTATTTCAGAGCAACAAAGTTAAGGCTGCTATACATAGCAAAATCAGAAAACTATAATTCTAAGTGGAAAGAGACGATGAAACAGGGGGGAAGCTCAGGTGACAGGGAGAGACTGGGATTTTGGATGCAGACTTTTAAGGAGAACAATGATAATCATACAGAATATTATATTCATAAAGTAGCAGAAGGTCTGCTAAGAACTAAGCCAACACGGGAATGGAGAAAGGAGATTCTTCGATAGGGATGACAGCAATTAGGGGTACAGACAGTAGGCAAGACTGGGTGGGAATGTACTTGAGAAAACTGGCAAAGGAACCAAGGTACTGGGAGCAAATAACTAGAGAGGGAAAGGTAATAGAATGGGAAGATACCAAGTACTTATTTGAACTGCAGGTTAGAGATTATCTTCCATATCCAGGATTATTATCAGAGTGTAGGCAAAGAGAAAGAAATGGGGAGGGTGGTCCTAATCGAAAGACCAGCACTGGTACAGTTTTCAGTAGAATCTAGAACAGAAGTTGCTGTTAAAGGAATAGCATATAAAATATTGCATGATAACTATAAGAACCAATCAGAGGAGGTTAGGAAAGAACGATACAAAAGAACACAACTCACTGCTGAAGACGTTCTCACCAAATACAAGAAAATAGTGAATGCTAAGAGATGAGAACAGTCACCACGAACAATGTCATCAATGCAAATAAAGTCCAATGTTAGCCACGATAAAATCCAAAGGTAGTCACAGTAGAAATGTAAAAAATCATTTATTTCAGAACAAGGAATGAGCGCTTTCGCATAGTCTAGCTATGCTTCATCAGATACAATAACTCAATGCAATTGACAAATATATATACCCAACATTTTGGCGGGCTCATTAATTCAACCGCTCATTATCACCTGAATTAATTAATGATCATCATCGATGGAAATTAGTTCAGGTTAAAATAAAACTCATTGCATTTCCTTTTCAGTCCACTAAAATTCATATAATGCACAACACTTTAAACATTTTAAAAACAACAATACTTGCAGATTCCAGTAATACATGGATGTTTTAAGCATCATTCAAACAAACAAGTACCTATTAAGACCACTAGAGAAAATACTAGTGCTTATAAATATTAACGCTCGCCTCTTACATGTAATATCAGTAGCTCTCGGTACATTACTTGCAAATTGCACTCCATCGCTGAACAACATATGCGTATAACTTGAATATATCCATCTATATTAAAACTGCGCCATACTCGCAAGGAGCTTGATAAAAAAACAAGCTCTTAGCCCACAGTTTTCTTCAAAAAAATATAAATTCCATATACAAACATCAACACTGTGACGTTCGCTTTAGAACTAGTCCCTCCTTCTGTACGCAAATAGTATCACATGTTCTTAGAGCTCAGGTAGAGTATCTCAGGAAGTTAGTAAGTAATCTCCCTGGTCCTAGTGCCAACATTTTAATCTATAGAATGAATGTTAAATAGCGGCACTTCATTCAAAACAACATCAATCATCAGAGAAAGCATATATTCACTCTTATAGAACTTAGCAATTCAGATGACGCTCGAGGACTGATAGTAGTTCTAAATGCGTCAACCATATAAAAGGAGCTGTTATATTTAAAAACTGATACTTCATGACTACTGTATATATATATATATATGTATACTGAATGCACATCATAACTATAATACATAAACTACCAAACAGAACAATATGTATGAAATATGTAAAAAATCTCATATTTAAATATAATCGACTAGACAAAATTATTAAAATTCAAAAAAACGTAACTGTGAATCACAAAAATCTTAATCTATGTTAAAGTAGAGTTACCTTATCTATTAAAAGCCTAAGCCATTATTATTCCAATATCATAATTCATTGCATATGCCTTTGAAGAAAGGCAATATACACACTATGACACTTGATATGAAATTACTCATTATAATCTAGGTGGACATGTATAATGTTATATGCTGCAACATATACTGATTAGGGTATACATTATACAAAACATAAAGTAAATGAAATCATTTACAAAGAATAAAACAATATAAACCCATACATACTATGAAGACCTTATTTGCCTGGTATTACTATATATGTTATGAACTATAGAAATGTCATAGCCCTGAAAATCAATAAATAACGCTATCTACGTTCTGCCAACACAGGTTTCAGAGAAATGGAGTTATTTAACCCTGGTGGAAGGTGTGCCGCTAATTTCAGGATCCAATGCAACTCAGCTTTGGCCAACATATTCTCAATACTACCCCCTCTTAAAGTAGGTACAATTACCTGTAGAACCCTAAACTTAAAGAAGTGAGAGTGATTTTCCTTAACATGCCTGGCTAATGCATTAGTTTCTTCTTGTTTCCGGATTTCATATAAGTGATCATAAATACGGTCTCTCAACCTTCTCTTAGTTAAACCTATATAGAATGCTGTACAAAGGGAGCAGGTGGCCAAATATATCACATTTTTTGTGTTGCAGTCAGCATAATGTTTAGGTCTAAAGACAACATTCATATTGGGATGTTGATAGACCTGTGTCTTACTTAAGTTATTACATCTAGGACAATGTAAACAAGGGTATGTCCCTTTACTTACTATGTCTCCCAGTAATAAACAAGTAGATTTACCCACATTGGTGATATGTTGATCATTACAAAGTTGCTTCTTAAGATTGTCACTATTCTTGTAACAAAATTTAGGTGTAGGACCTACTATATCTCTAATCTGTTTATTCACTGTGAGGACATTCCAGTTCTTCCTGATTACTTTCCTAATACTCTCCACTTCATTAGTATATTTGATGACGTAGCATATTCTATTACCATAAAAGGTGGAACCAGGGGTAGCTTTTTTCCTATACCCACTCGATGTAAACAATTTATCATTAGTAACATAATCAATGTCTCCAATGATCTCTTGCCTTATTCTCCTCACCATATTCATGTCATAGCCCCTATCTCTGAACAGGAGCTCCATGTTATTGGCCTCCTTAAAAAGGTCATCTTTATTTTGACAAAGTCTGGACACTCTAGTAAATTGGCTTGTTACTATACCCCGAAAGGTATAGGCTGGATGCATGCTGTCTGGTGCTAACAACGCATTTTTCCAGACAGTTTTCCTATAAAGTGTAGTTACAATTTTACCTTCATCTGTCAATCTTAATGTAACGTCCAGAAAATTAACTTGCTGATGTGAGCTCTCTATAGTGAATCTTAAAAAATCAGTAGTGGTTTGTAGATGTCTCAGGAAGCTGTGGAAACTATCAGCTGAACCTTCCCAAATTATAAGTATGTCATCTACAAACCGTTTGTAATATCTTATGAACCTTGAAGACTCATGGGTGAACAAAAACAACTTTTCCCACCAGTATACTACCAGGTTAGCATAAGTATTGGCACAGGGGGTGCCCATGGCTACCCCCCATGCCTGTAGGAAATATCCATCTCCAAATATAAAAACGTTGTTGTTCAGTACTATATCCAACAACTGAGTGACCAATATAATCCTATCATTGGAAAAATGGGTTTTCTTGTGCAATAACTCCCTGATATACTGTATCCCTATATCGTTAGGGATCGAGGTAAAGAGCTTTTCTACATCCATGGTTATGAGAAGATAACCTGTATTCCTCATTTCCAGATGTATGTCCTTAAGGCTCTCTAGTAGTTGGTAAGTATCCTTGAGGATAGTGCAGCAATTATTAACTACTGGACGTAAAAGGCTCTCTAAGAAGGTCGATATATGGGCAGTTACCCAACCATCCCCTGCTACAATCGGTCTCATTGGAATGGGCCATACCTCCTTGTGAACCTTAGGAAGACCTTTTAAAATGGGAATAACTGGATCAGATTTTAACAGATATTCATACATTTCTAAACTGATTTGTCTACATAGCAAGAGATCATAAATGTTGTCTTTAACTATTTGTATAATGGTGGAAACTTGCTGGATAGAAATATGTATATAGGTCGTTTTATCTGATAGCAACCCCCTCATACACTTCACATATTCATCTGAATCCATCAACACTACACCCCCCCCTTTGTCAGCAGGTTTCACAACCAACCTGTCATCACTCTTCAATCTAGCCAAAGCATAAATTTCATCTCTGTTGAGATTATAGAATCTCCCTTTCTTGTTACATGTTACAGAAAACAATGCATAGAGATCATTTTCACACATATCTAGAAAACATTGCACCATCAGATGTATCGGGGGTGAAAAGGTGCTTCTGTTCTTGAACATGGCCAATGGTTCAGTCCTGTTGTTACTTTTCTCCTCATCCGCAAACAATAACTTGAGGCAAACTCGCCTACAAAATAGTCTTAAGTCTAACAGGGTATCTTCTAGGGATGATCTAGCCGCAGGAATAAACGTAAGCCCTCTATTAAGGAGGCTATACATAGCTGTATCAACACTGTAGCTAGAAAAATTGAAAACCAGAGTCAATATCTGGTCTTCCTGTTGGGCACATTCCGCTCCTCGGAATATTTGCGTTTTCTCGGTCCCCTGCTGCTGGAACGCCCCCTTGGTTGTTGAACATATTTCCTTTGATAAGGTAAAAAAGGGGGGTTCATGGTTCCCTGAACGCTGCTGCTTTTAGGTATAGCTCCTGTATTCTGATATCCTTGTAGGGCCTCTTGATTGGGCGGAGGTGTATCTATAACCGGGAACTCAATGGGGTCCAGGTCACTGACCCTATTAGAGGAAATCACTGTCTGCATGGTGGAATGAGTGTCATTTAACTGCTGTGACAAGTTATTAGCAACATCTAAATTTGCTGTGACACTATTACGGTTCGATGCATTCTGTGTAGAGTTAGGTTGACCATCTTGATATCTTGGCCAAACAAATACATGGCCGTTTTGAAAGTCCAAGAAGTCTCTCTTTAGCTTATGTTGTTTAGTCTTGCCCAACCTTTCACCAAAAGATTTTACTTGTGTGAGAACTAGACAAAGTTTCTCCATGCAGTATTCTGAACTGAAACTATCAACTATCTTTTGATAAAGCATGTCCGTTTTACTACGAAGATCAATTTCCAGTGGCGAAAAATATTTCAACAGGAGTCTCACATAGTCAAACCCTAAATTGATATTCAAATCCTGCCACTGCTTTAGTAAAGAAGGATGGGAGTCTCCATACGTAGGCATGCAGAAAACCCGCATGCCTCTGGGGACTACCTTGTGGTGCAAACACGCTTCTAAATGTAATCTTTGCCATAAATACCTTTGTAGTTGATAAAGATTATTCTCCAATGCTTTCAATTGGTCATGGAAGTCTTTCAAATTCTCACCAGTTTCAGTTGTTTGCCTACGGGTTTCAGCTTCATTTAAATCCAGTGACAATAAAGGGTTCAATTCATGTATAAACAGACCTGTCCATAGACGAGACGTATCCCTCGACCCTGGAGTAGAAGCGACCCCAACACTCTGACCTTCCATCGTGTGCGTTGAGTTGTGAACAACCAACAGGAAAACAACGATACAAAAGAACACAACTCACTGCTGAAGACGTTCTCACCAAATACAAGAAAATAGTGAATGCTAAGAGATGAGAACAGTCACCACGAACAATGTCATCAATGCAAATAAAGTCCAATGTTAGCCACGATAAAATCCAAAGGTAGTCACAGTAGAAATGTAAAAAATCATTTATTTCAGAACAAGGAATGAGCGCTTTCGCATAGTCTAGCTATGCTTCATCAGATACAATAACTCAATGTAATTGACAAATATATATACCCAACATTTTGGCGGGCTCATTAAATCAACCGCTCATTATCACCTGAATTAATTAATGATCATCATCGATGGAAATTAGTTCAGGTTAAAATAAAACTCATTGCATTTCCTTTTCAGTCCACTAAAAATCATATAATGCACAATACTTTAAACATTTTAAAAACAACAATACTTGCAGATTCCAGTAATACATGGATGTTTTAAGCATCATTCAAACAAACAAGTACCTATTAAGACCACTAGAGAAAATACTAGTGCTTATAAATATTAACGCTCGCCTCTTACATGTAATATCAGTAGCTCTCGGTACATTACTTGCAAATTGCACTCCATCGCTGAACAACATATGCGTATAACTTGAATATGTCCATCTATATTAAAATTGCGCCATAGTCGCAAGGAGCTTGATAGAAAAAACAAGCTCTTAGCCCACAGTTTTCTTCAAAATAATAAATTCCATATACAAACATCAACACTGTGACGTTCGCTTTAGAACTAGTCCCTCCTTCTGTACGCAAATAGTATCACATGTTCTTAGAGCTCAGGTAGAGTATCTCAGGAAGTTAGTAAGTAATCTCCCTGGTCCTAGTGCCAACATTTTAATCTATAGAATGAATGTTAAATAGCGGCACTTCATTCAAAACAACATCAATCATCAGAGAAAGCATATATTCACTCTTATAGAACTTAGCAATTCAGATGACGCTCGAGGACTGATAGTAGTTCTAAATGCGTCAACCATATAAAAGGAGCTGTTATATTTAAAAACTGATACTTCATGACTACTGTATATATATATGTATACTGAATGCACATCATAACTATAATACATAAACTACCAAACAGAACAATATGTATGAAATATGTAAAAAATCTCATATTTAAATATAATCGACTAGACAAAATTATTAAAATTCAAAAAAACATAACTGTGAATCACAAAAATCTTAATCTATGTTAAAGTAGAGTTACCTTATCTATTAAAAGCCTAAGCCATTATTATTCCAATATCATAATTCATTGCATATGCCTTTGAAGAAAGGCAATATACACACTATGACACTTGATATGAAATTACTCATTATAATCTAGGTGGACATGTATAATGTTATATGCTGCAACATATACTGATTAGGGTATACATTATACAAAACATAAAGTAAATGAAATCATTTACAAAGAATAAAACAATATAAACCCATACATACTATGAAGACCTTATTTGCCTGGTATTACTATATATGTTATGAACTATAGAAATGTCATAGCCCTGAAAATCAATAAATAACGCTATCTACATTCTGCCAACACAGGTTTCAGAGAAATGGAGTTATTTAACCCTGGTGGAAGGTGTGCCGCTAATTTCAGGATCCAATGCAACTCAGCTTTGGCCAACATATTCAGTTTTCAGTAGAATCTAGAACAGAAGTTGCTGTTAAAGGAATAGCATATAAAATATTGCATGATAACTATAAGAACCAATCAGAGGAGGTTAGGAAAGACTGGGATGAGAGGGTTAGATAAGCAGTTCACAAAGAAACAGTAGGGGATGTATGTATGTCTCCCAAATATGCAACAAAATCTAGAAGATTTTGAATCTTTGCCTGGAAGTACTTACATAGGTAATTGTATACCCCAAGCAGACTTTAAAGAATTTTTCCTCAGGTTAGACGGCAAATGTTGGAGGTGTGATGGGGAAGAAAGAGGTAACTGGTAACATATTTTCTGGGAATGTAATGAGTTGGTAGAGTTTAAAATTCCCTGCAGACTGCTCTGTTGGAGATGCTGGGTGAGCTGTTTGGAGTGACTAGGGAAATGATTTTTTGAGCTATGATACAAACTCTGAATTGCCTAGACATAGCCTTGCTGAGTCTAATCATGATGGCTGCCAAAAAAACAATTACTAGAAAATGATAAAGTCTAAACCAACTTTACTAGAAGTAGTGAAAATAGCAAGAGAGTTAAAACAACTGGAACTGGGATCTTTAGAAAAGGGTAGGAGAAAATCACATAAGAAAAATGGGAATTGTGGGATCAATGCATGCAGAGGAGGAATGAGGTTTAAAAGAAAGGATTTGAATGAGCTTATGTAATGGTTGACTAACAATGACTGGATATGTTAAAAGTGATATGTAACGTTTGCAGCTACAGTTGTGTCTCATGGTTTGGAATGTATAAAGTTTGCAACTGAGATTGTGTTGCTGTAGTGTATTGTCATTTATTTATGTAACATGACCAATGTCATACATATAATTTAATAAAGATGTTTGTTTCAAAAATGCAGATTGTTCACAATACACCCATTAATGAGTTTTTGGATCAAAGGTTAAGGAGAAACTGGAAAATGCAGAAAAGGTCAAGATCCTCACTGGCGTTGGTGTTAAATATCATACTCTCCAGCATCTGTTAAGAGATGTGAAAGTGTCCATCTCAGCTATGGTACTGGCATGACAAACAGAAGTAAGAGAATCAGAGGACTGTGACGAAGTAAGATGAACATGAAAACTTCCAGAACAGACTGTGGCCCAGTGGTGAGATAAGTCAGTAACAAGTATTTCTGTGGACCTACAGGAGGTTAGCAATCTAATCCTTGAGGCTTTGCCTGACTTTGTTGTCCTAGAGACAGTTGAGGTCTGCTCTTTCACTGGTATGGGTAGCTGGCCGTCATGCAGGACAGCATCCAAAAGGATAAACAGTTCCATTCCACACCTCTGTCCTCCTGCATAGGCAGGTATGCAATCATCTTAAAATAATTCATCAAGGAAAGAGGCATTAAAGCTCATCAGCAAAAGAAGGATTCCAGAGGTCCCACTCGACCAAAAAGGTTACAGTTTGTTTTTAGTTCCAAAAAAAGACAAAGGACCTCAGACTAATACATGATCCAAATGGCCCATGGGCTATATGAGATGTATCTAGTCTTTTGGATGATAGTGATACACAGTCCACCTATCCATCCATCCTTCCTTCCTTCCATCTCTGGATGTGCTGTTTGAATTCTTGAGATGCCTATCTATCTGCAGTGATCACCAAAAGTCCATTAGTTTTTGTACTTGTGTATAGGTGCCAGTCATTGCCAGTTCTTCATGCTTCCATTCATTCTCATGTCAACCTCATGGATATGTACCAAATAAATGTTTGCTGTTGCATCAAATCACAGGCTTCAAGGAATGAACATGTTTCTATAACTGGATGGCAGCCCCCTAACCCTAGCAATTGTAGACAGGGTTGCAGTTTGGGAGTTTCTGCAGAGTAGTTTCCCATCCTTTGGAATAACAAAACACTGCAAAGACACATATGGAGCACTCACAGACACTAGTCTTCACTGTATTCACTTTGCATATCTTCACCTTCAGAGTATATGCTTTACACAGGATTCTTTCTCTACAAAAGCGCTCTTTAGCTGGTCTTTACTCCAACAGCTACAACTGTGGTTTTATCACTGGGCTTGCTTTGCATGGTCCCTTTTGAAACATGAGCGCCCTCTTGTGGTTTCAAATTACAGTGGTCCGAGTTTAACCTTTTCAGTGTCTTAGCAGCTAAAGATTTCCAGGACATGTAAGCTTCACTTACAGTAGTGGATCCATACTCAGAACCTTACTGTGAGAATCCTATTCCACATTCGTCCTCCAGTAGTGGCGGTTGCCATAGACACTACTGTCTTACAGAGGAAGGTTCATTATCAAGGGCACAGATTCTAAAGTGTATGTTTGCAAAGGCGAGCCAGTGTGCATATTAGTATTCTGGAGATGAGGGCAGTCCTTCGTAATGTGCAAGTGTTTCAGAACTTAATAACCAAAGGTGCAGTTGCCATCCATATTGACAACATGTTTGTAATATTATACATAAATGGGAAGAAGGGAACTCTTGCCCTTTTTATTGAGAAATCTTGATGATATGTGAATTGGCAATGTTAACAAAGAGAAACACACTGCCAGGTAAAGCACTCTCCTCAGAAACACCAAATCAGCAGGAAAAAAGGCAATGAGTGCACCATGAGCTGAAGTCAAAAGTAAAATATCAAGTAAATCCAAAAGGTCTTCTTTATATATAAAATCCTCGTTTATTACAAAAGATAAAACTGCAGGAGATAGCAAGTTGTAAGCGCTTTCGTTGTTACCAACGCTTCATCAGACATAAAGAAAATGCTGAAACTTTCCTCTTATAAAGCATTAATTGTCATGATGTCATTAGTACTTTGAAAGTTAAAATTTAAAGAAACAGACATACAAACATGAAATATAAAATATAAAATGCATTCTGAGTTAAAACATCGTCTAGAGCAAGGAATATATTTTGCATAAATGTATGTATAGGCATTAATGCTTCAGTGGTCTGGAAGCTAAGAAAGGCTTAAGAGTGAGCCTCTCATTAAGCCCAAACTTATGGGCTTGTAATTTAACAATCCACTTGCCTTCCCTTTCTTCAATTCTGTTCCTTATGTTACCTAATCTCCCATCAGTATGCACCAATTCAAGAACCTGGAATTTGAATGTGTGATCGTCACCTAGCTCCACAGTGTGTTTAGCTAGGGCGTTCAGAATGTTGCGTTTGGATATGGCATAGATATGCTCTCTGATACGTTCTCTTAGGGATCTCGTTGTCATGCCCACATAAAACTTCCTGCATGCTTGGCAATCAGCTAAGTAAACCAAGTTGATAGACCTACAGCTCACATGGTGCTTAAACATATAGTTCCTGTGTGTTTCAGGATGTGTGTAGTTATTGGTATTGGCAACATATTTGCACTGGTTGCAAGATGAGCAAGCAAAAGTACCACATTGTGCCGTAGTGCGCTCAGTGACATGAGGTTTATCATAACAAAGTAGCCTATTTAACGAAAGCATGTTTCTATAGGCTACTCGAGGTGTGCTATCAACTAAGGACCTGATATCATCGTCTATCATAAGAAGATTCCAATGTTTATTGAAAATCTTCAAAATTTAGCTGATTGCCAAGCATGCAGGAAGTTTTATGTGGGCATGACAACGAGATCCCTAAGAGAACGTATCAGAGAGCATATCTATGCCATATCCAAACGCAACATTCTGAACGCCCTAGCTAAACACACTGTGGAGCTAGGTGACGATCACACATTCAAATTCCAGGTTCTTGAATTGGTGCATACTGATGGGAGATTAGGTAACATAAGGAACAGAATTGAAGAAAGGGAAGGCAAGTGGATTGTTAAATTACAAGCCCATAAGTTTGGGCTTAATGAGAGGCTCACTCTTAAGCCTTTCTTAGCTTCCAGACCACTGAAGCATTAATGCCTATACATACATTTATGCAAAATATATTCCTTGCTCTAGACGATGTTTTAACTCAGAATGCATTTTATATTTTATATTTCATGTTTGTATGTCTGTTTCTTTAAATTTTAACTTTCAAAGTACTAATGACATCATGACAATTAATGCTTTATAAGAGGAAAGTTTCAGCATTTTCTTTATGTCTGATGAAGCGTTGGGTAACAACGCGAAAGCGCTTACAACTTGCTATCTCCTGCAGTTTTATCTTTTGTAATAAATGAGGATTTTATATATAAAGAAGACCTTTTGGATTTACTTGATATTTTACTTTTGACTTCAGCTCATGGTGCACTCATTGCCTTTTTTCCTGCTGATTTAATGTTAACAAAGAGCTTTCTGATGGTCATTAATTTTTCCTTGTGAGTTATTTCTGCAGTGGTCAGGCTTTGTCATTGCTTCTTATGCCTCAAGAATGGTGCCTTAGCCTTTCTGCAACAGAGAATCTCTTCCATCTCTGAGGACACGGTTGCTGCAAACTCTTTGCATCCCTAATCATTACCTTATGTGTTGATCTCTATTCCCTCCACCTTCCACTGTTTAGTAATAGCTCCCAGAATTCCTTTATGATTTTCCAATATTCCCTTATTTTGAGGCTCATTTATAAAGACAAGCAGAACAAGTCCAGGGCATTTCTTAGTGCCCTATTCTGACCACAAATGTGGCTGCCTCTGCTGTGATCCTGGCATTTACAGAGGTATCTATGCATGAAGCACCTCCTCAGTCCTAGTGACTCACCCATCCAACAAGCCTCACCCAGACCTTATGTCTAAATGCATGACTACTGCTTTTTCATTAATGGCCAAGGAGTCTCTGTACCTGTCCAAATCCTACCTTCTGCATAGAGTCCCATTATTAGTGAAATGTAAGAGAATAAATGGACATGTTTTTTTTTTATTTATTTGTACTATTTCTAGATGGTTGGACACTTTTACTGCTCCAGTATCTGCAATTTTAGATTACCTTTCCACCTTACTGCCATATCCAACTTCAGATATTTATTTTATCTTTAAAAGCTTGCAAAGCTTTTTTGAGAGCTGTTTACCAGCTCCAACATCCTGTTAAGGATCCCATTCATTCATAGGATTTGTCTAATTTCAGAGATGTTAACCTTTTCTCCTTTTGAGGCTAATGCTAAAGATGATATAAAGAGTCTGTCTTGAAAACTCTTTCTGGTGTCTATTGCATCTGCTGGGAGACTTTTTGAAATAAAGATCTTATGCTGGTCTTCCATAAAACTAGAGTGACTCTCTGGACTAATAATTTGTCTAAAGTGTTCATTGTCCAAGTGCCATGTGGACTTAAGTGTTACTTCTGCACAAGGAGGGTATCAGAGAGTCTCTTGTAGATCTGCTAGCTAAAGACAGTTTTTATGTGGAGGAGAATTTCAGGGAAGAAAGTACTGAGATATTTTAACCTTATAACCCTTGTAAAATGTGGCTGTCAAAACTCTACTTTTGGGTGATTTAGATCATTATAATGTCTAACTTAAAGGTGAATAAAGTCTTACCAGCTTAATACTCCATTCTGCTAGCAAGCTAGCTTCTTCTGCAGCTGTCAGGCATGTTCCACTCATGACGTCTTTTAAGGCTACCAAGCAAGGCATTTCACATTTTTGAGACAATGCAGATGGTTAGATATTCAGGTTAGAATAACAGCAAATTTGTGAAGTACTCTGAAGACTTCCCATATTATTTGTTTCATCTTAGGCAGATAAACTAGCTACAGTCTACAAAACTAGGGTTATTAAACCTTTTCTTTCATTGTAATGAAGTATTGCTAACTGCTGGCCAACATCCTTTGTGTTATTCAGCCTTTCAGGCTAGCATGCCCTCCAGTGTACCCTCTGAAAGGTAAACTCAATACATCATCTTCCATTCTAAAATAAAAAAATGAAATTGGTATCTGAAGGATTGAGAGAAGTTGCTTCAGTTTTGGTAGAGTTGGTAACCCAGTTGTTTTAAATTTGTGAATATGTCACTATTGTATACAGAAGTAGAACATGGTCTCTATCCCCATTTGTAAATATTCATTACCAGTTTTAAACTTTTTGTTTAATTGTTTGAGCTCCAGGAGGAGGAGAAATCGTAGTAGAAAAGCAAAGTGAGAGGTTTAAGCCTAGTGTGAAACACTGTATCTCAGCAGGTGATGGATCATTCCTGAGATTTCTGTTCTAATGTGTACACGTTAGTGTATTAATGAAATGTAAGCAACTTTCCAAACCAAGCTTCATCACATTTTCTGTGCAAACTAAAGAAATTAGTGGAAAAAAGTAATCCAGCAAATTTATTGAAAAACAGTGTGCACTATGATACTAATGAGGAAACTTTTATAGGCGTGACAGTTTTATTAAAACAGAGACAAATGATTCCATGCAGACTACTGTGTCAGAGATGCTGGGTGAGCCAATTGATGTAACTAGGGAAATATTTTTTCTGAGCTATGATACAGAATCAGAATTGCCTAAACATAGTAAGTCCTTGTTGAGTCCAATTATGGTGGCTTCCAAAAAAACAATTACTAGAAAATGGAAATCATAATCTGAACCAACTGTACTAGAAGTAGTGAATATAGTAACAGAGATAAAACAACTTGAATTGGCAACTTTAGAAAAGGATAGTAGCAAGTTACGTATGAAAAAATGAGAATTGTGAGAACAATACATACAGGGGAGGAATGAGGTTTACAAGAAGACAGGACTTGAATGAGCTATTTAATGTTTGACGGTGACTGGGTAGAATATAAGTGATGTGTAATCAAGATTATGTAAAATGCAATTAAGATTGTATCACTATGGTTTGTTTTCATTTATTGGCATTAATGGATGTGTCCTACTTAAATGGATTTGTCAAACTCTAGTGGCCAGAATCTTAACTATCTTTAATGTATTGTCTGGGGATTTTCATGATCTCATTGTAAACTTAAAAGTTTTAACTGCCAGCCATTCACAGTTATGTGAAGAAAAATGTATTTGCTGTTGAAAAGATTAATCAGACTTTTGTTTCATAACTGAATGAATCCAGAAAAATTTCATAACAAACTAGACAGTCGAGGAGAAGGTTAACACCTGCACCACACCACACTCAACACATAGTCCTTCAAAACCCACACTACCAAAACCCACACATAGAAACACAAAGCACACACCCACATTCACGGAGGCACTCAATAAAAATCTGCCCAAGCAACTGAGACCTCGCAAGCTGAAACGCATATAATCACCACCCCCAACACTACCCAAATGACACACAGTCCACAAAATCAGTGTGCCACTCAACCTCAGCCCATAAGACAAAACAGGATACCCAATACACTAGTCATAGGTGACTCTATAGTCAGGCACACTGATGCCCACTCACCAGGCTAAACAAGGAGAAAGTTACTGTCAGCTGCCTTTCGGGTGCCAGGATCCACCACATAACGCACACACTCAGGTCAGTCCACAACAAGTACAAATACAACTCTGTCATTGTCCATGTTGATGTGAATGACCTGAGACGTACCTCCTTGGACTACACGAAAAGAGACATGGAGGACCTCTCGGATCTTGTACCTCAGGCAGGTATGACCTTAGCCCTGAGTAGCATCTTACCATCGCCCAAAATTATACCACAGTACAAGGAAAAAATGTTTGACTTCAATAATTGACTAAGCTTCTGGTGTCATTCTAAGGGGATCCAATAGCTGTCTGCCTGGGATGACATGGTTGACAAAACCACAATGTCAAGCAGAGCACCTCTCTGGCCCTCTTCAAAAGGAACCTTGACGATTGGATGGGAGATGGGAAATTCACTTTGGGTATCATGTCAATCACCCTGCTAGACAGGGGTCCAGGGAAGTAAATATTGTGGTAAGAAATAGCCAGGGAATTGTTATGGTTAGGCTTGTATAGGCCCTAGGGCCAATAGCCTAGTACCAACCTATGAATGATGCTTTGCCAGAGATGGCCTGCACCTGTCGCCCCTGGGATTGCGAATACTGACCAAGGCTCTTGACACCCCTTTAGTGCCTTTTTAGGCAAGGTTCAAATGTTAAAGTCACCACCATAACAGGTACAAGCAAGCCAACTCTGAGGATAATGCTACTCAATGCTCGATGTCTAAACCTCAAAATGCACTCATTCGAGGCACTCCTTAAAATGGAGAACATTGACATCTGTACATTGACAGAGACCTGGTTCAAGGTTCCAGAGAGCACCCCTGCATTACCAGGCTATATTTCATACCACACCTTTTGGCCACCTAACCTTTACCGAAACACTAAAGGCGGAGGCGTGTCCATATTCATTAAGAATATCCACACCTCTAGGCTAGTTGCTCAACAAAATGCATCCGAAATTATCCAAGTGCAACTAACATTGGGCAAGACTGCAATCCAGATTGTAGCTTGTTAAAGATCCCCCACCATGCCCTAGGATTCCCACTCTTCATTTCTTAAGATACTGGAAAATATTAAGGTACAACCCAATACCTTAATTATGGGTAATTTCAACTACCCCACCAGCAACTGGGAAAACTACTCATGTACCAACTCATTCGCTCATCATTTTCTGGAATTCATAAATTCCAATGCCTTGGATCAACTTGTCCACACCTCCAACAGGGGCAGCAATATCCTGGACCTGATCATTATCAATATGGGTAACCGGTGTTCCATGCCAGAGGTTGACTCCTTGCTGGTCAGATCCGACCACAAGCTAATCACCCTAGACATCCATATCCCACCCCCCCATTAAGGAAATCACCGTCAAAAACTACTCCAAAGCCGACTTCATGCTTCTTAAGACAGAATTGGAAAACTTCGACACCCATGCAGATGGAAAATAGAGGTACGACTGCTGAATCTTACACAAATGCACTGTATAAGCACATACACGAGTGCATGGATCGTGCCATCCCCAGCAGAACCAAGACACTATCCTGCAAAAAAAGGAAGTCAATCTGGTGGTCCCCTGGCATAAACAAACTCTACAACAGAAGGAAGAAGTTGTTGCAAAAAAGACTAAAATCCCAAATTGGAGGAACTCCCTGGTTAACCTCAGCAAGAAGCTGAGATCCCTCATAAAATCCTTCAGAGCCAGTTATGAAAATAAAATTGCCACTGATTCCAAAGACAACCACAAAGCATTCTACAGCTATGTCAAGAATCTCAATGACAACACTCAAATCTGCTTTGAGGTACAGCACAATGGCACTAAATATACAGAATCAATCAATATTGCCAACATCCTGGCAGATAGGTTCAGTGCTAACTTTAACCCCCTCACCCTCCAAAGGGCCCATCTTAATACCGGAAGAGTGCAAAGCCCCTGTAATCATGGATGAACAAGTAAAGACCGCACTCTCCAAAACCAAGAACACAGCATCCATGGGACCAGCGACATCCCAGGCTGCGTACTGTATGAACTACAGAACGAACTGGCACCCCACCCAAGTACCATGTTCAATCATAGCCTCACCTCAGGCTGTGTGCCTACTGAATGGCACACAGTGACAAGTTATCCCACTCCACAAAGGGGGTGCCACCACAGACCCCAGAAACTACCGCCCCATTATCCTGACGAGCCTGGTCTGGAAGACCATGGAACGTATCATCTTGGAGTTTATAAACAAAGACACAAGTAATCTCCAAAACCCTAGACCCCACTCAGTTTGGGTTTGTAAAAGGTAGATCATGTCTACTAAACCTGATTTACTTCTTTGATTCAGTCACTAGAGCTGTAGACATGGGCAAGGTAGTACACGCAGCCTGTTTTGATCTCGCCAAGGCTTTTGATACCATCCCCCACTCTGGAATTATAGATAAACTCACTAAACTGGGCATAAATCCCTATGTCACAAGATGGGTGGCCAACTGGCTCACTGACGGAACCCACACAGTAAAAGTAGCCGACTCAAAGTCTTACTTCAGACCAGTGACGAGTGGAGTACCACAGGGTTTGGTCCTGGGTCCTCTCCTGTTCGGTATCTACTTCTCTGAAGTGCAGGCCAACACAGAAGGTCTTTGACTAACAAAGTTTGCAGATGACTGCAAACTGGGAGCCATAATAGAATCACCTAATGATGCAGACAATTCTACAAAAGGGCCTCACAGAGGCAGATGCTTGGTGTCAAAGTCATGGCCTCAAGCTCAATGCCAAGAAGTGCATTGTCATCCCCTTTGGGAAAAACTCGGTACCCATGAACTACCACATAGGCGGTAGCTCACTAAACACTGAAAGTGTGATGAGACCTTGGGACACAGGTGTACAGTAGTCTCTTCTTTGATGACCACATCGCCACAGTAGTCAGGAAATCCTTCTATGTGGCACACCTCATCACAAAAGGGTTCTCATATAGAAAAAAGGAGGTCATTGTTTCTCTCTACTCATCCCTTATCAGACCCATTATATACAGTACAATGTCCCATTTGGCATGCATCTCACAAGAAACCTACAACAATTGGAGAGGCCACAGAAATACCTCACTAAGAGGATTATCAGTCTCAAACAGATGCCATATGCAGACAGTCTCAAATAACTCCAGCTCTTCTCTATCGCATATCGCCTACTCAGAGGCAATCTCTGCCTATCATACAAAGCTATGTCAAACCCAAAGCTGTTGGACATGCTACACTTAAATAAATCCCAATCTCTCTGAACCACATGCTCCAGGGACCTAAACCTTGTTACCACAATAAACAGAACATGCTGGAAGGATAGATTCCTGTCCCAGAGACTTCCCATACTCTGGAACAAACTACCCATTCATGTCAAACAAAGCTCCTCAATGGCCCTCTTTAAGAAAAATCTTGATGACTGGTTGGGAAATAGAAAATTCACCCCGGGGATCACTTCTGTGGCACTGCTTGACAGGGTCACAGGAAAATAATTTTCTTGGGTGGCAAAAGCCAGGGAATCTTTTTAGCTAGGGTTATATAGACCCCAGGGCCAATAGCCTAGTACCTGCCTATGATTCTATGAGAATGAATCTACAAAAATTCTGGAACACAATCAGTAACATACTTCATCCTGACCAAACCACAACCCCCTCCCAACTTACCTGATAACACAAACAATATTGCTGAACAATTTAACAATATTCTTCACTGAAAGTGTTTTAGCACTGACTGAGAATAGCAAGTCTCTATGTGCCAACACCCAACAATCCAAGCAATATTGTAGATGCATTCTCATTTCAGACAGTCCCAAAACAAACTATTGCAAAACTATTAAAGACGTTGAAGCCCATTTCACTGGCAGCAGATAACTTGCCAGCAGAATATCTAAAATGAACAGCAGATGCTATTGCCTTCCCTGTGTCAGTACTTATAAACTGCTCTATAACAGAACAGTATGTCTCAGCTATTTGGAAAATTGCTTGTATTACACCATTACACAAAGGAGGTAATTTGACAGAACTAACAAACTTACCAGCCCACTGCAATATTTTCACCACTTTCTAAACTTCTGGAAAGATGTGTCCACTTTCAACTTCTGGAACACCTTCTAAACAACAATCTCCTCTCATCATCACAGCATGGATTCCAACCCCATCATAGTACTACTACAGCTCTTCTGAGTTTCACTAATACTATAAATAAATTCAGAGATGATGGCAAAATAGTATCATCAGTCTTTTTGGCCATGTCTAAAGCATTCAATGCATTTTCCCATCCTTAGGTACTGTCCACTTTGAAAAATCTTAATATCAACCCTGATGCTGTTAACTGCTTTCAAAGTTATTTAGCTAGCCACCAGCCAGCTGTGACATGGAAGCAAGATCTATCCTCATTCTTCCTGTTACACTTGGTGTCCCTCAGGGTTCAGTCCTAGAGCCCCTCCTCTTCAGCATATTCATAAATGATCTTAATACTCAGGGGCGGCTCATCCTATCGGAGTGCCGGACTGCAGCCCTCCCACCTAGAAAATAACAAAAACAAAATCTGTAAAACATAAAAACAAAGACTGCCTTTACCAGCAGTCCTGATATGGACACAGAGGGAACAAAGGTACCCAGCAGTTATTGCTGTGAGGTACCAGGAATCTGTGCAGTGACGACCGCACAGAACAGAGGAGCTCCGGACTGCTTCAGCCGCAGTCAGGATCAATGAGGAGGACTGAGCTGCTCTTGCGGGATGGCTTCAGCCGCAGTCAGGACCATTGAGGGAGGACTGAGCTGCTCTCGTGGGACGTTTTCAGTGCGCGGGCTTCGGGTAGGTGTTTGGAGGATTGTGGGCTTGCTTGCTGTTCGGTTGCTGGATCAAAGACTTCGTGGATTGGTCTGGTCTGTTTGTTAGGTCGCTGGGCTTGGTCTCGCGGATCAGTCTGGTCGCTGGGCTTACTTGGATCAGTCAGTCTGTGGCCTGCTGTTCGGTGTGTGTGTGTGCCTGTGTAAAATGCCCCAGTTACTATATACTGGTGGGTAGAGATACTCAGGCTTGAACCCTGTACCTTGTATGCAGGTGTTAAGGACCTGAATTCCCTACCCACCACCATTTGTAAAAAAAATTGCAGATTTTTGCCGCATATGTGATCTGATCTGTTCCTCATAATATCTGTGGTTTCTAAATACTGCAATGCTTGATATTTGATGGTGCATTGGTAGCATTGTTGCCTCACAGCTGCAGATTCTCAGGTTTGATTCTTGGCTGGGGTGCCTTCTGTGTGGGGTCTGCATCTTCTCCCTCTGTTTGTGTAGGTTTGCGTTTGTGTCCTCCCATGTTACAAAGACATGTCTGCGTTATTTCTTACTGGGCCTCTGCTGAAAATTGATTTTTTGTTCTAAGTCAGATTTTTCTGATTAACCGGTTTCTGAATGTTTAATTCCTTGCATATGTGATGGTGCAGTGGTAGCATTGTTGCCTCGCATCTATAGGTTTTCTGGTTTGATTTTTGGCTGGGGTTCCTTCTGTGTGGAGTCTGCATCTCATCCCTGTGTTTGTGTGGATTTGCTCTGGTGTCCTGCCATTTTACAAAGACATGTGTCTGCAGTATTTCTTCCTGGGCCTCTGCTGAAAATTGTTTTTGTTCCATCAGAAGTAAAATTGATATTGAATTTCAGACTTCATATTCTTCAGAAAATGCATAGTAACACAACCTTTTATTGTAGGAATTTTCTAAGATGAATATTTGAAATTTGTCCTTATTTTTGGGACTGTATTACCCCATTATTGGCTTTGTCCAGTTTTTTTGCTAAGGTTGACAGCTATGGCAAGAACTGAATTCACTGAATATGTTTGAGGGCTGTATTCCCTCATTACTGGGTTTGTCCAGGTGTTTTGTGCTAAAAGGTTGACTGCTATGGTGAGAACTGAATTCATTAAATGATAGCAATTTAAGTTTCAGTCTTCCTCTCTTTCACAAAGTAGCCGATTTGGCATAGTGGTATGTTGCTCTGACTGTTTTGCACAGGGACCTTGTCAGTAAAATGTATGGTGGTAACGCAGCATTTTTCTTTCACAAAGCAGGTGATTTGGCATAGTGGTATGTTGCTCTGACTGTTTTGCACAGGGACATTGGTAGTAAAATGTATGGTGGTAACACAGCATTTTTCTTTCACAAAGCAGCTGACATGGCATAGTGGTATGTTGTTCTGACTCTTTTGCATAGGGACCTTGGCAGTAAAATGTATGGTGGTAACACAGCATTTTATTCTAGCAACTTTCCGAGATTATACAAGCCATGTTTAATGTGTCCCTGGTTTTTGACCCCCCCCCCCCAATAAATTTGGCTTTTTCCAGATTTCTTGTGCTGCGAAGTTGAGATGCAGTTGAGTATTGAGTAGATTTTACAAGGAGCTGAGAGCTGCAGGGGAAGAGAAGTTTAGTGCTGCTTATGCTAAGTCAGCTTGCATTGTTAATAGCACAACAGGTTGTGTACTTGCTTTTGATGCAGAAGGTTGTTGGTTCTACTCCCACAAGGGGTGAATGCTGCCGTACTGAAAAAGTTAAGATACTAACTATGAGCCTGTTATCAGTTTGCCATCCATTTTATATTGCAATATTACTAGCTTATCATTTTTAATGTAATATAGGCAATTTATTCCTCAGGGGCATCAGACGCTTTATTTTTCGATGAAACCATGAAATATAAAGGTGTTTGCTAGCAGCAACCTCTTCATTAGTTACAGATTTATTTAATGTGGAATTATTTAGATGACGTTTTTTACTTCAGAGATTGTGCATATTTACTGATAATGGTGGACTGTCGAATTGTGCATATTTACTGATAATGGTGGACTTGTAGAATTGTGCATATTTACTGATAATGGCGGACTGTAGAAGTTTGAGTAGTCTTATGATGGAAATGTTCTGAACTGGGCAGTTTTGTCATTATTGGTGCATGCATTTTGTTTCATTGTTTACTGGAAAAATGTTCAAAACAATAGGAAGGTGTATCAAAGAGCACATGTATGCAAGGGGCCTATGATTTGAAACCAGCCCAGAATTAATCTTTATCTGCCACTGGTAAAATGTATTTTCTTTGGATGTGGGTTTGAATGCTGTTTCAATGAATGTGAGTTTTAAGGGCAGAGAATTTTTAATGCTAAGTTTGTTTAGCAGATGTCTTAGTGTTTGTGCTGTAAAATGCAAAATAAAACTTTCAAATGAAGTCCAAATCATCATAGAAGTAAATCAGTATGCACATTAGTGTTTAGGGTAAATGGAGTGAAATAGCCAAGTAATGGATCATTGGAATGGCTGCAGAGGGAGGCTCCATTCGACCATGATTTTGTGAGGGGGAAGGGCGGCAAACTTAGACAGCACCAGCTGAACTATACCTCCCAATTGTCCAGATTTTCAAAGAATGAATAGATTTTTGCTTTGTTCCTCATAACATTTGTGGTTTTCTGGCAAAATCATTTAGGAATTAAGTCACTAAATAATGACACACTGAGTTTCAGACTTCATAACCTTCAGAAAAATGCATGCTAAAGTAAGACCTGTTGTTCTGTCAACTGTCTCAATTTATCAAAGAGCAATTTTTAGTACTGTTTATATGTTCCCCCAATATATTTGGCCTTGTCCAGATTTATTGCATAAACAGGTTTAGAGATACATGCAAATAAATTGCTTTATAGAATTAGGCATAGCCAAACCCCTCAACTGTCCCTGATTTTGGCTCAAAATATTGCTCTTCCTCTAATAATCCCTCCGCAAAATAGCAGTTTTGGAAGAAAACATGCATTGTTTACAATTAAGAAATAACTGTAATAATCAGAGTTATAGATTACTTTTCTTTCAGAAATGCATGTAGATTATTTTATTTTGTCAGCTTCTCAAGTTAGTACTAATATTAAAGTGTCCCTTCTTTGACAGGTTCCCAGCTGTATTGTGTGGCTATTTTATATTTTTACATCACATTTTTGGTTAATTTGTCATAAAATTGTGTTTTTTTTTTTGCAAATGAGTGACAAATCATTAAGGACTGAAGTTAGAAAATAATGACAGACATTTGAGTTTCAGATTTCATACCATTCAGAAAATTCATATTAATGCAAGACCTATTCTATTATCTTTCTAAGTTTATAAGAGAAATATTTTAAAAAATTGTCCTTGTTGTTGGGCCTTTGTCTCACTTCTTTGTATGGCTTTGTCCAGATTTCTTGCTCTGAGGTTGAGAGTTATGACAAATGTGTCAGGGCCATCACAGTCAGCCAGAGACATTTCAAATTGTGACATACTTGTTGCACCTCACTCCCCCATGTAGTGACTCTGGATGTGTTGAAGCAAGGCAAGGAGTAGTTATGCAGTGTAAATGTGCAGAGTACCCTCCTCCCCATCCAAGGTAGACACAAGTGCTAGAGTGGCTTTTCATCTGTCCTTGATTGTTGCAGAGTGGTCTGGTTTCTGTCATATTTTTTGTACTGTTGATTTATGCTTATTACTCAAAGTGCCTGTTGCTCTGTGTTTAAGTAGCAATACTTTAATGACCATCATCAGGTAAGCCTGGCTGAGATTGTAAGATGCAAGTAAGCTTTAATAAGCATACTGTTAAAGAATTGCCAACATTGAAAGCCTTTCTGTTGTTGCCATGTAGAGAATACTTAACTAGGTAATGTATAGGCCTCGGGTATTGAAATGCATATGATAGTATTTGTAATAAAGGACAGGATTACATTATTTTAAGAAGCTCATTACACTTGGAGACTTCCAGTCATCTCTGCAGGCTTTACCTGTAAACTAAACAGAATGCCAGTTGTGTGGTCCATAACCTGTACAGTAATCCTTTTAAGCAATGTATCTTGAGCTTATTTCTTGTTTGCTTTTCATTTTTTACTTTGATCATGTTTTCCCCATGAAACAAGTAGATAGTTGTCAGGCAGCAGGTCTTTTTTTGGATAAGAAACATTTTTACAAGTGGGGGCATCAGAGATTTCTACTTTCAGCATGTTACTTGGTACTTTAATAAAGCTGAATAGAAATTATAATTAGAACTGCAGTGCAAGAAGTGGTTTGAGTTGAGTGCTGCTTGTTTTTCTTATACTTGATTTTGACTGGCATTCAATTAATGTATTTAAAAAGTAATTTATTTTTTCGTGTCTCCCAACCTTTTTGTTTCCATCTAGATATTAAGTAAGCTGTCATGCAGCCAATGCATTGAAATATTTTTATTCTTCTGCACTTCATTTTGTCTTGATTGGACTCTCATAATGACGGTTTGGCACCCAGGGCAGTGTATTTAGTTAGTTTTTGTGGTTTTGAGCATAGCTCCTCCCCTTTCTAGTTGGCCGCACCCCTTCCCATTGACCCCACCCATTCAGCTGTCTCCTGCAAGTCTCCCTTTGATTTGAAGTCACCAGCCACCACTGTTAATACTGCCCCCTCTCAAGCATCTATCATACAATATGCAGATGATTCAACCCTCATATGTGCAACGTTCACAATAACTCAACTTCTTACAGTCACAAAAAGTATTCTGTGGTATTGAAATGTGGCTAGCAAACTCAACTCATTCTCAGCCCTAATAAAACTAAACTTATGATAGTTCATCCATCTAAACCTACTACTTCTAACCTCCCAGCTAACTTTTATATCACTGCCAGTAATACTAGAATTTTCACAGATTCCCAAACAAAACTATTGGGCGTCATAATCGACAACAGACTAAAATTTGACATACACATTTCTAACACAATCAAAAAGCTTCACAAGAAAATGGGAACAATGTATAGAAACAAAAAATTCTTAACATATTCTGCAAGAATAGCCATAGCTAGAACCCACCTTCTCTCCTCAGTCTTATATGCATCCCCCCCCATACTTACCAACCTCAAAAAGTCAGAACTAAGTAAATTAAAATAATGTTATTGTAAGATTGCCAAATTTGCAACAGATTCCACACATTTAACCCATCACTGTCCATGCTTAAAAAATCTTTTAGTTGGAACTACCTTATTTTATGAACTATAACCAGTTAGTAATGGCTAACAAAATAATGCACAATCCTGACAACGTACCTTCCTAAAAAACTTCTGCATCCCTATTCTTAAAATTCATACTCTTCGATCATCTAACAAAAACTTACTCCAAATAACCAAAGTATCCAATACAGCAGGCAACTATCTTTACTCTAACTTTGTTGCTAAAAATTAGACTATCCTTCCACATAGTATTAGATCCATAAGCAATCTTAATAATTTCAAACTAGCTCTCAAAAGACACTTATTTGAATCCTGGCTTTGCACATGTAACACTCCAGGTTAATTATTAACTTAGCGTTACTTGTACAATTTGGCTGTACGTACTATAACTCTGTTGACATATCCCTTCTAGCAACACTCCTCCTCTATAAGTAGTTACATTCCTAGCTGCAAGTCTCACCACGGAAGTATTACTAACTATGCACTGCTTTGCCTAAATGATTCTCCCTGCTTAATTTCCTGACTAATGCTATGTTCTTCCACATATATAAATTCTACCATATATTTGTCTATATTCGAGTGTTTAAAGTCTTGTTTTATTTGATACTATGTTTATATTTTTGTTTTTACATTTTTGTCCTGTAAATGTGTTAACACACTCTTTTTTTTTTTTTTTGTCAGTTTTGTTTAATTTCTATTACTTGTGATAATTTGTATGTAAGTTTAGACTGGAGCTTTTTTCTCCGGGCCTCCACTGAAAATGTGCACTGTCTCAGATGGACAATCCTGGTAAACAAATGTAAAATAAATAAACTGAATTACCTTGGAACCCATTTTGTTTGCTTTGTTTTCCTCCTGTTAATGAATACTAAATGCAAGTACTTTTCCATTCTGTCTGACAGTTTTTCATTCAACTGTCTGACAATTCCTTCAACAATATTCAGTATTGTAGCAGTGGTCAGAAGTGAATTTCTTGCATGGAGGTAAATGTATTAGGTGTTCTACCATTTGGGAGTATCAGTTTATTTACATTGGCATTCAGACTGAATCTGCTATGCATTCTTTGAAAATGCTATGTAAGAACTATTTTACTAAAACGTATGTTGTAGACTTTCTAAGCATTAAGTTTGTAATTAAAGTTTTTTGTATGTATTTATTTTTGTTTATTAGGGTATATGCTTGAGCCAGATCCAGATATCAGGCCAGATATCTACCAAGTCTCATATTTCGCATTTAAACTTGCCAAGAAGGAGTGTCCAGTTCAGAATACACAAGTAAGTTACTAAAACATATGCTCTGGATTCTTTCACAGGCGCATTACTGTCACTCAACTGTTTGGTCAGGTTAGTTGTGCCATATGCACCTTTTCAATGGCATAATAGCCTTAATTGTACTTACTGTCTCTCCTTCCACATCCAGCTCAATGTCTGTCATCTTCTGTTTAGTGCCTTCTAGCTGGCAATTTCCTCTTAATTTATTTTCCCTGAATCAGCAGTGCCAAATAAATGCAAAAGTACTCTTTGCATACCTTAGTCAAGTAGTTCTTCACCCCTTCATCACAGCTGTCTTTACACTTGACTGTCTCCTATTACTTTCTTGTGTGGCCCATCTTGTTTTCCCATTTTCTTAGTACAGGTATCATGGTTGCTTCTTAAGGAAGTTGACAGGCAATGTAATTAACATTTCTGCTTTCAGTTGCATACTGTAAATTCTGTAATAACAGCATATACTAATATTTTCATATCTGATCCTCATTTTGGAACAGATTGGCTTGATATTTATACCGTTGTCTTCCTGTCTTACGCTGCATGTTTGTAATTGTTTATCTGGAGCTTTTATCCTTTGATCTGTGTTGAAAATGGGTTATGCCAAATTATATCGTCCTGATTAATAAATACAGTAATACGTGGGCTGATGTCATATTGGGTATATTCGAGAAAATGTGATGATCTTTCTATTAAAGTTTACTGATCTTTGTTGGTAGATGTAGGCATCAGATGAATCAGACCCCATGTGACATTTTCATATACCCTCAGACTTTCTTAGCAATTATGACCAACATTAAGTAGTACCTTTCAAGACTGTTGTACACCATGGCTGACTTCTGTGTTGCTACCTTTTTATTTTATCTTTGCATAGCATTTAAGTCAGATCTTGGGTAAGCTACGACACTGTGACCTGGGGTGTTAAATTTACTGTTATCTTTACTTTGCACAACACTGCTACCATGTTATATCTTGAAAGCCATTAATATTTCTGTTTGTTTTTCATGTCTTTTTAGATTTCACTTAACTTTGAGTGAGAGTTTTTTTAAAGCTATCTAGATATCTTTGAATTGAAATCTAGTTCCAATACATCCAGAATAAACCCTGGTCCTTTGTGACTATTTGTGCTAGTTTGGTTATAATCACAATCACTTTTGTGTACTTATCACAGCTTGTTAATATGGATAATTGAAGTACTTTGTTTATTTTGCCTGTCCTAATGTGGCATCAGGCGTCTTCCTTGACGGGTCCTATGGTTGCGTCTGTTTTCTACAATCAATATACGTCATTGCACATTGAGTATATAAGCTAGCATCTGATGTCAATATTCATTCATTCCTCAACCATTGGGTTCAGATTTGACCCTCAGATCCCTCAAGCCTGATACTGTAGCCCCTGGCCAACTAGAAATCTCAAGCTCCTCCGTACCCATAGTGCACCAACCCTTAACATACCTCAGATCTAGTTTGCCACTTTTGCGTTTGGAAGTGGTCAGCTTTGTAGATTAGAGTGTGTGCTGCACCTTTAAGAGCCATTCCATTCTTTGGGCACATGCATATAAATACTGAGCTCATGTAAGCAAGAGTGCCATTTTGAGTGAGCAGGCAGAGTGAAAGCATGTATGTGTGTAGTAGTCAGTTTGTTTAAGTTTTATGTTCCAGTCATCCATCCTGATGTGTCTGTGTGTAATAAACAACTTAAACACCCAAGCCTCATCGTCTTCTTTGAATACAGAAAACGAGCGACGTGGTGTCAGAATGGGATCCAAAGTGAAACTTCTTCAAAACCATGAGGCATGCAGTTACACTTGGAGGAGTATATACGAGTGAAGCATCTGAAGTTCAAACAACTCACAAACAGATCAGAAAGATAATTCTAGGTACTAAAACTTGTTTAAATGATTTTTTACTCCACAAATAAAATGAAGCATTCAAAACAAATTTCTTATTAAACAAAATGTTCAAAACTGCGACATATTGATAAAAGTACTTGAAATGCTTGCAAAAATGCTTAAAATAACTTCCAACTTGCATAAAATGTATAAAAAAGGGAAAATAAACATATTTTGTCACTATGCAGCAAGAGTGAAAGTGCGTATGTTTGTAGTCACTCACTCAGTTTGTTTAGGTTTTATGCTCCAGTCATCTATTCTGATGTCTGTGTGTAATAAGCAACTTAAACACCAAAGTCTCATTGTCTTGCTTGAATACACTAGATGAGTGACAAACTTTACTCTCATGCTTTATCAATTAAGATAAGTGAAATGTTATCAAGATTTCTTTTCTGATGTTTATATATATGGGTTACCTTTAGTTCATCGAATGGCCACAACATCAAAACCCACTGCATTGATACGGCATAACACTGAAACCCGGAGAGCCAACGTTCCCCACATGATAAGTAACCATTTGGCCATCCAGAACTCGAAATCTACCATTTAAACAAACACGTAGATGTGGGGGGCTCACACCCCCCCCACTTAATATTCCAACTCCGAGAACGCACTACCACGGGGGTACGGGGCAAAGCTCATGTTGATGGGCAAACGGTTACTTAACGTGTGAGGAACGTCGGCTTTCTGTGTTTTAATGTTATGCTGTGTCGATGCAGTGGATTTCGATGTTGTGGCCGATGACCTAAAGGTAACCCATATATATATATATATATATATATATATATATATATATATATATATATATAGCTTTATATATATATATATATATATATATATATATATATATATATATATATATTCTAATGTATTCCAGTTACTGTTGTTGGTATTACTTTTTTCTTTTCTTAATCTGCAAATTTGAAGTAGTTTACTTCATTTGATCTTCAACCTGTGGGTACCGGATCCAAATCGGCAGTTTCACTAGCATCTGCTCCATGTTCCAAGCTCCTCCCCTTACCCATAATACATCTCCACTACCTTCCAACCCCCAGATCTCATTTGCCACGGCTTGCCATTAGCATCGTGATCCTGAGCTCCGAGTCTGTGAGTTGGGTAGTTTGATAATTTAGCAGTTTTATTTGAAAGTTTGTTGAGTGTAGTTTGTTAGTGAGTGTAGGTTCTCTCTCTTCCTCCCATTGCTGGTGCGTCGTGTTTTAGGGTTTTTGTGTAGTTTTAGTCAGTTGGTAGTTAGTGTGGTGTTGCTCTCCCCCCACCCCCCTAGCGTTGTGTGTGCCTTTGAGAGTGTGGTGTGTGGGTCTGAGTAGGAAATAGTTTTTCTTTTTTCTCTTTCTATTTTTTATGGTAGACATTACAAGTTTTTGTGAGAGACATGGCTGTACCCAAGCCGGTCTTTAAGAGGTACAATGAGTGTGGCCACAAGTTGTCACCCTGCTGATGGTCACACTCTTTACATTGTGTTTGGGTGTAGCCCATTTAAGCACTGATTGTGCCATTTGTGCAGGTTTTAATCCATGCGCCATCAAGGATAGACTGGCTAAGTTGGCCTAGAAAGGCCTTCTACCTAATACGAAGGCGGTTGCCTCTTCTACTGCTTCGGTTACAGCGGTGTCTGTGGCCACCTCTCCTTCCTCTCTTGTCCTTCCTTCTCCTCCCTCCCAGACTGAGACTCACCTTCCTACTTCTAAGCCTGTGGAAGCAGAGTGCAGAAAAGGCCGAGAGAAGGAGAGAGAGCGCACCGGTCTGAAAAGTGCAAGAGGTCCCCTGACCTTTCTACTTCAGGAACTCCCGACAAGGGTCGGTCTAGGCTCTGTGACTACCCTCTGCTCTAATCTCCCAGATTTTCCCTGGAGCTGGAGGAATCATGACCACCATCTAGGGCTCGGTTCCTTGACCTGCCAGGTCAGAGTCCATGACCTCGTCGAGGTCCACCTGAAGCCTTTCCAAAGTCGACATGGATAAAATGATGAGGAGGTTCACTCGTACACAAATCCAGATGGGAGTCTTGCCAGCCCCCTCTCCCTCTGGAGGGGGAGCTCGCTTACTTTTCTTCACGCCAATTTCTCCTTCTCCGATCTGACCTACCGACTTCGGAGTACATGGATCTGAGGATGGCCTTAGGTGGTCTACGCCGACAATACCCATCTCCTCTATGCAGGCAGCTGTCTGGAGCATGTCGGATCCGACAAGTTCGGATCCAAGTGGCTCTCTGAGCCGGAGCCTGGGTGTCTGATCCGAGGGAGCGGAACTCTTTCCATTGGCTCTGACTTTGTCGGGCCAAGTCCCCCACTCCTCGGAGCTCCTTCCACTTAGGAACAGGCTCCAATTCTCGCTTCGGATCCAGGGAGAGCGGTTTCCTTATTGGTGTTTCAGGAGGCACGTTCTCCTTTGGCGTTCGTGGTAGAAAGGGTTCTCTCCAGTGGATCGAGACCCTTGACCACTTCCTCGGACTCCACCCCAATTCCCTCGGCTTTGTCTATGAATCGTATCATTTTACAAGAGGGACAGCCAATGATTGAGGAGCCCCAGGTGGTTCCCCCTGAGGAACAAGTGGCTTGCGAGTTCCCCCTGAAGAGCCCCACCGGAGACGTGCCTCACAAGCATACGTGTAAGATGAGGCACTTGGGCTCCCCCAAGTCCCTCACCACAGACCTCCACTTTGGACCCAGCTCCAATTCTCACGTCGGATCCAGGGAGAGCAGTTTCCTTATTGGTGGCCCAAGAGGCACGTTCTCCCTCAGCGTTTGACGTGGTAGAAAGGGTTCTGTCTACTGGATTTCCTCGGACTCCTCCTTGACGCCCTTGGCATTGTGTACGTATCCCATCATTTTACCAGAGGAACAGCCCATGATCGAGGAGCCCCAGGTGGTTCCCCCTGAGGAACAAGTGGCTTGCGAGTTCCCCCTGGAGAGCCCCACCAGAGATGTGCCTCGCAAGCATATGTGTAAGAGGAGGCACTTGGACTCCCCCGAGTCCCTCACCAAAGACCTCCACTTTGGACCCAGCTCCAATTCTCACGTCTGATCCGGGGAGAGCGGTTTCCTTATTTGTGGCCCAGGAGACATGTTCTCCCTTGGCGTTCGACATGGTAGAAAGGGTTCTCTCCACTGGATCGAGAACCTTGACCATTTTCTCGGACTCTGCCTTGACTCCCTTGGCTTTGTCTATGAATCCCATCATTTTACCAGAGAGACAGCCCATGGTCGAGGAGCCCCAGGCGGTTCCCTCTGAGGAACAAGTGGCTTGCAAGTTCCCCCTGGAGAGTTCCACCGGAGACGTGCCTTGCAAGCATACATGTATGTGGAGGCACTTGGACTCCCTGGAGTCCCTCACTACGGACATGGATTTGAATGATGGGGAAGGTTCTCCCAGATCACCTCCCAAGGATGTCTCCTTTGGAGACATCATGGATATCCTATGCCAGTGGGGTGGTTAGGCTGCCCCCAAACCTTTCTCTGATGAATCAGTGTTCCTGGAGGCTTTCGGCATGGGCCCACCTACTTCCTGGGTGTCCCCTCCCACAGATCCCTTGGTGGACCTGGTCACCTCGCGGGCCTGGAAGGGGCCAGACACCATGGAACCAATCCCAAAATGACCAAACAAAATTTTGAGCTCTCCTTCTGACATACCAGTGAGGAACAAAGGGTCCCCTATAGACGCTATGGTGGTTAGCAGCAGCCACCAAAAAGGAACTAGCCCAAGAGAGTTCCTTGGTTTGTCCCCCCGACTGAGAGTCTAAAATGATGGACAGCTTAGGGAAGCGAGTTTATGTATCAGCGACCTTTTCCATCAGGGCACTGAACTACCTGGCCCATATTATTAGACTGCAGCGCGACCTGGTAAAGGAACTGGCTGAGTCTCCCCCTAAGTCCATGTCACAGGAAGACAGAGACACGTTCTCCGCGAGGATGGCCACTTTAAAAGCGGTTTCCAACACATCCATTCGACTCCTTTCACATGCTACTGAAAGAGTGGCTAGGGCAGCTGGGTCCGGCTTGTCCATGAGGCGCAACGCCTGGCTCAGGTGGTCAGTTCTCGGAACCTTTCATGGCGTCTTTTGCCAACGCCCTTTATAACGGTTCTACTCTTTTTGGTAAGACCATCAAAGACACCTTGGTCCAGAGTGAGAAAGGTGGGAAGACGCTGTCTGCCATCAGAATCCTCTTCTCGAACCCTCAAAGATTATTTTCCCGGAATCAGCGAGGGCAAAAGATGATGTGGTTCCGAACGTCTCAGTATTCCCAAGACACTCAGGGCTCTTCCCTTAGAGGCAGAGGGGGGCAGGATAGACGCCGGCCCAGAGGCAGAAGGAGTCAGAGGAATTTTGGGTCTCGAGAACCATTCTAGGACAGGCCCGCGCAGCAACCCTGAGTGGTTGCCCTACTGCTCTACTCTGGAGGCACTCGGGGGTCAATTGTCATTGCACCTGGCAGCATGGGAGTCCGTAACACCAGACCGCTGGGTGCTTCAGATTATATCCAGAGGGATACTCAGTCCTGTTTGTGGTTCCTCCCAAACCTCTCAAAAACCTCCTGGACTTACCACCCATGCAAAGGGAAGAAGCAGCACTGGAAATCTCCAAGCTGCTAGACAAACGAGCCATCGAACCCCCCCCCCAGATCAGTCCGGATCGGGCATCTACTCCAGGTTCTTTTTGGTGCCAAAGAAAACGGGGACTTAAGGCCTATTCTGGACTGATCTACCCTGAACCTGTCAGTTGCCAAAGAAAAGTTCCGGATGGTCACCTTACAGTCCATCATGCCGTACTTGCAAGAGAGAAACTGGATGTGCTTGTTAGACCTCCAGGATGCCTACTATCACATAAAGATGCAAAGAAGCTCCAGGAGGTTCCTCTGCTTCCGGCTAGGAGTCCATCATTACCAATTTCTAGCCCTACCATTTGGTCTCGCCACAGCCCCCAGGGTGTTCACCAAAGTGATGGTGGTATTAGCGGCTCACCTGAGGCTTCAGGGGATTCAGATCTACCCGTACCTGGACAGTTGGCTCCTCACTGCTCCCACCAAGCGTCTTCTTTGCCAAACCAGGGATTATTTCCAAAAGCTTGCACTCTACTTAGGGATTACAATCAATGCATCCAAATCTCTTCTGAATCCTGCCCAGGTGATAGACTACATAGGGGCATGGATAGACACACTACAGTGCAAAATCTTCCTGATCACGGAGAGAGTTCAAAACCTAAGGATGCATGTTTTCCTCATCTACTGCTCTCACCTTCCCTCGGCAGAATCTGTTTTGAAGGCCCTAGGTTCTATATCAGCGACCATAATGCTTCTTCCATGCGCCCGGTTACACATGTGAGTACTATAGTGAACTCTAGAAGTGCATTGGTCCCTGTTGGATCTTCCGTTATCACATCCAGTACACCTCAGTCGTGTCTGCAGGTCGTCCCTTCTTTGGTGGATGTATTCTCTGGAAATTCTGGAGGGACGGCCTTTTGTTCTACCCCCTGTCCAAGCCACAGTGACCACGGATCCCTCCCAACTTGGGTGGGGGAGCATTGTTCGGGCAGAACAGTCCAAGGCTTGTGGTCCCCTATCGAGACCAGTTTGCATATAAACATTTTGTAGATAAGGGCGGTCCTTTTGGCGTTGCAGGCTCTTCATGCCTTTCTTCCTCTGGGAACCATTGCAATTCAGACAACATGTCAGTGGTCTGGTATGTCAACAAACAAGGAGAGACCAGATCTTACTCCCTTTGTTGCGAGACTGTGAGAGTTTGGGAATGTGCAGTCTCCACCGGTCACTTTCTGATAGCAATGCACATTCCAGAATGATCCAACATCCTAGCGGACAGGTTAAGTCGGACTATACTGATGCCTTACGAGTGGTCTCTGAATCCTTCAGTAGAGGTGCAGATCTTTCTGGAGTGGGGTCAGCCTTGCTGCAATCTCTTTGCATCTCCTTCCAACGCGAAGTGCAAGTGAGTTCTTTGCTTTGAACCCCCAGCCAGAGGAGTCCCCCAAAGACGCTCTAGTCCATGCTTGGCTTCTCTGTCTGTATGCTTACCCTCCAGTACCTCTTATTCCGAGGTTTCTACAGAAAGTTTGTGGACTGGGGAGCAAAGTGATCCTCATAGCCCTGTTTTGGCCTCGCCAGGTATGGTTTCTCTTCCTATGGTCTCATCATCTGGCTCCATCTTGGATCCTAGTCAGGATCTTATTTCACACTCCTCGGGGGTTCTTCATCCGAGCCTGGAAAGTTTGAAGCTCACGGCTTGGCTGCTGTAGTTCCCCTAATTGCTAGGACTCCTGGAATATCCTCTTCAGTCAGGTCTATTCTGGTGGCAGCTCATAAGTCTTCCACCAGGAAGGTTTACCGTAGCAAATGGAAACATTTTTCCTTTTGGGCCTCTCAGAGGAGTTTAGACCCTTTCACAGCTCCTGTTTCAGCTATTCTCGATTTTTTTAGCAAATATTTTTCAACAAGGAGCAAGCTCTTCTACTGTCAAAGTTCAACTAGCTGCCATCTTTCATTTTCACGTAGGTGAGAATTCTGCTTCTCTAACCTCTTCCAGACTGTGTAAAGCTTTCCTTGAAGGTACTTTTCTATTACGCCCTCCGGTCAAAGATCCTGTTCCCCCCATGGGGACCTTACGATGGTTCTTCAAGCTTTAGTTGCTCTGCCATTTGAACCTGCAGCAACCACAGATCTTAAGTTTTTGTCTTGGAAAACAGCGTTTCTGGAGTGTTTCAGAACTGCAAGCGTTGTCTATTAAGTTCCATACATGTTTTTCCATAAGGACAGGGTTTCCCTTCGTACCAATCCTTCCTTTCTTCCCAAGGTAGCATCACAAGTTAACATCAATCAGACCATTAACTTAACCTGTTTTCTTTCCAAATTTTACTAACAAAATGGAATACAGACTCCACTTGTATTTTCATAGACAGTTACGATTCTATTTACACAGGACTAAAACCTTTTGTAAGTCTGATCAATTGTTTGTGTCCTTCTCTAAACTGTTTTTGGGTAAACCTATCTCTAAAGTCACTGTCATTAGGTGGATCTCCTTGTGCATCCTTCAGGTCTGTAAGGATAAAGGTTTGTCTCCTTCAGGTCAGGTGAAAGCCCATTCAACTAGGTCAGTGGCTACTTCTGCGGCCTTTTGGTTGAGAGTCTCATTGGATGATATTTGTTCTAAAGCTACTTGGTCCTCATCTCGTATCTTTATTTCTCACTATAAATTGGATTTGATTTCTAGAAGGAGAGCATCCTTTGGTTCCACGGTGCTCCGGAATATCCTTCCATGAGGGCCACTCAGGAGTTTAGTAGCTGGGGACTCTGTCCCACAGGTTGAAAATCAAATGAAGTAAACTACTTCAGATAAAGAAGTTATGTACAAAATAACGTTCCATTTGAGTAGTATTACTTCATTTGTCTTCAACCGTCCCTCCCTCCTTCCCCCGGCCTTACAAGATGGACAGCCTGTTTAGCTGAGGTTTTTAGGTGCGCAAGGTGTTTTTCAGGTTGGATTCTCAGTATAAGTGGCAGCAAACTCGATCAGGGGGTTGGAAGGTAGTGGAGGTGTATTATGCATAAGGGGAGGAGCTTAGAGCTCGGAGCAGATGCTAGTGAAATTGCCGGCTCGGATCCAGTACCCACAGGTTGAAGACAAATGAAGTAGAACTACTCAAATGGAACTTTATGGTGAGTGCATAACTTCTTTTTTTATCTAACTTTTTACACTTTTGTGTATTTCTTCTTCTTCTTCTTCTTGGTACTCACTTTCCCTTTTATTCTTTTCCTTCTCTACGTAAATAAAAATTATAAAAATAAAAAAATGTATAGTATCTTTAATTCTCAAAATGTCAGAGAAGGGTTTCAAAAAATGTATAAATGCAGCCATAAGGTGCCTTACTGTGATCCACATGACCTTTGTGTATATTGTTTGGGCCCTGAGCATCTCACTATTGACTGTAATGTTTATAAGAGTTTCAATCCACATGCATCAGTGGATAGAGGAAATAAACTTCTTTTAAAAGGATTGCTTCCAACTTTTTTAGAAGTCTTATCTGGGGCTCACCCTCCCAAAGTGTCTTCCAAGGACGTTCCTAAAAAGTCCCCGAAGAATTTGGGTTCTACCACCCCATCATACTTAGTCTCCTTCAAAGAAATCTGGACTTGTATCCAAGAAGTCTTCTGCCTCACCTAAAATATCTTCGGATCAGGGTTCTTTGGCTCTGAAAATTCTACCTCTGGTCCGATATTCCCCGTCTTTTGACCCAGTGCCTTCAAGACTGCCGTCTCCCATTCTTGAGAGATGAAGGTCCAAACTGCCATCCATTGCTTCATCTCATTCTTCCAAAAGTATCACGGAAGTTGACATGGATAGAATGATGAAGTTTCTCTTGATGCAAAATCAGATGGGGCTTCTCCTGGCTCTGACTCCTTCTGGTTAGGAAGCCTTATGTAGAGCTATCCCTCCAGTCATGGCACCTTCTCCGATCCAGCACTTCATCTCGGAGCCCTTGGATCAGAGTTTGCCGAGACAGCCTGGTTTAGATCTGAGAGATTTGGTATCCTCAGATCCGAAGTTTTCTCTGAGTGTACGGGCTCCAAGTTCAGAGCTAAGTGACTCTATGAGCCATAGCATCCTGGTCAGATCCAAGGTGTTAGTCTGCTCCGAAGTGTTTTTTTGGAGCTGTCTCTGCCCCTCTGAACCTTGGCCTTGAAAATCTCTCCTCCTGCCTCTGCCTCTGGTGAGTTGCCTTCAGGGTGGAAGGAGCTGTAAGAACAGAAGCGTGGCTTCTCTGTTCCATTGGCTTCCTTCTCCATGGGCAATGTGCTTTTGAGGTAATGGAGAGAGTGTTCTTTGCTTCAGCAGGACAGAGGGTCTCTTCCCCCTAGGATCTACCTTCTATGTCCCATGTGTGTTTGCACCAAGAGACTCAGCATTCAGCTCCACAGGGATAGCCACTCTCTATCATCAAGACCACCCAGCAGGGTATTACCTGATACTTCCCTGGAGCATCCCACTGAGGAAGTACCCTGGAAGAAGAAATGCAAAAGGAGGCACTTGGATTTCTCTCTAGAATCTATCACAAGAGAGAGAGATTTTGATGAAAGAGAAGGGTCCCCCAAATCACCACTTGAAGACATCTGTTTTGGAGATGTCCTGGAGATCCTCAAGCAACGGGGTGGTTGGTCCTCCCAAAATTCCTCCCTGGAGAAATCCGTGTTTTTGAAGGCATTTGGATCTGGACCGTCTACTTCCTGGGTGACGCAGCCCGCTGATGAGCTCATTGATCTGATCTCTCAACGGGCGTGGAAGAAACCTGATATGGTTGAAGCCACACACAAGAGACCAGACTAAATTCTGGCACCTCTGACAGGAAAGGAACACTGGGAGTACCTGTAGATACCATGGTCATGGTGGCAGCCACAAAGAAGGAACTTGCAGAACAAAGTTCCACTGTCCATCCTCCAAATAGATAGTCCAGGGCTCTGGACAGGTTTGGGAAATGTGTCTATGCTTTAACAACCTTTCCTGTTAGGTCATTGAATTACCTGGCACACTTTACAAGGTTAGAAAGAGAATTTGATTAAGGAATTGTCAAACACTCTTTCAGGGCCCACTACTGCAGAGGCTCAAGCTACTGTGGTCTCACAGTTGGCAACCCTTCAATCCATCTCAAACTCATCCGTGAGGCTTATTTCTCATGCAGCTGAGGGTACCTCAAGGGCAGTGGGTTCGGGTATCTCAATAAGCAGACATGCCTGTATGCAATTGTCTGACTTTGCGGAGCCCTTCAAGTCTTTTGTCAGTGCTCCTTTTGACTGATCTTTTCTGTTTGGCCTGAAAGTGAAGGATACACTCTCCAGGTGTAAGAAAGATAGAAATGCCCTGTCTGCTGTACGAGGGTTTTTTTGACCCCCCCAAAGTACTTTTTCTAGGAACCAGCATAGGGGTACGAAAGATGTGGTTCAGGAAATCCCAGGGTCCTTTCCAAGATCCATGTTGAGATGGTTGCCTAGAGGCGGGGGAGGTAGAAACACTTTGTCTGATAAGGCCCTACCAGTGCTTCTGAAAATAGGCCTGATTGTCCCTCTCTGGAGGCAGTCGAGGGTCACTTATCCCCCTGCACCAGAGAGCCTGGCTAGATATCACAAAAGGCACTTGGGTGCAGAGGATTATTTCCAGAGGTTATGTAATTCCTTTTTCCCTTGCACCTTCATTTTTACAAAGGTTATCCAATGTTCCAGCTAATCAGAGGAAAGCAGCAGCTGTAGAAATACAGAAGCTGCTAGAAAAAAAAAGATTCATCAAAGAAGTCCTACCTGACCAGAAAGGATCTGGAACCTACTCAAGATTCTTTTTAGTGCTAAAGAAAACAGGGGGCTGGAGACCAGTTGTGGATGGCAACATCTTGAACAAGTCTGTTCAGCACTCAAAAGTTTAGTTTGGTCATGGTTCAGTCTGTATTGCCTTTTCTAGGCAAGGCCGATTGGATATGCTTGATAGGCCTTCGAGATGCATACTGTTACATAAAAATAAGCAGGCGCTCCAGAAGGTTACTACACTTCTGGATGGGAGCTGTTCATTATCAGTTCAGAGCACTGCCCTTTGGCCTCACCACAGCCCCCAGTGTGTTCACCAAATGCATGGCAGTGGTTGCAGCTCACTTAAGACTGCAGGGATTCATTCCGAGTGTTTCTGTATTTAGACGACTGGCTTGTTACTGCTCCAACCAGGCATCTACTAACAATAGCAAGAGACAAGGTAGCCCAAACTTGCTCTCTCCTGGGAATCATAATAAACTACAGCAAGTCTGTTACTTCTGTCACAAACACTAGAATTCATAGGAGAGCATCTCAATACAGTATCAGCGACAGCCTCATTTCCCCTAAACGGAGCCTAGCCTTTTAAAATTCCAAGTTAAGAAAAATATTCACAACACCAGAATTTCAGCCCGATTAATTCTTCAGGCCTTTAGGACAGTGTCAACAGCCATAATTCTTGTTCCCCTAGCAAGATATATGGGAATTATTTGGTGGATGCTAGCACCCCAGTGGTAAAGTCTTTTTCAAAACATGTAATTTCAAATAAGGATCACACATATGTGCAATAAATACCTTTGGTGGTGAATAAGTTAGATCAGCTTTTACAAGGCTGTCCATTTTATTTCCCTCAACCCACATATCTCAAGGGGAAGAGCAGCCTTTGCTTCAACCCATGCTAAGAAATGTCCTTCCTTAGAGTTTACCCGGGATACAAGGGAACTGGGGTCTCTGTTCCACTGGCCGAGGAATGAATGAAAATTGACATCAGATAAAGCAGTTATGTGCTTACTGTAACATTCCATCTGTGTTGTCCGTTTTCCATCTTCCTCATCCTCCCACCCACCAACCCCCAGCGTTTGACATTTTGGGCTTCTGGAAGAATGAAATGCTGTTAAGACACCACTGTGTCTTCTGTGGATCTCCAGATATTGGTTTCCTCTGTTAGGAACACTATTCATATAGTTACTATTTGTATCAACTAGCAGACAAGATCTGAGGTATGTTAGGGCTTGGTGTGTTATGGGTAGGGAGGAGCATGAGAGTTCTAGTTGGCCGTGAGCTGTAGTAGCTGCTGAGTCTGATCAGAGGATTGGATCCAAATCCAGTGTTTGAGGAGTTGCGGATGATTGAAAATGGATAACACAAATGGAACATTATGATAAGTATAGAACCCCCACCACCACAGTTAGTATAATTATCCTTTATATTACCATTAAAGAGTTCCTGGGTTTGCATGCCTTTGCATTTGATGCTGAAGGTGTCTAGATTGAGTAATCACAGGATGAGGCAAGGCTTCTTGAGGGATTAGTCAGAGGGTACTTACAGACGTCCAAGGAGGGAAAAACTGACTGGGACTTGAGACACTCTTGTTAGGATTGCATGTGGCCTAGTCCTCATACAAGTCCTTCTGGACTTCCCAAAGGCAGTAGCAACTGAATTCCATTCTGATCCTCCATTTCCACTGAAGATATGAAGTCTGTAAAGACATAATGTTAAGTTGTCTATCTCGTCTTAGTTTCTTGCTTGTTGGGATTGGAGCCGACCCTCAGCTTCGACTCTGCCATCTTCCATAGCTCGAGAGCTGTTTACTGGCTCGAGGCTACTCCTTATCTTATGATGCCTAGCACTAGCTACCCAGATCTCGTTTTCCACTTCAGCTGCGAGGTTCGTTGTTACTGGCTCAGGCTCGTGTAAGTTTATTATACTTTTCTATCAGATTAGGGTTCCTTTTTTGATAGTTTAGAGTTTTCGACATAGTCGTTAATTAGTTTGTTGTAGTTTTAGTGTTGTTGTAATTTTCCCTTAGAACTCATTTAAATTAGAGAGTCCCCCCCCCACTCTTTTTTTCCTATCTCTTCTTGTAGGTAGCGTTTTTTAGTTAAGCCTTTCTCTTTTTACCTCATAGATAGCCGTTTAAGTTAGAGGCTTCCTAGTTAAAAAAAAAAAAAAAAAAAACCTTCTTGACTGTAGTTACTGTGGTTTTGGATAGGTTAGTGTTTGTAGTTTTTTGCTGTTCGGGCCTTTGGCCAAAAACCTTTCAACTGGATATGTCTAAAGAATCCAAAGTGTCCGGATTCAAGAAGTGTGACTCATGCTGTCAGAAAATGTCTCTGACATATGGGCACACTTCTTGCGTCTATTGCTTAGGCGCAGTGCACCTGCAGCCATGCATTCAGCCCAAGGGTTCTGCAGGAGCGTAAAAATAAGCTTATCTTAAGGGGTCTTCTTAAGCCCCAGGATTCACCGGCTAAGGCTCAGCTGGTGAAATCTCCTAAACCGACCAAATTGTCGGCTCCCAGCTCAGAGCCGTCATTGGCCCAAGCTTTTACCTACTACTTCAGTTCCGGCTGGAACCGAGGAGGCTGCCTCCCAGTCAGCTCCACCAGTATCTTCCGAGCCATCTCGGACCCACAAGAGACCGGGGTCCCCTTCTTTAGAGTCTGTACATTCGGCTCCCTGGTCTCCCCTGTTGCAGAGTGACCGCAGTCACAGATCCTCCCACTCCTCTCGGTCCTCTAGACTCTCAGATCATGACATGGAGAGAGTGGTCAGTAGGTTGTTGAAGTCGCAGGCACTGGCCAAAATGTTATCCAGCCCGCCTCAACAGGTGTCAGCTCCGTCCGCTTCCATCGATGTTCCTCCTCCGACTCCATTGAGCTCGGAGCCGGAGTTTGTTGGGGTTCGAATCATGGAACCGTCGGCACTGATAATGATTTCCCCTTCGGTTCCGCATTCGGCTCCGATCCCCTCGATGGTGCCTTCTGTCGAAGGATCTGGGCACCGAGACTCCCTCGTCTGCTCCGAGGGGGCGAGTGGCATCGGACCTTTGTCCGACCCCGTTCTCCCTCTCGGAGCTTTGGCGCAGGTGAGCTCGGCACCTACATCGGCCTCTGAGCCATCCCCTTCGGTGCGGAGGAAGATTCCGGTTTCCTAGGAACTGGAGCCTTCTTTGCATCGTGGCAGGGATGCCTTCGATGTAATGAGGAGTGTACTGGCCTCCGAGTCAGCTCCATGTTCGACCCCACTGGCTCCATCCCCTGTAGTGCCTGCGCCAACCTCTGTCCCTCCTCCAGACCCCAAGTGTGGGGAACAGATGCTCCAGAGCACCCCACTGGGTGTTTCCTCTTCTTCCGAGGCCTCCCCTGATCATTCAGGGGAGGCCCCTTGGAAGAGGAAGTGCAAGAGGGAAGTACATTGACTCCCCTGAGACTGTCACTTCGGATACAGATTTGGATGAATCGGAAGGGTCCCCGAGATCCCCCTCTGAAGATGTGTCTTTTTCGGACATCCTAGAAATGCTTAGGCAGAGGGGGAACTGGACTGCCCTAGCCCCTACTGAGGACGAATCTGTATTCATGGATGCCCGGCTGCCCCACCTCTGAGAGGCAGTCGGAAGATTCTCACTGTAACCAAAAAACCTCTTTCACACAACATTACCTGCGAGACAAATGAACACTCTCAATCATCTCTTCTATCTTCTTCCCAACTTCCCCACAGTGTTCTGCAGTTCCTGAGGGCCCTTCCACCTCCTGGGGGTCTCCTCCCTTCGATCCACTAATGTCAGTGGTGGCTCGAAGGGCTTGGTCAGCCCCGGATACAGTGGAACCAACCCCGAGGAGGGCCGGCAAGTTTATCATTGCACCCCGTGATAAACAGTTCCTTACCAAGGGTGTTCCCGTAGATGCCATGGTAGTAGCAGCGGCCACTAAAAAGGAGTTAGTGGAAACTTCTTCCTCTGTCCATCCTCCTAACAAGGAGTCTAGGACCATGGATAGATACAGGAAGCGTATGTTTGCTTCAGCGACCGTTTCCATGAGGTTACTGAATTACTTATGCCATTTTAACAGGCTTCAGAGGGATCTCCTGAAAGAGCTTGGAGGTACCCTCCAGGATCCATCAGCTGAAGGGGCTCAAGCTAAAGTGGCTTCTCAGCTGGCGATCCTTAATTAGGTAGTTAACTCCTCCATGAGGTTCATTTCCTACGCAACCGATGGTGCGAGTAGATCTGCAGGCATGGCCCTTAGGAGACACGCATGGATGCGGCTATGTAATTTTGCGGAACCCTTTAGAGCGTCATTCACCAACACTCCCTTTGACGGTTCATTCCTTTTTGGACCACAGGTGAAGGACACTCTCACTAGGTGTGAACAGGAAGGCAAGATTCTCTGCCGTGTGAGTCTGTTTTTCCACTCCTTCCAGACCATATCCCAAAGGTCAGAAGAGTGGAAAAATGTGTTTCGGAAATCCCAGGGAGCCTCGCCTGATACACGTAGTGATTTTTCCTCCAGGGGCAGAGGAGGAAACGACAACAACAGACGCTGCCCTTGGGGCAGAAGGGGTCCGCAGAACCAGGGCAGCAGAGAATCCTTCTCTGACAAGCCCTTCCAGCATCCCTGAATGGTTGCCCGGCTTGCCCACCTCTGGAGGCAGTCGGGGGAAGACTTTCACTGTACCCAAAAGCCTCGCAAGACATTACGCGAGACAAATGGGTACACTCAATCATATCCGGAGGCTATGCAATTCCCTTCTTCCAACCTCCCCCACAGTCAAGCAAATCACTTCTAGATGTTCTACCCAGTCTGAGGGCCCAAGCAGTCATAGAAATTTCAAGACTGCTAGAAAAAGTGTCATCCAGGAAGTCCCGGCAGACCAACTCTGATCCGGAACTTACTCAAGGTTCTTTTTGGTGCCAAAAAAGACAGGGGACTGAAGACCAATATTGGATCTCAGCAGACTAAACAAGTTTGTTCAAAGAACAAGGTTTCGGATGGTCGTGCTACAGTCCATTCTACCCTTTTTGGGTCAGGACAATTGGATGTGCTCAGTAGCTCTCCAGGATGCATACTATCACATCAAGATGGACAGGTGCTCCAGGAGATTCCTTTGCTTCCGGCTGGGAGCCAGTCATTATCAGTTCAGAGCTCTGCCCTTTGGTCTCACAACAGCCCCCAGGGTGTTCACCAAATGCATAGCAGTGGTCACAGCTTACCTCAGGCGGCAAGGATTCCAGGTGTTTCCTTATCTAGATGACTGGCTCCTACCAGGCATCAACTCCTTCAAGCCAGGGACTATACAATCGCAATTTGTACCCAGCTAGGCATTACTATAAATTTCGAAAAATCTGCCTTGTTGCCCTGTCAATCTATTACCTATATAGGAGCAGATTTAGATACAAGAAGTATGTCTGCAAGGCTACTGCCAGACAGGGTGGCCACGATTCGGCAGCAAGTTCATATCCTCATGCAATGCAAAAGGGTACAAGTCCGGTTGGTCCTTCAAACTCTGGGTTCTATGGCAGCGGCAATTTTTCTGATACCTCTAGCCCGTTTTCACATGAGAATCCTTCAGTGGCTTCTCTTCACACAGTGGTCCTTTCAACAGCTCCCCATGTCTCACATGATAATGATTACAGGAACATGCAAAAGACACCTTTCCTGGTGGATGGCCTCCCCACTAGTGGCTCAGGGCAGACCATTCATCCAGCCCCTTCCAGTTGCCACAGTGACCACGGATGCCTCACTGATAGGGTGGGGGGGGGCATTATCAGGGCAGGACAGTCCAAGGCACTTGGCAGCCTCACGAGTACCATCTGCACATAAATGTCTTGGAGATGAGAGCCGTGCTACTAGCATTGCAAGCACTTCAAGACTCCCTCCTTCCTGGGACAATTGCAATTCAAACAGACAACATGTTAGTAGTGTGGTACATCAACAAGCAGGGTGGAACCAGGTCCTACCCCCTATGTCAAGAAGCACTCAAGACTCTGGCAGTGGGCAATTTCCTCCCAACGATTTCTGATTGCAACGCACATCCCTGGGAAGTCCAACGTTATAGTGGACAGGCTCAGCAGAGCTTTTCTCATGCCTCACGAGTGGTCTCTGAATCAGGTAGTTGCGGATCTGATCTTCCGCAAATGGGGACAGCCTTGCTGCGATCTGTTTGCAACCCCCTTCAGCACCAAATGCAGCAACTACTTCTCCCTTTTACTGCTTCCCGGTCACCATCCCAGAGATGCTCTAGTCCATGATTGGCCTCAGGGACTTCTTTATGCCTTCCCGCCATTCCCTCTTATACCCAAACTCATACAGAAAGCGATTTTGTTAGGTTGCAAAATGATCCTCATTTCTCCTTACTGGCCTCGACAGATTTGGTTTCCGTTCCTGCACCGTTACCTCCTCGAGCAGGCCTGGACTCTGGATCCTATTCCAGACCTGCTGATTCATCAATCAGGAGAGCTGCATCGATCCCTCCAAACACTCCAGCTCACAGCTTGGTTGATCCATTTCCAACCCTAGCCAGGCTTCCCAGCATTTCCCTGGCTGTGAGTGAAATTATTGTCTCCTCTCACAAATCGGCTACTTGGAAGATGTATGCTAGCAAATGGCAATGGTTCTCTTATTGGGCAGAGGCTAGGAACATGGATCCCTTTTCAGCCCCAGTTCATGAAATCTTGGAGTTCCTAACAGAGCTTTTTCACTCTGGGTCCCCTTCTGCCACAATCAGGGTCCAACTAGCGGCCATCTCTAACTTTCATGTTAGTTTTTCTAATCTAAGTATTATGTCTCATAAATTGTGTAAAGCTTTTCTCAGAGGGACTACTCTGATTAGGCCCCCAGTGAGAGATCCGCCTCCTCCTTGGGACCTTAATTTGGTACTAACCTCCTTGATTATGCCCCCTTTTGAACCGGCAACATCCTGCTCCCTTAAGTTTCTATCTTGGAAAACTCTCTTTCTGGTAGCCGTTACCTCAGCCAGACGTGTCTCTGAACTTCAAGCACTAAATGTTCATTCTCTGTACTTAGTTTTTCACAAGGAAAGGGTTGCTCTGAGAACTAATCCCTCCTTCCTGCCTAAAGTCTGCTCAGAAAATAATCTAAACTAATCCATAGACCTTCCAGTGTTTTTCCCTAACTACACCAACAAGGCAGAATACAGGTTACACCTTTTGGATGTTCATAGACAATTGTGTTTTTACCTGCATAGAACGAAGGATATAAGAAAGTCGGATCAACTTTTCCTTTCCTATGCTAGGGGTAAACAGGGTCTCCCAGTCTCCAAAGTGACCCTGTCCAGGTGGTTCTCTCACATTATAACCTTCATCTATCAACTAAGAAACAAAGAATTGTCTACCAAATCGAAAGGTCATTCTGCTAGGGTTTTGGCCACTTCTGTAGCCTTCCAGTCCAGGTTGCCCATGGACTCTATTTGTGCCGCTGCCACGTGGACAAATCCTCATACCTTTATTTCTCATTACAAGTTAGACATGGTCTTCAGAAATAGAGCTAACTTTGGTTCCACTGTTCTGAAGAGTCTGTTCCAATGAGCTGCCCAGGATCGTAGGTGCTAGGGACGCTGTCCCAACAAACAAGAAACGAAGGCGAGATAGACAACTTAACATAAAGAAGTTATGTACCTACCATAACGTTCCATGTTAGTTGTCTTCATCTCGCTTTCTTTCTTGCGTCCCCCCCCCCCCCTCCATCCCCCTGTCCTATTGGACCGAGAGAAGTTTAGGTTTCACCAGCTGAGTATTCTCTGGTTTGTTTCCTCTACTGACTTGGAGAGTATGACAGGATGCTCAACCTGTTAGTTTGGTCAGGTTATTCTTTGCTATGTCTGGAGTTAGCTATTACAAACAAGATCTGGGTAGCTAGTGCTAGGCATCATGGGATAAGGGATAGCTTCAAGCCAGTAAACAGCTCTCAAGCTATAGAAGATGGCCGAGTCAGAGCCGAGGGTCGGCTCCGATCCCAACAAGCAAGAAAGAAGGCGAGATGAAGACAATTAACATGGAACGTTATGGTAGGTACATAACTTCTTTTTCCAGGTCCCCACCCAAATGGATGCATTCTGAGGTGACAGCACTGCCCATCCCTACCTAATCAGTTAATTTTTGTTTTTCTTTTCCCTGCCTAACTTGACTATTGATGTTAGCCCTTCAGGTCATCTGAGGCTTTGTGACACAGCAGGTTTAGGCTGCTTCTCACTAGACTTCCTCCTCAGTCCAGCTGGCTTTGGTTAGCCCTAGTAGAGGAAGTCACAGGTTGACTCTGCGCCATGGCCGTAAGCGAGGTGCAACAGACCAGGTGGTTGTTCAACTCTTGGTTTGAGCTAGAGTCAATACTGGATGTCACCATTAAGGACTTTGGTGTGTTGCCAGCATTAGACTTAATTTAGGCTTGTCCCCCAGTAGCCAGGAATGAGGCAGCCTGACAGGCCATGCACATATTTTTGCATGATCACTTTATCGTAAATGCCACACTGGACAGAAGAGCATGACTCCTTCACTAGTTGTCAATCCCAAGGAAATCCAGTAGAGACCTTGCAACTGAGACTGACAAAGCTTCAGAGTCCAAGAGTCAGTTTCACCCCTCATGTGTTAATGCCTCCTTTAGGAAGACATTGCACTGCTTTAGGAATTGCCTACTCATTTTCCTTGGTAGTTACTGGACAAGGTTACTTGGCACCCAGAGCATCCTTTCCTTGGAACCTTTTTTGTAGACATCGTATTAGTTGCCTGGAGGCATCATCACTTTGCCGATGCTTACTGTTCACACCTAGCATGCTGAAGAGAGGTTTTATCTAGTCATCCTTAGACTGGCTTCCGTGTTTTCTATGTAGACCTGCATTTGACCCAAAAGCCACACTACTGTCCATTCCTTCCATTTGGGGAGTGGACATATTTAATTGGAAAGTATATTTCTTTACCACACTGTGACTTGGAGTGGTCATGCATGTGTCCTGGGTAAGCTGCCACTGTTGGTTCCTTGAGAACTGTACTTGAGTCTCTCTCCCTGATACTGGAGCTGAGTACACCCTTGCTCTGGTCCTTCCGAATGCTTTGCTTTTTGTGCCCCATTTTGGAAGCTCACTATGGTGAACACCTTGTATAAGGTGGCAGGCGTAACTGTGTTCTTCCAGTGCATGTTTGATAATGTACCCATTGGGGATTGCTTAGGAAAATGTCTTGCTGGACAAGCCCTTTGACAGGATTAGGCTTTTCAGTAAAGGTTTGCTGGCCTTATTGTGGTACCTTTCTGGATGCGGGGCTGGCTTCTTCTGTGAAATGAGATCCTGACCTCACTGTCTGGGCTCTTTCTGTCTCAGGAAAAGGTAGAGTTATAGGTATGCTATATGTTGAGCAGGAGTTCCATAGAAGCCTTTGCAATCCAGTTCAGCTGACCCTTGTTACGGGTCCTGGCCATTTCTGTCCTATGACCTCATTTACCTTTGTCTTGAAGGTGGAGGGGAAACTTCTCCCTGCTTGTCCATTCAGAGTCAGCATTTAGAAATTAACAGAGCAAGTCTTGGTTCTTTGCTTGTCCTCCCACCTTTCTTGTCTGGATTCTCCATGGCAGAGTTCATAATCAGTCTGTGGGTGATGGAGGCTGCTTCTCTTTCTTCCTTTCTTGTTGTACTAGAATGGCATGGTTGCTTGGTCCATGTTGCTTGAGGTCTCTCTCTTCCTCTTATCTTTTTTTCTGTAATCCAGGTTTCCGTGTAACAGTACTGAATGTGGTGATCCTCTGGGTCACTGCATTCTGTTCCCTCTGTCTTGGAGGGATAGGTCCTTTAGTAGTCCCTGCTTTCCTCTGGGGAGCCAGACTTGCATACCTGAGGTGTTTTTTTTTTTTATCCCCAAAGCGTTCCTGATGCTGGCTGCTGAGAGCATATCTGGGTAGGAGGAAACTCCTCATTTTCCTTTCTGTGTGTTCTGGTGTTGAGTTCCCTGTCTAGGATTCATTGGGTAGTGATTGTCTCACTGGGGGGGGTTACATCTTTACTTCTTGGTTGCAGTCATTTAGGAAATTACATATTCTTTTTCCACTCAAGTCTCTTCTGTTCTAGGCAGGGGAATTTGTTTCCTTTCTTGTTGCCCCTTTCCCATGTATGAAGTCAAATTGCTTCAACTGGCCAGCCTGGGGCCCTTTTCACACCTGCAGCTGAGTTGTCCCACTTCTCTCTGAGTACATAAGTATCCTGTCTGCATCCCTTTGTTTTGTTTGTATGCTTTTTGCTAACCTTGGAGCTTCCCCAAGTCAGGCTTCAGCCCATACATTCCACATGCCACCCTGCATAGAGGTGAAAGAGAAAGGAGCCATAAATGTGTTTTTTGCATCACTTCATGCCTTGTCATCCAGTTTTCTTCCATTAGCATCCTTACTTTTGTCCCTAGATTGAGGAACTGTTCGGCTACATACACTAAAGGCAGCTTGCATCATATTGAACATGAGCTGTTGGGGTGTTTCAAAGGGTCTATATTACCATGTTGACAGGGGTGTTCATCGAACACCTGTTTATCGACACGTGCACCAAAATACCTAAATGTCGAACGGCCACAAAAGCGATTGTTTTCCCAGCAAAAAAAATTGCTGGGACTTTGGGAATATGCCATTTCCTCCACTGTAGTGCGATCTCGGAATCGGTATATTTAAATAGGGGTGGGGGGGCACAGCCCCCCCACATTGGAGGGTGTGCAGGACCAAGCCCCCCACTTCATTGTGTTTGTCGGTTTTTGTTGGCCCTGTGATTTTTTTCCCTGGGGAAAAAATCGCTTTTCTGGCTGTACGACATTTAGGTATTTCGGTTTACATGTGTTGACTAAGGGTGTTAGATGTACAGCCCTGTCGACATGGTAATATAGAACCATTTCAACTAAGCCCCAACTCTTCCTCCCAGGTACCGTGTGTGTGTGTGTGTGTGTGTGTGTGTGTGTGTGTGTGTGTGTGTGCATACGTATGCAACGTCACCATAAAGCATCTTACACCTTCTATCTGATGTGCTTTAGCACATGCTTCTGAGAGCTACCATCACAATTTTGTGTTCCAAGCACACATTCCAGGTCAATAGCTAACATGCAGGTCTCTGTAAAGAGACAGGATCAGCAGCTGAACTGCACCACTTTTTCCTTATCCAGGGTGATGAGTGGTTCAAGCCACTCACTCTCACATTCCCCTACCTGGCTGTTCAACACCTGTGCTGGTAAATGAACTTTGCCATTTTGGTCATAGATGAGGCTTTATTCTTTGGTGCTACAGAGCTGGGTATGTCTTGCTTGCATTTTGGCTGGAGTCATTGCAGAGTGGAGCATGAGCTTACCATTCCTCTGGTCATACTCTCACTGCCGAGTGCAATGTGGGGGCCTAAATCAGCTGGTATTCCCATCATCTAAGTTAGATCCATCCTTCTACAGGCTGCTTCCCCCTTTAGGAGATTTTGGCTGGTCCTTTTGAATGTGGAGAGCTTTACTGGTTTCCCCATGGATCCAGTGGCCTGGAGGAGTTTGAACTTGAGGTCCCCCTTACTGATTATGAAGTCTGTTGTGGCGGACATTTTCTCTTTCAGGGCTTGGCATGTAGTCCACTTATAGGCACCTTCCTTGGCTTGGAGTGCTTTCTGCCTGACCTTTTTCCCCAAGGAACCCATCTTTCCCCTCTTTCAAGGCTATGACATCTGGACAGGGGTTTCTGCAATCGCTTCCTGTATCTCAGGAATGCCCTTTCCATTGTCCTTTGGAGTTAGAGAAGGAGGGACAGCCTGTGGGTCCAGATAAAGACTGAACTTCTGGAGGTGGAGATGTCCACTCAGTATCGTGTGTGCTTTTGGGTGCATCATGATTCTTTCATGTACTGGCTGTAGCTTCAGCTAGAGCTACTTTGTTACCTCCTGGGGGGGGGTGCATCTTCTCTGAGTTCTAGTCTGTTAGATATGTAGGTCTTTGCCTTTATTCTCTCTGTGTCTGTTTGCTGATGAGTGAAGTGAGTGAATTTTGCCACTGGTTTGCTTGAGATCTTTTCTTGGGCATGGTTAGATGTGTCAACCCTCCTTTTTAGGCATACTCTGTTATTTTTAATTGTATGACTAAAGTCTTAGTTCACCTGGACCTTTCTGTATTCTCATTGTCCCCATGTCCTGTAGTGATCCTTTCACTGGTAACTTTGTCTGCAGGCATGCTTCTAAACCTTCTAGCTACATTTTCTTAGTAGTTCGTATTTTTCATTGGTCCTGATATGATTCGCAAATTCCTTCTACCAATGGATGATGTTCATCGTGCATACAGCTGCAGTCATAACAGATGGGTTCTCCTGCCGTCAGGCGGGTCCTCGGTCGGCCGAATTCCAAAGTCTAGGTCTGGCGTCGGTGGTTGTCGCTTCTTCCCTGACGTCAGTGCGACAGGGGTATAAAGGAACCAGCCGACACCATTTTCTTCAGTCTTTCTTGCCGCACGGTGCCTGAAGCAGAAGCAGTTCGCAAGTGCCGGTCGGCCAGCTCCTGAGATTATGAAAATTTGGAAACCGAAGTCTTCTTAAAAGCTAAGTACCCCGTTGGGGAACCTTTTCTTGCCTGAGACCAATATCAGACAAAGTTAATAATTGTATTTCTTGTGGGAAGCAAATACCACATAAGGATTTCCATTCCCTCTGTATACCTTGTTTAGGCCCAGACCACGAGGTCTCGGCCTGCCGCTTTTGTGCTACTTTCAACAAACGCACTATTAAGCGTCGGGCGGAGTTCACCCAGCATTATTTTGGAAAAGCATTTAACTATACTATGTCGTCGGATACTCCGACTCCGGTTTTGCCTAAAAAACGCAAAGACAAGGACCGACACGCGAGCTCCGGGGCCTCTACCGACACCACGCCAAAGCCGACTACACGTGGTCCGGTTCTCAGTGAGGAGCCTACGCAGCCCCTGCCTACCAACGACCTGTCTTTGACGATGTCTCCTGTGCCCGAGGTCGCAGGCTCCTCGGCCCACACCCCGACTACAGATACCGAAGCCACTCTTGACATTGAAACTCAGAATGTGGACAGGTCCACCTCCACTCAAGGTGTCTTCAGACCTTCCTCTTCTTTCTCCATCAAAGCTTTCACAAAGTCTAAAGCAACCATGCACTCTAAGAGACCAGCTACACAGGGCCCATCTCCAGGCCCCATGCCTAAGAAACAGATGCTTAAAATGGCTGAGGATTTAATTACTCTTATCAGAGGTTCTCAGCCCCCTCTGGACAAAAGGCCTAGAGTGGAGGAAGATTCCCCCTCCTCTGATCAGGGCTCCATTGTCTCAGAGCACTCTGATGATCAGGAACATTCTTACTCTCCTTTTGAAGACTCTGATGCGGAGGAGTCCATCCCTTCTGTATCCCCCCCTGAGGATTACTCATTTGGGGAAACTTTGCATACCTTAAAGGAACACTTCCACTGGGAAGGCCGGGATTATTCTGATTCCAAGAAAAGGCTCAGGGAATTCCTCTTGCTTCCTCAGCACAGGCCTCTGGCTATACCTCCTGTTTTGGACATCCTAGATGATGTTTACTCGGAGGCCTGCCTTAACCCGGACTCTCTACCTCCAGCTCCAGTTAAGCCTGACAGGTACTACAGGGTCCCTGAGTCACACCAATTTCTATACAAAAGCCATGCTGCTGACCCAGAAACCATCTCACAGGGTCCCAAGGGAGTTAAGGCCTCCATTGCTAAAAATCCATTGCCTTCCGAGAGAGATTCCAGATCCTTAGAAAGGTGGGGAAAAAAGGTATATACCTCAGCTACCTTATCCATGAGGGCCTTAAACTGTCAGTTTCATATGCTAAAATATCAACAGTTTTTGTTATCACAATTGAAAAGTAAAATGTCACAGCCTGAACAACCAGACTTGAAGGAGTTGCAGGATTTGATGCATAGTGCAGAACAAGTGGGTAAGCATACCTTACAATGTGATTTTGATGCTCTAGAGGCCTCGTAGAGCTGCTGTTACAGGATCAGTCATACGTAGACATGCCTGGCTCAAGGAACAAGCCCTGCCTGATCATGTCAAAGCTAAATTACTAGACGCCCCTCTTCAAAAGGATGTACTATTTGGTGCTAATGCTGAGGAGGTTTTAAGGAAAATGGAGGAAAAGGCTAAATCAATGCAAACAGTGAAAGAATTTCTACAGGTTCAACCCCCACGTTTTAGTAGAAATTGGCCTTCCAAAAACTGGTCCTTTCCTGCCACAGACAGACCCCAAAGAGGCAGATACAGGCGCCCGAGGGGCAGAGGGCAATCCCAAGGATCGTATAGAGGCAGACAGTGGCAGGCTCCTACACAAAGAGGTGGTGAGGACAACTCGCAATCTTTCAGAAAGCAAACCCAATGACTTTCCCCTTTGCATGCCAACCAAGTCTCAAATGGCAGCCCCCTTAGGAGGAAAGCTGTCATTATTTTCAAAAAATTGGAAAAACTGAACATTATAAACAGAGGCTACAGATTTCATTTTCACACCCTTCCAAAAATGAGAGGCATGCTAAACCTGCCACACAATCAAAGGGCAGAGGCACAAAGGCAAATTACAAAGCTCATAGACATGAAAGCTATTCAAGAGGTACCTACGCACGAACAAGGTCAAGGTTTTTATTCCAGGCTATTCCTGGTACCAAGGAAGGGAAAAGATTGGAGACGTATTTTGGACCTGTCCATCCTAAACACATTTCTACTCGTACCAAATTCAAGATGCTCACTCTACAGCAACTTCTTCCCATGCTGGGCAAGGAGTCTTGGCTGGTAACATTGGACCTCAAGGAGGCATACCTGCATGTCCCAATCAGACAAAATTGCAGAAGATACCTCAGATTTCTTGCAGGTTCAATTCATTATCAATTCTCTGCATTGCCCTTTGGCTTATCTACTACGCCCAGAGTATTCACAAAATGCCTGGCATCAGTAATTGCCTTCTGCAGACTTCAAGGGATACAAATATACCCTTATTTGGACGACTGCCTGATCCAAGCAGACAGCAAGAACATACTTCTGAAACATCTGGCTTATGTAATAATGTTGTTGAGCTCTCTGGGATACACAGTCAACAAAAAGAAATCAAGACTAATACCCTCTCGGAAGATAATTTTCCTGGGTGCCAACTTGGATACAAACACCCAGATGGCCTACCTCACGCCAGAGAAGCAGGGGCAGCTAATTCAATATTTCACAGCACTAGCAAATTGCACCAGGCTTACTGCAAGGAAAATCCTGCAGGCTCTGGGATTCATGGCATCTTGCATCTTACTAATCCCATGTGCAAAGCTGCATATGAGGAAACTTCAATGGTACCTGAAAAACATATGGTCTCAACACAGCCACAGTTTGGAAACAATAATACCACTAATTCCATGTCTGCAAAAGGAATTTCTGTGGTGGGCTCAAGCTTGCCAAACAAACACAGGCCTTCCATTCAACAAGCCTCAAGCAAATCAAGTCATCACAACAGATGCCTCAGACTACGCCTGGGGGGCGCATATGGCAGATCGGTGCATTCAGGGCAAATGGTCCCAAAAGGAAATGCTAGCAGTAATAAATGCTATTATAGCTTTCAAGGACCTTCTGCAGCCAGGACAACTACTGATAAGAACAGACACCACAGTTATGTGGTACATAAACAAACAGGGAGGAACACATTCCTACCCCCTATGCAGACTGACCATGTCACTTTGGAACATGGCCATGGACTTACAACTCGAACTACAAGCACAGTACTTGCCAGGCAAGGAAAACATGCTGGCAGACAACCTAAGTAGAAATATGACAGATCCACACGAATGGAAATTGCATCCAAAAGTCTTTACAGAAATAATCCAAACATGGGGAAGGCCAGACATAGATCTATTTGCCTCCCACAAAAATCACCAATTGACAAAATTTTGCTCAAGGATTTTCCACCCAAAGGCCTGGAGAGTGGACGCTCTCTCTTTTTGTTGGACATCAATGACAGTTTATGCCTTCCCACCGCTTCCTCTGCTGCCCAAAGTTCTACTGAAAACCAGAGCAGACAGACCAAAGATGATCCTCACTGCTCCGGACTGGCCAAGACAACACTGGTACCCACTCCTGAGGAGCCTGACGCATTCACCACCATGGACACTGCCTCTAATGCTACTTCTCTTGACTCAACACGACTTCAAAACTCTTCACAGCCAGCTAAAGACTCTCAATCTAGCTGCATGGAAGATTCCTTAGCATCACAACAAACCCTACACTCCAAGGAGGTGCAGGATGTCATTTTGGAGGCCAGAAGGTCGTCAACTAGAAAAGCTTACTCCGCAAAATGGAAGCGGTTTTGCGCCTGGAATGAGAAAAGGTGTCAGGATCCTGAGAAACTGAATTTACCTCAAATACTACAGTACCTAACTGAGCTGTTAAGCAGTGGACCTTCATTCTCCTCCATCAAAATCCATGCCTCAGCCATTTCTGCAGAATACAACACTGATCCACCCTTATTCTCACACCTTCTCTTAAGGCAGTTCCCCAGAGGGATTAAGAATCTAAGACCACCAAGAAAACAGCCAATACCTGCTTGGGATCTCAATTTCATTCTTGAAAAACTGACCTTGCCTCCCTTTGAACCAGCTACCTCATCAGATTTGCAATATTTGTCTTGGAAAACAGCTTTCCTTCTGGCAATTACCTCAGCTCGTAGAGTTTCAGAACTACAAGCACTCATGGCAGTGCAACCTTTCATCATCTTCCATCAGGACAGAGTTTCCTTGCGAACCAACCCGTCCTTTATGCCTAAAGTGGTATCCAAGGTAGCTTTGAATCAGGCCATACATTTACCTACCTTTTATCCTAATCCTCAAAACAAAGGGGAGAGACTACTACACTCCTTGGATATCCACAGACAGCTACGTTATTGTCTGGACAGAACTAAGCCTTTCAGAAAATCAGACTAGCTCTTTGTCTCTTATGCTGTAGGAGCTCAAAGAAAGCCAATTTCAAAACAGACAATCTCTAAATGGATAGCCCACTGCATACGCTTTTGCTATTCCTTTCATGGCAAGGCTGTACCTACAAGCATCAGATCTCACTCCACAAGGGCCACTGCCACCTCTGCAGCCTTTCTCAGAGGAGTCCCTACCAAAGATATTATGGAAGCAGACACTTGGAGTTCTGTACATACCTTCTCCAAGCACTACCACCTACCATTATACTCCAAAACTAGGGCAGGCTTTGCCACTGCAGTCTTGCAAGGCATCCTGGCTCCTCCGAGTGCCACCTAATACCTACCACCCCTTTCTTAGCTTTGGGATTCTACCCATCTGTTATGACTGCAGCTGTATGCACGATGAACATAGTACAGTTTTGTACCTACCATAAATGTAGATGTTAGAGTGCTAATGCAGCTGCAGTCCAGGTTTCCCTCCCTCCTTCCCCTCTTGGGACAATCCTAATGGCTAAAACCTCCTCATACAACATGATTGGGGTATTCTTTTATAGTGTATTTGCTTGCAACTTCTGGTTTTTGATTTTATTGCATTGCATTATTACATATATTTATGTTTTGCCTTCCGCCTGGGGGCACCTGACATCTGGGGCAAGAAAAACTGAAGAAAATGGCGTCAGCTGGTTCCTTTATACCCCTGTCGCACTGACGTCAGGGAAGAAGTGACAACAACCGACGCCGGACCTAGACTTTGGAATTCGGCCGACCGAGGACCCGCCTGACGGCAGGAGAACCCATCTGTTATGACTGCAGCTGTATTAGCACTCGAACATCTACATTTATGGTAGGTACAAAACTGTACTTTTGTACTGTTTGAGATTCACCTTAGCCATTGGACCTAGCAAGGGGGATGTGTTGAATACAAGAGATGTGTAGTACATGGAGCACCGTGGTTCTGCTCTGAAATTGACCTGAGCTTAACAAAAAACTTAAGTGCACCTAAACTTAAGATTTGATCTTGTGATGGTAAGTAATAGCTGACAGTGCCAGTTTGCAAACAGCAGCAACAGAAGGTAAAACAGTTTTTAAAATATGTTAGATGCTTTGCTTGCTATACTTAAAAACAAAAAAAGTGTGGAAGAACAAAATCTTGAAAAACTTTTAAAGCAGTTCTACCCGGGGGTACTTTGGTTAAGCTTGCTGTCTGACTGTGCCAAGTACTTTATTGGCTGTTAAAAACCTTTGAAACCCAGAAAAAACAATTCATGCTCCCACACTTTTTTTCTGTAACTGGTAGTACCCGGAGCTGCTAAAGCACCATGCATTGCAAAGAAGTATTATAATGTGTTTGATCATAACCCTCTATTATGCATTTTCAATATGGATGTCAAGATTTGCCTGTTAAGCTTTGCTTCTGATGTGAATTTCTTGGCATCCATGTCTCAAACACATAATAAGGTGGTTATGACTGGAGATGAGATCATAATCCTCTGCATTCTTATGTCCTCTGTTCTTCTGAGGACTTTCCTTGAATGGATTATCAATATTGTAAATAAATGGGTATATTGCTTTAAATTCTAATGCAGTAGCCACAGTTATTAACCTGTCATGTTATATATAGAAGATATAGGTAGTTTATATTTTTTATTTTATAAATTTGTTAACCAGGTAAGTCCACTTGACACAGGTGTTCATTTTCAGGGGTAGCCTAGGAGCAGGGTAGGGAATACTAGGTTTTTCAGGGGTAGCCTAGGAGCAGGGTAGGGAATACTAGGTTTATTTGGGGTGTGGGTTAATAAAAAGTTTATGAAGCTTTTTATTTAAAAACTACCCATATAAGTACATAAAAGTGGAAAAATGCATTGAGGCACTTGACTCCTCAGGTGCCCCAATGTGTTTACTAACAAGGGAAAAATCACATCAGCTCTTCCTAAATTTGGCTGACTTAATGCCATTCTGGGTCTGTTTTGGGACCCTAATGGTGTGTATGTGTGTGTTCTTTTAGCCATATACTTTCTTGTTTTCACCTTTTACCACTCTAAATAATTCTGTCTATATTTAGTCATAAAACATTCAGTTTAGACTATTCCATCTGTAGTGTAAATCAGTATCTACACTGTGACAGCTGCTCCCACTTAGTCTAATGTTGCCAGAAATTTCAAAACCAGCAGTGCAGCTTGAACATTAATACCTTCTTAACACTATCACCCTTTCTTTCCTGTCGATTAGAAGCTGCGGTGTGATCACTTGTCTTGTAGCCTAGCAAGTGATTTGTGTTAGCATTTACATATTCTCCTTCGTGCATTGTACCTGGCAGTCTATTTTCTGTGCTTAGAGTAGTGTATTGACTCATATTTGTTTAGATTATGTACCTGTTTTGGGTTAGACATCTGGACAGACAAACTAGTGTGGATTCTTCAAGACTAGTTTGCTGAACTTGCTAGAAGTGGCTCCACAGTGTACCCCTGCACCAGTTTGTTAAAAGTACATTTATGCTGTAAACAACAGCCATGTTAAGATACCAGTCTTTTGTAGTTAATTCCTATAAGTACTTGGACTGCTTGAAATTAAGGGAGTAGCGTAATGGTACTGTAGATACGCATTTAGTTACTGTAATGTTTTGTGTTCTTTCCTGGTAGGGATTACTAACAAGTCATTCACTGCCCTTTTTTTTCCCTTATTCCCATGAGTTTGTGCTGTTTTTCCTCTTGTAGTTCCTTTAAATACTACTTGACTACTGCCCTCTTCTTCCACAACTTTTTTCACTTGCAAACGTCTCAATTGGCTTCCAACAGGGCTGAAAACTCCTGTGCCCCCCCCCCCAATCAGCATAAGAACAGCTGCTTCTGTGACCAAAAATAAACTAACTAGGCATGTACTACTGCTTACACATTTCAAAAACTAACTGACTTAGGCTGTGAGAATTCCAGTCTCAACTACTGTTGTTGTAGAAAGCATGATATTCCTGCCTTTGGCCACTGCTTAATGCATGTGATAAAACATATTATTTAATTTACTTTTACTGTGCTACATCACAGCTAAACACTGCAAAATTGTCCATTTTTATTTTTGAATGGTTACTAAATTTAAACAATAAAGCAGAAAGAACCCAGTTGAAAAAGGTACAGGAAAAATTACACCAAAAGAATCCAAACCAAATAAGTAAAATCCTGGCACCATAAACCATTGGAGAAAGCAGTACTGATGTAAAAACCAAAGATATTTATTATGGAGGTAAGCGCTTTCGCAACCTTTCCTGGTTGCTTCTTCAGACCAAAATAACAAACAACAAAATGGAGCATCCATATTTAAACAGTTCAATTTTTAAAAACAGTTAATCAATGATTGTTATTCAAACAGAAATTAGCTTTAAGGCATATAAAAGTATAAAGTACAATGCATAAAAACACATTTTCACATATCAATGGGCAACAAATTATATAAACACTTGGATACGGCACACTATCTCCCCACTCTCCCAGACAGCAAATTTCACTAACTACAGATACCATCTGCTTTTCCCTTTCCTCTTACCTGTACCATACTGGCACTCTTTGCTTATAGCAAACTGTCATAGTAACTATTCATACCTATCTTTATCAGCCATCTCTCACTTCTGCAGGCCAATTGTCATGACAGATTTCTACTGTGCTACCGATTACTTAGAAGTACCATCTAATACCCTGTGTTTACTTTCTCTTCACATACTTTTATCTTTTCACCATATCTGCTCATTCCAGCATTCCCCGTTATTATAACCCCAAACATCATTTTCCCTCACTTAACTAGTCCATCTTCACACCTACTCCATACTTGTACATCTGACGTTATTTTCATTCATTCCTCATTTGATGGGTCTTGGATCTGACCTTGGGTCTGTCTCTATTTACTAGACACACAGATTCAGCTCTCAAGCTCCTGCCTTTACCCATAATGACCCATCACCCTGGCATACCTCAGATGTTTGTTTGCCTCCAAATTGTTCAGACGGATGTGGATTTTCTGCTCTTGAGCTAGGCGATAAACAAGGAATTCTTGTATCCTTTTTGTGAGTTTTCTCTCTCTAGTATCTTTCCTCTTCATTCCTTTGCCCTTTTACGGATTCTTCTTAACATTCAAACCCTTCTGTGATATTTTTTTTAGTTCCCTTTCTAGTTAGGCCTTTCTGTTGTTGTCAGGGTGTTATTTAGATACCATTGTTGGTATTTTCTCTCTCCTTTCTGCCTAACTGACCTTAGGGTATTCTGAAATGCCATTGTTATTTCACTGTTTTTAATAACTAAACCTCTCTCTTTCATTCTGTCTGTTCTTTCGGTATGGCTGACAAGCCTACAGGCTTTAAAAAGCGACTGGATTCTAACAAATTTCCCAAACCATATTCTCACTGATGGCTCCCACCCTATCTCCTTAAGTGATCACCTCCTAAACAACCCCTCATGAAACGCTATCACTATAATCTTAATACAGAAAAACTAACTACAACTGCCTTCATACCCTTCCTTTAGAAGATGCTGTCATATTTCTCTTCATACTAAATAAACGTGTCCCACTAAGAAACAGGATTTAAGATAAACCCTGCACTGTGGTTAACTGGAAAAATTAAAATAATCAAAGAAATGGGTGGAGCTCAGAATACTTGTTTAGAACTGACTAAAACATATTACAGCCTCCAAAACCATAAACATCTCGGAACGCAGCAAAGCACATGGACAAAAAAAAAAAGAAATACTATACAAACCTCCAGTACACTGAGCAAAACAACTACAGACTTTTCTGGTCCTCCATCAAACTTGTACTTCTTTGACAAACTATCCAACCAACCCTTTTTACTAACTACATTAATGACAACACTGCCAGCCAATTCAGTATGCATTTTATTAACTCAGTAACTTCCCTCTTAAGTAACTGTATCACCTGTCACACACACCTTCCTTCCAGATTCAATAAATAATCTCAACACATTTTATTTTGAACTCATCCCCACATCTGCCATCAGGATATACCTTCTCAAACTGAAGCCAACTACATTTTCCCTAATCAGTCTTCCAGCAGAGTATGTTAAACTTTCAGCTGATACCTGTAAACCACTCCATCACAGAAAGATGTATCCCTAAAATTAGGAAAAGACCTTATATCTTACCATTATACAAAGATGGCTGTTCTATTCTTATCTCAAGTTACGTGCCAATAGCCTTTCTGTCCCCCTAACCAAAGTCTTAGAAAACATATTTAATCCCAACTACTTAAATTTGTTGCCACAAACAATTTACCAAGCCTCACACAACAGAGTTTCAGGCCATACAATAACATTATAGCACCTCTGCTGCCACAGTTATCAGTAACAGGAATGCAGGAAGCTTAGTTTCAGCACTTTTCTTTGATTTGTCAAAAATGTTTGACATAGTAGCTCACCAAAAATTACTCTTCAAGCTCTCCTGCTTAGGACAGACTTCAACACTCATCTGCCTCACCTGGTTCAGTGGCTATCTCAGCTATCGACTTCAAGCTGTAAAATGGGAGAATGACGTCTCTACATTTCTCTCACTGCTCATAGGCTTGCCTCAAGGATTTCTCCTGGATCCCTTGCTGTTCACTGTTTTCATAACTGGCCTACATACTCCAAGTAACCGTGCTACTGTTACTAAGTATGCTGATGATTCTACACTCATGCACTTCTAGAAACCTACAACTTCAAACCCAAACACTGGAATCCTTCAACTCAGTTGAAACATGGCTGCATAGCTCTCAATTACTTTTAAACCCTAAGAAGAGCAAACATTTTCCTTCCTCATCTGACCAAACCAAAACTGAAGTTGTAATTAATACCAATTTTTCAGTTGTAATAGATGATGCCATGAAACTTTATTACCACATAAAGCAAACTATCAGCAAAGCTCACAAAAAATACTCTATATTGCATTAAATGTCACCTGACTGACCAGGATAGGCAAACCATTGCCTCCACTGTACTGTTATCCATCCTCCTGTTTGCTGCTTTTATGTTTGTCAGCCTGTAAGCTAAGCAAATAACTATGCTAGTAAAGTGTTGCAACAAAATGACTAAATTTGAAGCTGAAAACTGTTCAGGGTGTAATCTTCCAACCTGAAAAATTTCAGTCAGTAAAGCATTATCCAACCTAGGACTTGTCTCTGTCCTGACAACTTCTTACTGTATCCATACTCAAACAAACAATACTGCAAGTGACTCACTTTAGAGAAGTGAGAGGAATAAAGTTTATTATACAATGATAGCTCATTTAGTATTCAAAAACGTGCACACTGATTGGTCAGCCCAATCAGTATGCCCATTGTACACTGAAGTGTGACTGGACTTTCTTCTATTAGTATATGCTAGGGAAATACACATTTCAAGTGTCCAGATTTTCACAATGTCCAACATTTTTCCTAATTTTTTAGGTCTGTCACTCATAAAATGTTTTTTTGGACAAATCACTGAGGAGTGAAGTCCTTAAATAATGGCAATGCATTTCAGTTTCAGAATTCATATCCTTTAGGCGATGCACAATACTGTAAATTCTGTTACACTACTAACTTTCTAGGTTTATAAGAGCAACATTTACAGTAGGGACGTTTGTCCCCTGTTATTTAAGGCTTTGCAACATTTTTTGAGCTGAGAGGTATGTACCAAGGGCAGAGCAAATACAAAGAAAATCAGGTATGTTCTGCATAACTAAAGAAACGTGCCTGATTTTCCTTATTTTTGCCCTGCCTCTCTCATACCTCTAAAGTATCCAAATTTTTATTTTATTTTTCCTAAAGAAAACTAAAAAGCAACTGAGATCTTCCTTTCTCTATAGCTTGTTTTCTACAGCACTGATGTACTGTGCAAGCTTGTGAATGTAAGACCCATACATGTGCAGTAAATCAAGAAACACAGAAGAATGAGGAAGCGATGCAGAGAAACACCACAGCACCGTTATACAAAGACATTATGTAAGAAAAGTAAGTAATTTCTTTCTTAAATAATGTCATTGTATAATAGCAACAACTGACTTGTGGGTGTGGGGGTATATTGAAAATTTGCCCATGACTGGCTTTGTTTAATCATTGAGCTTCGCCCTTATGATTATATCACACCAGCCATGGGTAAATCATCAATATATCCACACCCATTCTTAGGTTGTTACTTAAAAATTCAGTCCCCCTCTCACTCAAACTAGAGTCTTGAAATCCTTTGAACTACTAGTGAAACAACTCCTAAAGGTCTCATGGCTTTCCTCATGCACCATACCTGGCTAATCCTCCTAAGCTACCATTATCCACTCTGTCCAATCCTGTTCTAAAATGACTACTTGGCCATTAATTTTGTATCTTATCCTGTACTATTATGTCTACCTGGTCACATACAGTGTACTGCGCCAAATTTAGATTGCTATGAAAGTCCACTTTACCACTGTCCTGTTTTTAAACATTATGGGTCTTAACTTTATTTTAAACATTCATTTTGATCTACCTTTGAATGATTTCTCATATTACTGAATTGCATAAGTCATGGTTATAAAGTATTTATATTGTGACTATTCATATTTATGTTGTCACTATTTTGTTTTCACACTGTTCTATGATCAGTCATTGTTTTTTTTTTCATTATTGTATGCTCAAATGATCCATCACACTATATGCATGTTAGTTTCTCTCTGTGTCTTGTGGAACTTTCTCCCTGGGTCTCCACTGAAGAGGTTTTCCACCCAATCAGGTTTTCTTGGTCAATAAAGGCACTAAATAAATAGTAAATAGTAATCAAATCCTGTATTCTTGTGTCTAGGAAGCAGTTTATTAATGGCTCAGAGCCTTAATTCTGTGCACTATAAGTGTCATGAAGCTTAGACCACATTTGTTGTCAGTGTATGTTACTTATTAAAACGTCTGACTTGCTGTGGTATCAGAATGGGAGATGTCTACCAGACCTACGCTGCAAAGAAAGGACAGTGTACAAAAATGAAGTTCATTAAAATGGAATAAACTGGGCATATCACACAAAGATGTAAAGTGTGTTAAATTGTAAGAAGCTACATTAGTGCACACTACAGAAAGTCAGTGGAGCAGGAGGGAAATAAAGTAACAAAGATGTGAGATAAAGTAATGTAAAGCAACTATATGTGAGCTGATAGGGAACAGTATTACATTTGAGTGCAGTGAACTTGCCACTAAGAGGTAAAAAAAGCTGGGAAGAAATGGTGTAGAAGGTGAGGAGGTGAAATTTTGAGCATTTGGATATTGTTTGATTCTAGAGATTCAAAACATTTGCAGATTATAGTGTGATTTAAATGTAGTTTGAGGTTGGTTTTAAAAGTGAGCAGGTTATTTGTCTGATGGTGAAGGGAATGCGGTTCTGTATTATAGCTATGTTTGCTAGGTATGAGTCACCATATGAGTTACTGGATTTTTTGAGATTCTGTTGTACATTAGTCCTGTCATTGAGATTGATTTTGGGTTTGTACCTTTTTTTGTGGTCCTGATGGCTGTGGTATTTGAGGAAGGGTGTAATAGTTTTTGTCATAATGAGTTGTATATCTGATACCTTATGTGGTAGTAATAGTTAAATGTCCAACATTAGATCACTAAAGTGTGCTCCTTCTAAGGCTTTCATTGAACTGAGGGTTGGCTAGTGTTCCTTAAAGGTTGGGTAAATAAGTCCCCTGCAGGGAAAACATTTCACAATTTTTTTTGAGTAAAATGTGTGTTTTTATGTGAATGTATTATCTTGATGCTAAGAAAATTATCTTGTATGGACTGTCATGTTTATGGGAGACTTATATAAATGCATGTAAAATCTGATGTTAAGTTGTCTCTCTCGCCTTCATTCTTGCTGGTTGGGTTCGGAGCCGATCCTCGGCTCCAACTCGGCCATTTTCTAAAGCTCTACTTACTGGCTCGAGGCCTCCCTGTATCCCACAATGCCTGGCGCTAGACCCTCAGATCTCATTTGCCGCTTCAACTACGAGGTTGCGCTTCACTGGCTCAGGTCGTATTAATCTTTTGTAATTTTAGTACTTAAACTTTTAGTGTATATTTTTCAATTTTTTTGTTAAATCAGAGTAGTACTGTAGACTAGTCTTAGTTTTCCCTGTGTTTTCTGACCCTTAGGAAACTCGTTTTTACTTAGAGCTTCTCCCCCCCCCCCATCTCCCTAAGTATGCCATTTAAGTTAGAGGCTACCCCCTTCCCTTTTATATTGTTTCAGTAGGAAGTAGTGTTTAGCCTTTGTAGTCTAAGATCATAGTCCCTTAGTTTTGTTAGTATAGTTACCTTAAATTTTTTGTGAAGGTGTGGGACTAGTGTGTGTGTGAGTGTGTGTGTTTTTTTGCACTAGTCTAAAATTCATCCATCGGTATTCCTTTTTTCTATAACATGTCAAATGATACCAAGCTATCAGGGTTCAAGAAGTGTGACTCGTGCTGTCAGAAAATGTCTCTGATAGACGGTCAAACTTCTTGTGTTTATTGTTTGGGTGCCCTACACCTGCAGGACTCTTGCTTGGTATGTCATGCCTTTAGTCCGAGAGTCTTGCAGGAGCGTAGGAACAAGTTAATTCTCAGGGGGTTACTAAAACCCGAGGAGTCTCCGGCAAAGTCTCAGCCAGCGAAAACCCCTAAGCCCACCAAGCCGTCGGCTCCCAGTACAGAGCCGTCGCCAGGTGGAGTGTCTGCTTCAATTTCAGTTCCGGCCGGAACCGAAGTATCAAAATCTCTCTCGGCTCCGACCTTGGTGTCGGAGCCGTCAGGGAGCCGTAAGTGATCCAGGTCGCCATCCCTGGAGTCAATTCACCCTGCTCCGGGATCACCTTTGCTACAGTCTGAACAGAGCCATAGGTCCCACTCTTCTCGGTCCTCGAGGCTGTCCGATCATGACTTGGAGAGTGGTTAGTAGAGTCCACAAATCGCTGAAGTGTTAATTAGCCCTCCTCATCAGGCTGTGGCTGCTCCTTTTTCTGAAGTAGTTCCTCCTCCGACTCCTCCTGTCAGTTCGGAGCCGGAGGTTGTTTGGGCTCGGATCCTGGAAACATCGGCGCTGATGCTTCCCCTTTTGGCTCCTTCATCGGCTCCGATTTCTTCAATGTTTCTGTCCTTGAAGGGATCTGGGCGCCGAGACCCCCTCATCGGCTCCGAGGGAGCGAGTGGCATTGGACCCTTGTCCGACCCCGTTCTTCCTCTTGGAGCCTCGGCGCAGGTAAGCTCGGCTCCTACATTGGCCTCGGAGCCATCCCTTTCGGTGCCGGAGAGGATTCCCATCTCCTCGGAGTGGGGGCCCTCTTCTCTGCTGGACAGGGGTGCCTTCGAGGTCATGAGGAGCGTGCTGACTTCTGAGTCTGCACCTCGATCAGCCCCTTCAGCTCCTCCCCCCAGGGTGCCGGCTTTGGTCTCTGCCCCTCCTCCAGACCCCAAGCGAGGGGATCAAATGCTCCAGGTCACCCCACTGGGTGTATCTTCCTCTTCCAAGGCCTCCCCTGAGATTTCAGAGGAGCCCCCTCGAAAGAGGAAATGTAAGAGGAAACATGTTGACCCCCCAGAGTCGGTCACGTCAGGTACTGACTTGGAGGATTTGGAAGGGTCCCCTAGATCCCCCTCTGAAGATGTCTCTTTCTCAGACATCCTTGAGATCCTTAAGCAGAGGGGAACTGGTCTGCCCTTAACCCTTCTGAGGACGAGTCAATATACTTGGATGCGTTTGGTTCTCGCCCCTCCATCTCCTGGTTGTCTCCACCTTTCGATCCATTAATGGAAGTGGTGGCTCTGAAGGCATGGTCAGCTCCGGCACACTGGAACTAACCCCCCGCAGGCCCACTAAGTTTATTACGGCCCCTCAAGATAAACAGTTTCTGACAAAGGGTGTTCCCGTTGATGCCATGGTGGTAGCAGCTGCCACGAAAAAGGAGTTGTCTGACACTTCTGTACCTGTCCATCCCCCTAATAAAGAGTCTAGGACGATGGATAGATACGGGAAGCGGATGTTTTCCTCAGCGACCTTCTCCATGCGGTCGCTGAATTATTTGTGCCACTTCACCTGTCTTCAGAGGGATCTCCTCAAGGAGCTAGGAGATACCCTGCAAGATCCATCAGCTGCGGGGGTTCAAGACGAGATAAACTCCCAGCTGGTGACTCTTAATTCTATCGTTAACTCCTCCATGCGGCTCATTTCGTATGCGGCTGATGGGGCGAGTAGAGCCGCAGGCACAGGCGTGGCTTTGAGAAGACATGCCTGGATGCAGTTATGCAACTTCGCTGATCTCTTCAAGGCGTCTTTCACCAACACCCCTTTTGATGGTTCGGCTCTGTTTGGACCTCAGGTGAAAGATACACTAACCAGGTGGGAGCAGGAAGGCAAGAACTCTCTCTGCCGTGTGAGTCCGTTTTTCCACTCCCTCTAGACCATACCCTAGGGGTCAGAAGAGTGAGAAGATGTGGTTCCGGAAACCCCAGGGAGCCGTGCCTGACACACGTGGCGAGTTTCCCTCCAGAGGCAGAGGAGGGAACAACAATAGACGCCGCCCACGGGGCAGAGGGGGTCCACAGAATCAGGGCAGCAGAGAATCTTTGTCTGACAAGCCCTTCCAGCACCCCTGAGGGGCTGCCCGACTGCCTGCCTTCGAAGGCTGTTGGGGGAAGGTTGTCGTCTCATCACTCGAGACAGATGGGTACAGTCTGTCATATCCGGAGGTTACAAAATCCCGTTTGTCCCCACTCCCTTAAAATCAAACAACCCCATCCCAGATGTTCCACCCAGTCTAAGGGAACAGGTAGTACAAGAAATTTCAAGACTGCTAAAAAAACGGGCCATCCAACAAGTCCCAGCAGACCAGCAAGGATCCGGAATTTACTCAGTTCTTTTTGGTACCAAAAAAAGACAGGGGACTGGAGACCCATTTTGGATCTCAGCAGACTAAACAAGTCTGTTCAAAGAACGAAGTTCCGGATGGTCACGCTTCAGTCCATTCTACCCTTTTTGGGTCAGGACAATTGGATGTGCTCCATAGATCTTCAGGATGCGTACTACCACATCAAAATGGACAGGCATTCCAGAAGGTTTCTCCACCTCTGGCTGGGAGCCAGTCATTACCAGTTCAGAGCCCTGCCCTTTGGTCTCACCACAGCCCTCAGGGTGTTAACCAAATGCATGGCAGTGGTTACCGCTCACCTGAGACGGCAAGGATTCCAGGTGTTTCCATATCTAGACGACTGGCGCCTTACTGCTACCACCAGACATCAATTGCTGAGAGCCAGTGATTATACCATCCAAACATGCTCCAACCTAGGTATCTCAATAAATTTTGAAAAGTCTGCATTGTCGCCTTGTCAGTCTTTAACCTTTATAGGCGCAAGATTAAATACGAAAGATCTGTCCGCAAGACTTCCAGTAGACAGAGTGGCAGACATTCGCCGACGTGTACAGGTATTAGTAGGATGCAGAAAGATTCAGGCCAGATTCGTCCTAAAAACCTTAGGTCTCATGGCAGCAGCGATCATATTAGTTCCGCTGGCTCGTTTTCACATGAAGATTCTCCAGTGGATGCTTTTCACCCAATGGTCCTTTCAACAACTTCCTTTGTCTCGCAAGATAATAATCACACAGTCATGCAAAGACCACTTGGCTTGGTGGATGGTCTCTCCATCAGTACCCCAGGGCAGACCCATTTGTCCTTCCTTCTCCAGTTGCCACGGTGACCATGGATGCCTCCCTGATCGGGGGGGGGGGCATTTTCAGGGCAGGACTCTCCAGGGCACCTGGCAAACCCCCCCCCCCCCCGAGTACCACTTGCACATAAACGTCTTGGAGATGAGGGCGGTGCTTTTAGCGTTACAAGCTCTTCAGAACTCTCTACCCACTGGGACCATTGCAATTCAGACAGACAATATGTCTGTCGAGTGGTACATCAACAAGCAGGGTGGAACCAAGTCATATCCCTTATGTTGAGAAGCACTCAGACTATGGCAGTGGGTGATAAACGGTTTCTGACAGCAACGCACTTCCCTGGGAAGTCCAACGTCATAGCGGACAGGCTAAGCAGAGCTATTCTCATGCCTTATGAGTGGTCTCTCAACCGGACAGTAGCGGAAAGAATCTTCCGCAAATGGGGTCAGCTTTGCTGCGACCTTTTCGCAACTCCTGTCAACAGCAAGTTCGACAGTTTCTTCACTCTTCCCTCTTCCTGGACACTCACCCAGAGACACTCTAGTTCACGATTGGCCCCAGGGACTTCTGTATGCATTCCCACCCTTTCCACTAATCCCCAAACTAATTCAGAAAGCTACCGTGCTGGGTTGCAGGATGGTCCTCATTGCCCCCTACTGACCTCGACAAATCTGGTTCCCATTCCTGCATTGTCACCTTCTAGAGCAGCCTTGGAATCTGGACCCAGTTCCGGACCTCCTGATCCATCAGTCGGGTGGGCTGCATCAGTCTCTTCAGTCTCTCAACCTCACTGCTTGGTTGCTCTACTTCCAACCTTAGCCAGGCTTCCCAGTATTTCCAATTCAGTGCGTGCGATTATCCTTTCTTCGCACAAACCTACAACCAGGAAGACTTATGCTAGTAAGTGGAAACGTTTCTCTTTCTGGGCAGAGGCTAGAAATATAGATCCCTTCACGGCCCCTGTCCATAATGTTCTGGACTTCTTAGCATAACTTTTTCAAGCGGGCTCCTCGTCGGCCACCATTATAGTTCAATTAGCGGCAATCTCTAATTTCCATATGGGCCTGTCAGAAACCAGCATCATGTCCCATAAGCTTTGCAAAGCCTTTCTGAAAGGAACAATCTTGCTCAGGCCTCCAGTGAGAGATCCCCCACCTCCGTGGGACTTGAATTTGATCCTAGCTTTCTTGATACTGCCTCCCTTTGAACCGGCAGCTTCCTGTTCCTTGAAATTGCTTACTTGGAAAACCCTTTTTTTGGTGGCCATTACTTCAGCGAGGAGAGTTTCTGAACTTCAAGCCCTTTGTGTTCGTCCTCCTTATCTAGTTTTCCATAAGGATAGAGTTTCACTCAGGACTAATCCTTCGCTTCTTCATAAGGTCCCCTCCGAGAACAATTTGAATCAATCCATCGATCTGCCAGTCTTTTTTCCAAATTATTCTAACAAAGCTGAACACAAGTTACACCAGTTGAACGTTCATAGGCAATTACATTTCTGTTTGCATAGGACTGAGCAAATAAGGAAATCAGACCAACTCTTCCTGTCCTATGCGGAGGGAAAGCAGGGTCGACCAGTGTCTAAAGTAACCATATCCAGGTGGTTGTCCTCTATTATTACCTTTGTCTATCAGTTGAGGAATAAAGGACTCCCTGCTAAACCTAAAGGCCACTCTACTAGGGCTTTAGCTACGTCGGTAGCTTTTCAATCAAGGCTACCTATGGGAGCCATTTGTGCGGCAGCCACATGGGCCACCCCTCATACCTTCATTTCACATTATAAATTGGATCTGGCCTCTAGGAGCAGAGCTGATTTTGGTTCTACTGTGCTCAAGAGTCTGTTTCCGATGAGCTACCCAGGACTAAGGTGCTAGGGACGCTGTCCCAACTAGCAAGAATGAAGGCAAGAGAGACAACTTAACATTAAGAAGTTATGTACCTACCATAACGTTCCATGTTAGTTGTCTTCTCGCCTTCTTTCTTGCATCCCACCTTCCATCCCCCTAGCCTAGATGGACCGAGAAGAGTCCTCCTACAAGTCTTGTCACTGGCTGAGTCTTTACCGTTTTATGTCCTCTACCTTTTTCTTCAGCCTCTAGCTGAAGTCTTGCTTTTGGGACAGTTGTCCTCTTGTATTATTATGGTGTTAGGTCTTCCAAATGAGATCTGGGGGTCTAGCGCCAGGCATTGTGGGATATAGGGAGGCCTCGAGCCAGTAAGTAGCTCTCAAGCTTTAGAAAATGGCCGAGTCAGAGCCGAGGGTCAGCTCCGAACCCAACCAGCAAGAAAGAAGGTGAGAAGAAGACAACTAACATGGAACGTTATGGTAGGTACATAACTTCTTATTTTTTTACTGTTTTGTTTTCTGCATATTTGTGTAGAATTATTGTATTAGGGGCTGGATGTTGTGCTTTTGGAAGCCCTTCATTTGTGTTTTAACCTCAAAATCCTTATTTTTTCAGATTTCTTGAGTCAATCAGGCTTTTCTATTTGTTGTTCAGACTTCTTTTTTGCCTAAAGCATGGAGCATGTACTGGTCTCCTTGGATCTTCCTTCCCCTGTCTGCAAGAAATAGAAACTTTCTTTGGAGTCTGTGTCAGACTGGCTCCTTTATTGCTTCTGCTGCTGAATTGTGACACTGCTGTGGATGTTCTTGGTTCCTCAAGCCGCTCTTCATTCTCTCTCTGTCTTGGTTCCTCTGGTGTAAATGAAGTCACTAAGGGCTGAGAGTTAGACATGTCCTCTGAATGCTGAAATGTTGTCCTTTTTGTGCAAGGGGGAGTCAGTCTTGTTGGTCTCCACAGAAGATGCATGTAAACGCAGACTACATTGCTAGGTTGTATTCTCAGAATAATGCCCTTGCTATTTGGTGTTTTTTTTTTTTGTGGGGGGGGGGGGGGTGACAACAAAGAATATTACTACTACTATTTCTTTATCTATGGACTGGTAAGATTTGCTAAGGGATTAATTTCTGCATTTAATGTTTTAAATCCTGCTTTTTCAGTTTACCAATAGAAAAAGAAAAAAAATGTATCTAATTCTGACACTGATTCCTAATAAGAAGTGGAGTGAAAGGGAGTCTTCTACTCAAGTAGATGACAATAGACGATGCAGTGGTGCAGCGATTAACATGTCGCCTCACAGCAAGAGGTTCTCTGGTTTGATTCTCGGCTGGGGTGCCTTCTGTGTGGAGTCTGCGTGTCCTCCCTGCATTCGTGTGTTTCCTGTAGGTGCTCTGGCTTACTCCCATGTTACAAAGACATGCATCTGGAGTGTTACTCCCCTGGGCTCTGTTGAAAATTGGCTTGTTCCAAGTCGGACTTTCCCAGTAAACAAATGTTAAATAAGTTGAAGGTTTTGATTCTGATCACGTATTTCTTAAGCTTTTTTCCATAAAAGTGTTATATTTTTTGACACTTTAGCAAAAATATTTTCTTTTCAGTGGGGCAGAATGAAAACCTTTTCTCACAGCAAAAAGTATTATGAATTGTTGCAGCTGGACTAGTTCATAGCTTGCACCTGGCCCTCTTTGTTTTTAACAGCTTGCAGGGTGCCTGACAAGTCAGCCTTCTGCTCCAAAACAGTCTGATAGGTTATGAGTACTTCAGGCACACAAACATCTGTTTTCTAATCCTAAAGCAGACCCTGAGGTTATTTCATTATCTGAAACACTTATACTGCTAAACAAATTAATGTTAACCCTATTGCTTCTGATAAGGATGGGGAATGCTTTTGATAGATTCCGAAATTTATTCTTCTGCCACTTTAACTTTCAGAATTTTAAACAGTCAGACTCGCATATTTACATTTTTACTGTGCTTTGAGAGTATGTGAAAGTTAATTATTAATTTTCATTCTTAATGGCTTAAAAATCCATGGAATTCCATAACTGTGTGTACTTCTCATCAACCAAGCACTCCTTAAAGTACTGATGTTATGTAGTCCTATATCGCCGTAATTCTTGCTGGATGGGTTCGGAGCCAATATTCGGCTCCGACTCAGCCGATACTAAAGCTCGAGAGCTTTTACTGGCTCGAGGCTAGCGCCTATCCCATGGTGCCTCATGGTAATTCTCCAGATCTCGTTTGCCGCGAAAGCTTTGAGGTTGTGACTTACTGGCTCGTTGGCTAAGTAAAATTTTATTTACTAAATTTAGTCTTTTTTCCTGACTTTTTCTATCCTTTACATACTTTAATAATATTTGTCTCTTGTGTGACTGTTTTTTTAAGAGTTTCTGACCCCTACCCTTCCCCAGAGACTGTACGACCCATTTAAGTTAGAGGGCTGTAGTGCCCGTTTAAGTTAGAGGGCCTTTCCTCCCTGTGTGTGTGTGTGTGCGTGTGTGTGTGCATGTTTGTGTGTAAAAAAAAAAAAGTTATGTACTTATTTCTTTTGTACTACTTTTTGTCTGTAGTTAGTAATTAGTATTGCTGTTCTTGTTGTTTACCTAGCTAGTCTATACCTTGTAGTAGGAATGTCTAAAAATAAGGATAGAGAGCCTAAGGATCATCACCCTTCAGGGTTTAAGAAGTGTGGTAGATGTTCACAGAAAATATCTTACAGACAGTCACACCAGTTGCGTGTACTGTCTAGGTGAAGCCCATTTGCAGGAGCCCTGCACTTTTTGCCATGTGTGTAGCACCAGTGTCTTAAATAAGAGGAAGAGTAAACTTATTAATAGGGTTCTGATGACCAGTTCCTTCCAGGAACAGCTGGAACTCAGTCAGGCAGCTCCTAAATCTTCTAAGAGAATATTTTCAGCCCCAGCTTCAGAGCTGACAAAAAAGACCAAAGCGTCGGAGCCAAGAAGTTCAGGCTTCGAATCAGCTTCGTCCATATCTGTGCCGTCTGTCTCCTCTGTGCCGAGCCAACCTTCAGTACCGAAAATTTTACCGGACATTGATGTTGTGTCACCTACCTTGAGATCTCTTGTTTTGAAGAGGAGGAGATCTCCTTCTGTCTCCACCAGATCCTCCAGGACTCTATCAGATGAGGACATCGGGCCAGCGGTTAAGACGTTGCTTTCAGATCCAGCTGTGGCAAGAAAATTGGCCCCTCCAGACCCAAAGGCTTCGGAGCCGACCCCCTTAACTGCCACAGTTACTTCTCCGACTGCTTCGCTCTCGGAGCCTATTACTTCAGGTTCTTCTGTCTTGGACCCATCAGCTCCGGGGATTCAACCCGCTTCCTCGGAGCCAATTACTCTATCCTCGATAGCTCAGTCTGGAGCCGAGGGGTCTGGGAGCAGACACTCTTGAGTCGACTGCGAGGGGCGAGTCACCCTGGCTTCTCATCGGAACTGAACCTCCCTCTCGGAGCCTCGGCTCGACTCAGCTCGGCTCCCACTTCTGCTTCGGAGCCATTCCCTCTTGCTCGGAGCCAACCATCTGTCCCCTCAGAGCAGAGGTCCTCTTTGGAGTGAAGGGGAAAGGCTTTCGAAGCTATAGAGAAGGCTTTGTCTTCTGTTAAAGCCATACCTTTGGAACCTGTGTCCCACCAGCAGCAGGCAGCAACCTCTTCCCCCCTGCCACCCCCACAGCATAGGGAACCAGAGGCCCAAGTAGCCCCCATTGGAGGTGCCCCCTCTTCCAAGACCTCCCCAGATTATCCCACTGGAGAGCTCCCTTGGAAGAGGCTGTGTAAGAGGAAGCATGTTGACTCACTTGAGTCTGTCACGTCAGACACTGATTTACAGGAATCAGAAGGGTCCCCTCTGAGGATGTCGTTTTTTCTGACATCCTAGAAATCCTTAGACAAAGGGATGATTGGAAGACCTCTAACCCTACTGAGGATGAATCAGTGTATCTTGAGGCCTTTGGTTCCTGACCTTCCACCTCCTGGGTGACACCACCTTATGACCAACTCTTAGGGGTCATATCGCGGAAAGCCTGGACCACCCCAGACTTGATGGAGCCTGTCCTGAGGAGGCCAAATAAGTTTATGACAGCAGCTGAGGACAAGACTTTTCTTAGTAAAGGAGTTCCCGTTGATGCTATAGTGGTAGCAGCGGCCACCAAGAAGGAGTTATCTAAAACATCTTCTAATATCCATCCTCCTAACAAGGAGTCCAGGACGATGGATAGTTATGAGAAGCGTACCTGTTCTTCAGCAGCATTTACACTAAGATCGCTGAATTACCGTAGCCATTTTACTTGTCCTCAGAGAGATCTCCTGAAAGAGTTAGGAGATACCCTCCAGGGGTCATTAGTTCTGGGTTCCATGGATAAGGTTTCTGCACAGCTGTCCATCATTAAATCCATAGCTAACTCCTCGATGAGGCCGATATCTTTCGCGGTAGATGTAGCGAGTAGGGCAGTCGCAGCAGGAATATCCCACGGGAGACATTCTTGGATGCATCTTTGTAATTTCACAGAGTCCTTCAAGTCTTCCTTCACTAACGTCCCCTTTGATGGTTCATCTCTTTTTGGACCCCAAGTGAAAGAGACTTTGACTAGATGCAAGCAGGAAGGGCAAACCTTATCTGACGTCTGAGTCCATTTCTCCCTCCCATCTAGACCCTACCCCAAGGGTAATAAAGGAGGGAAAATGTGGTTCCGTAAATCCAAAAAAGGTTTCCCTCCGGCACAAGGTCAACCCTCCCCTAGAGGCAGAGGGGAAGGATATAATGGAAGACACCGCCCACGCGGCAGAGGAGGTCTGCAGCATCAGAGAGACAGAGAAACTTTCTCTGATCGTCCCTTCCATTGCCCCTGAGGGGTTGCCCAACTGTCCGTCTCTGGAGGCAGTCGGGGGTCATCTATCGCTGTACCCAAGCGCCTGGCTAACCATCTCACAAGATTGTTAGGTGCACACCATAATATCCAGAGGTTACCTGATCCCGTTTGTTTCCAAACCCCCCCAACAAACCGGTCCCTACCAGACGTACCACCCATCCAACTAGACCATGCAACATCAGAGGTCATCTTGTTGCTACAAAAAAGAATCATCCAAGAAGTCCCCGCAGAGGAAATAGGATCCAGAACTTACTCTCGATTCTTTTTAGTTCCGAAAAAGACGGGAGACTGGAGATCAATCCTAGATCTCAGCAGCCTCAACAAGTATGTAAAGAAATCGAAGTTCTGAATGGTCACTCTGCAGTCGATATTTCCCTTTATCAGGAAAGACAATTGGATGCGCTCAATTGACCTCCAGGACGCATGCTACCACATCAAAATAGAGTGGCGCTCCAGGAGACACTTACACTTCCAGCTGGGAGCCAGTTATTTTTAGTTCAGAACACTGCCCTTTGGTCTCACTACAGCCCCCCCCTGAGTGTTCACCAAATGCATGGCAGTGGTTACGGCTCACCTGAGATGTCAAGGATTCCAGGTGTTTCCGTACCTAGACGACTGGCTCCTCACTGCTACTACCAAGCATCAACTCATCAGAACCAGGGACGAGACTCTATCCTTGTACAATAGTCTAGGCATTACTGTCAACCTAAAAAATTCAGCCTTATCTCCTTCGCAGCACATTTTATACTTAGTCCCAGAAATAGACACAACCACCATGTCAGCAAGACTAACAACAGAAAGAGTAGATTCTCTATGCAGTCAAGTCAGATCCTTGCTAAACAAACAAACAGTTCAGACCAGAGTAGTCGTTCAAGTCCTAGGGGACTATGGCTTCCTCCATTCTATTGGTTCCTCTTGCTCGTCTACACATGAGGATACTTCATTGGTTGTTATTTGCCCAATGGTCAATGCAAGACCTTCCATTGTCTCACCAGATTTTTATAACAAACACCTGCAAGAAGGATCTGACATGGGTGTTGCACACAGAACAACAACTAGGTTGTTCCACCCCAAGAGAAAGCAGTTTTGACCACAGACGCTTCCCACATAGGGGGGGACATTATCTGGGAATGACGGTCCAAGGTACTTAGAACCACGAGAACCACTTGCACATCAATGTTCTGGAGATGAGAGCAGTGCTGTATGCGTTGCAAGCACTTCACATCTCCCTTCCCACTGGGACAATTGCGATACAGTCAGACAACATGTCTGTCATGTGGTACATAAACAAGCAAGGGGGAACCAAATCTTATCCGCTTTGCAGAGAGGCTTTAAGAGTTTGGAAATGGGTCATGGACACCCAACGCTTCCTGATAGCAATGCACATCCCGGGGAAATCCATCGTAATAGCAGACAAAACTCAGCCAAGCAATTCTGATGCCTCAGGAGTGGTTCCTGAATCCAAAAGTTGCGAAAGAGATCTTTCACAGATGGGGCCAGCCTTGCTGCAATCTATTCGCCACTCACCTGAACACCAAATGCAGCAGCTACTTTGTCCTCATTCCCCATCTGGGGATGTCACCCAGGGATGCTCTAGTCCATGATTGGCCCCTGGACATCTTTATGCCTTTCCACCTTTTCCTGTCATCCTGAAGGTAATACAGAAAGCAAAACAGTTGAGGAGTTCCCTGATCCTCATTGCTCCTTACTGGCCTCTACAAGTTTGGTATCCCTTCCTGTGGCCCTACCTTTTGGAGGAACCATGGATTCTTGACCCATCTCCAGACCTCCTGATTTATCAATTGGGACAGTTCCACCCCACCAGCCACACCCTCAAATTGACTGCATGGCTGCTCCAGTTCCACGAATAGCTAGGTGTACTCCCCTATCCCCTTCTGTCAAATTCTAATTTCATCCCATAAACCTTCCACTCAGAAACTGTACTCCAGCAAATGGAAAAGGTTTTTGATTTAGGCTTCAAACCAGGGCTTAGATCCATATATGGCTCCTATAGAATCTATCCTATCCTTCCTAGCATCAATTTTCCATGAAGGAGCTGCAACCGTTACAGTTAGAGTTAAGTTGGATGCCATTTCCAATTTCCATTTTGGCTTCACGAGAAATCCAGTCATGCAACACTCCTTGTGTAAAACCTTCTTAAAAGGAGCTCTTCTTCTCAGGCCTCCAATCAGACAGTCATTAGAACCCTGGGACTTCAACTTAGTCCTTTCATCTTTGATGTCTGCACCCTTTGAACCATCCTCTTCATCAGACCTAAAATTGTTGTCGTGGAAAACACTATTCTTAGTAGCCATAACATCTGCTAGGAGAGTGTCAGAATTGCATGCTCTTACTATTTGACCTCCTTACATTATTTTTCACAAGGATAGAGTCTTACTCAGGACAAACCCTTCCTTTCTTCCCAAGGTATGCTCAGAGCACAATCTGAATACTATTATTGAGCTACCTGTGTTTTTTCAAAACCACTCTAATAAATCTGAGTGTAGACTACACCAGTTAAACGTTCACAGAATTCTCAGATTTTATTTACACAGGACTAAAGAATTCAGAAGATCAGGTCAATTATTTGTTTCCTTTTCTGACAAGAAGAAGGGCTTGCCTTTTTCCAAGGTTACTCTTTCAAAATGGCTTTTGGACTGCATTTCCTTTGCTTATTAATCAGCTGGAAAACCATTACCCATCAAAGTCAAAGGCCATTCTACTAGAGCTGTATCTACTTCATGTGCCTTTAGATCTAGGCTCCCAATTGATACTATTTGCGCAGCAGCTACTTTGGCAAGACCACATACTTTTGTCACTCATTACAAATTGGATTTGGCCTCCCGGGACAGGTCTTCCTTTGGGTCCACTATGTTGAAAAGTCTCTTCACTTGAGCCACCCGGGATACAGGTGCTATGGACGCTGTCTCATCCAGCAAGAATTATGGCAAGATAGGACTACATAACATAAAGAAGTTAATTACTTGCCATAACATTCCATGTTTGTAGTCCATCTCGCCTACATTCTTGCGTCTCTTCCCTCCAACCCCCTTCCTGTTTCTGGGGGAGATCTGGTGGACTATACTGGTACTATCATTTGTTGTCCACCTGGCATGAATTATATTTCAAAATCCTTTGTCTGTATATATGCAGCTCTGATATTTCTTACCTGATAGGTAATTATTGCTTTCTTGCAAACTAGATCTGGGGAATTGCCGTGAGGCACCATGGGATAGCAGCTAGCCTCAAACCAGTAAAAGCTCTCGAGCTTTAGTATTGACTGAGTCAGAGCCAAATATCGGCACCGAACCCATCCAGCAAGAATGTAAGTGAGATGGACTACAAACATGGAACGTTATGGTAAGTACATTACTTCTTTTTATGGTTCTTTTGAATCTATTTTCAGAAATGTTGCTTCTGGGTCAGTTAAGAGAAGAATGTGATGTCCGTTGCATTCTTCCTCACCAGTGGGTTTTGGATCTGACATTGGATCAAATTTGGCTGCATTTCCAAGACTTTTGGATCAGAGTTTCAAGCTTATCCCTCTTCCCATAGTGCAGTGTACATTCCCTAACTTCTCAGATCTCGTTTGTCAGCAGTACATCTAGATGCAGATTCTTGAATGTTGAGTGGGAATTTCAAAAACTTGTGCTGAGCTAAGTTTTTCTTTAAAAAACTCATCTGGTTTGTGACCTTTTTTCTTTCATCCTTCCTCCATCTGTAGCTTTCCGCAGGCATTAGGGACTGCTGCCTTTTTTCCCTCCTCATACTTTTTGCTGGTGCCATCAGCACCTGCTTTCTAGCATTATTTATGTAAAAAAAATTATTAGTAATGCTATTAGTTAGATTTCTTTATACACATAACCGTTGCTGTTTTTTGGTGGTTGTGTGTGTGTGTTTTGGACTAAAGGTTTGGTAAACCTACAGGTTTCAAGAGATGCACTTCTTGTGGGCATAAAATCCCTAATTCAGATGTCCAGAAGAAAGTGTGTCTTTTTAGGATTAGGGCAATTGAATGTTGAGTGTGTGAGGTATGTTTGTCTTTTAATCCAAAGGCGTTGTCAGACAGACATGACATAAACTCATATTGAAAGGCTTTCTACCTGCGTCATCTCCTTCCTCTGTGGCTCAACCCCCCCCCTTTAAGCATGTCAGCTCCAAGGATTTAAAAAAACAAGTCCTCTCTGCTTCCCCGAGGACTTCATCAGAGCCATATGAGAAAAGACAAAATTATCTGATCCGACTACTTTGTTTCCGAGCAAAGCTAATTAATCCCATCTTGGATCCTCCTTTTCCTTCATTGGGTCCATACACTGAGCCCATCACTGTTACCATAGGTCAACTTACCCCGAGGAGCCTCCAGACCATTTCACCTCAGGAAATCCCCCATTCTTCTGAAACTTCCCCTGCACATCCCATAGAGGAGGTCCCTAGAAAGAAAGAGCGCAGGAGGAGGCACATAGATTCCCCTATGGAGTCCCTCACCAAGGACACTGATTTTGATGAGGGAGAAGGGTCTCCTCGATCACCACCTGATGTCTCTTTCGGAGACATCCTAGAAGTCCTTAAACAGAAAGTTGACTTTGTCCTCCCATCCCCCTTCTTCTGAAGAATATGTGTTCCTGGAGGCTTTCTGGGCAGGCCTGTCTACATCTTGGGTGACCCCCCCACCGGGTGAACTTAATGATTTGGTTGCCTGCCAGGCTTGGAAGGAACAGGACACAGCCAAGCCTATACCTAAGCACCCTGATAGGTTCCTTAGTCCACCATCTGACTGTTTACACTGGAGTAATGACATTCCAGTTGATGCCACTGTTGTGTCAGCAGCCACAAAAAGAGCTAGCCAAGCAAAGCTCCAGTGTCCATCTGCCAAACAAGGAGTCCAGAGTGTTGGACAGGTATGGAAAATACATATAAGCCTCAGCCATTTTTGCTCTGAGATCATTAAATTGTTTGGCACATTTCACCTGCTTGCAGAGAGACCTTGTAAAAGAACTAACACATTCTCTTCCTCAGACCATGTTGGAAGAAGACTTGGAGGGTTTCTCCCCAAATGGATACTCTTTCTTCCCTTGCCAATTCCTCAATGATGTTGATTTTGCATACTGTGGAAGGCACCTCACAAGCAGTCAGTTTGGGCATAGCCATCAGGAGACATGCCTGGATGAGGCTTTGCATCTTTACAGAACCCTTCAAGGTATCCTTTATTAATGCCCCCTTTGATGGTTCCTCATTGTTTCGTCCATCATTGAAAGATATGCTTACCCGCAACAAGCAAGAAGGAAAGACCTTGTCTGCCATGGGGATCAAATTTTCCACTCCTCAGAGGATCTTTTCTAGGAACCAGTGGGGAGGGAAGAAAACTTAGTACAGGAAATCTTAGGGACCTTTCCAAGACCCATGTGGAAGTACTTACTCAGAGGCAGAGATGGAGGTTTTAGTGGTAGGCACCACCACAAAGGCGAGGGGTGGAGGGTCCACAAAATCAGGGCTTCAGTGAATCTTTTCCTGACAAGCCCTGTCAGCGCTACTGAAGAGCTGCCTGACTGCCCGTCTCTGAAGGCAATTGAGGCTCTTGTATCCCTGTACCTAGATGCCTGGACAAATATAAAAACATTTGGGTGCTACACATAATATTCAGTGGTTAACCACATTCCCTTTTCCCCTTCACCTCCAACTTCCAGGAGGAAACTCCCTGATGTACCACCCAGTTAGATGGAGTACGCAATTCAAGAATTCAGGAAGTTCAAAAACTTTTGAAAAAAATTCATCCAAAGGGTCCTGACTGAACAAATAGGATTCAGAACTTATTCTTGCTCCTTTTTGTTGCCAAAGAAAACAGGGGACCCAAGGTAAATTCTGGATCTCAGCAACTTAAATCAGTGTGTTGAGAAGTTAAAGTTCTGGATGGTAACAGTCCAGTCCACTCTGCCATTCTATACAAGGATGATTGGGTGTGCTCTATAGATCTGCAGGACACATACTGCCCTTTCAGAATACACAGGCGCTCCAGAAAACACTTTTGGCTGGGAGCCAGTTGCTACTAATTCTCAGAGTACTGCCCTTTGGACTTACCACAGCCCCCCGGGTGTTTGCCAAATGTATGGCAGTTGTAGCAGCTCACCTGAGGCTAAAAGGATTCCAGATGTTTCCCTATCTCGACGATTGGCTCCTTACTGCCCCATCAAGGCATCAACTGATCCAGGCAAGGATTATTTAGTTCAGATCTTCAAATCCCTTGTTATCACAATAAATCTTGCAAAATCAATACTGACCCCCTGTACAGGACCTAGAATTTATATGGAACACAACTAAACACTACAACTCGAATAGCTTCACTACCGCTACATCGCATACAATCTGGGGCAACAAGTTCAGGATTTACTGGATCTCCCTGGTCCATCAGCAAGGTTATTCTCTGAGTGCTGGGGTGTATGTGAGATGCTATCATTCTAGTTCCCTTAGCAAGATTTTTCATGCGAGTTCTTTACTGGTGCATTCTTTAACGACCTCTCTCTGTTCCCATCAAGCTGACTTCAGTTTGCAGGCATCATTTCCAATGATGGATACGGTCAAATGACCTTTCGCTGGGCAGGCCACCCCCCCTCCCCAGTAGCCACAGTGACCACGGATGCTTCCCAATTGGGGTGGGGGGCATTACAAGGGAAAAGTGGTTCAAGGCACGTGGTCCTCCTCAGAGACCAAGCTGCTTATGTGTCCTTGTGATGAGAGCAGTCCTCCTAAAGTTGCAAGTCTTTTATGACAATTTTGCCTTTGGGGACAGTTACTATACACACAGACAACATATCAGTAGTCTGGTACATCAACAAACACGGAGGAATAAGATCCTATCCATTATGCAGAGAGGCCATGAGATTCTAGGAATGGGCGATCTCAGATTCTGGGAGTGGGCAATCTCTTCAAGCCACTTTCTAATTGCACATTCTGGAGATAACCAACACGCTGGCAGACAGACCCAGCAGGTCCATTCTGATTCCTCACAAGTTGTCCCTCAATCAGTTAGTAGTGAACCGGATTTTCAGCCATAGGGGCCAGCCTTGCTGCAACCTGTTTGCCTCTTCCCTCAACAAGTGCAGCAAGTACTTCACTCTGATCGCTCCTCAGGGGGGAGTCACAGAGGGATGCTGTGGTCCACGATTGGCACCCATGTCTCCTTTATGCTTATCCCCTCTCTAATTAATCCTGAAGTTCATACATAAAGCCAGCAGGTTGAAGAGCTCAGTAGTCCTCATTGCCCCCTTCTGTCCTTGTCAAGTATGATTCCCCTTTCTGTGGTCTCACCTCAAATATCCTCCATGTATATTGAAACCCAGAAATGACCTCCTATCTCATCTGTTAGGACACCAGCACCCCAGTCTCCACACCCTGAAATTGACTGTATGGTTTCTCAACTTCCAGTGATCATAAAAAGGTCCAGACTTAACTCTCCAATCTGTGACATAATTTTGGCTTCCCAAAAGGCCTCCACCAAAAAGGTCTACAACAGCAAATGGAAGAAGTTTTCCATATGAGCCTCAAAGGACAATGTCAACCCTTTTTTCAGCTCCTGCCTCAGTTATCATTCTCTTTCTCAGTACTCTTTTTAAAGCACCAGGCATTTTTTCTATCATAAAACTTCAACTGGCTGCCATATCAAACTTTCATACTGGAAAGGGATCTTTCAGCTTCTAGGTTAAGTAAAGTGTTTATGAGGGAAATCTTTCTTCTTAGACTTCCCATAAAAGATCCATCTCCCCTTGGGATCTTACTATTGTTTTTCAGGACCTTGCACAAAAAACATTTTGAACCAGCTGACAATTGCAAAATGAAATATCTTTCTTAGAAAATCTTTTTAGTAGCCATTACTTCAGCTAAAAGAGTGTTCAAACTTCAAGCTTCATTAGCCAAACCTTTTTACATCGTTTTCCACAAAGACAGGCTATCCCTACAAACCAACCTTTCCTTTAGGCCTAAGGTAGCCACAGAATCAAACATTAATTCATTAATTCAGTTTCCTGTATTCTTTCCCAATTTTTCAAGTAAAGGTGAATACATGTTGCACCTCAGTGATATTCATAGACAACTATGTTTCTACTTTCACAAAAAGCACTGAAAATCTGACCAGTTGTTAATTTCCTTCTCACTAAATTGCTTAGGTCAAGCAGTTTCCAAGATTACCTTGGCTAAATGGTTGTATTTCTGTCATTTGCTTCCTAAAGGGTATCAAATTTCCTGGACCTCCAAAAGCCCACTCTGCCAGATCTATGGCTACTTTATCTGTTTTTTCTTCTAGAGCATCAATTCGTGAAATCTGTGATGCAGCCACTTGTCAAAGACTCGTACCCTTGTCTCACACTACAAATTGGATATTGTCTCTAGGAGCAGGGCAGTGGTCCGGCATATCTTTCCTTGAGGGCCACCCAAGAGTTACTTAGCTGGGGACACTGACCCATCAGTGAGGAAGAATGATAAGGATAACACCAGATTTAGGACTTATGTACTTACAGTAACTTGGCATCTGTGTTGTCCATTTTCATTTTCCTCATGTCCCTCCCAGCCATCCCCCAGCCTTGTGCATTTGAGAATTTTGTGGAGGAAATTCAAAACCCTTAGGTTCGTTGAGCCTCGATTCCTTTCTATTTTCTATACTATTGCTATAACCTGTTGAACAATAGCGCAGCAAACTCAATCTCGGGAGTTGGAGAAGGTGTGATGTATTATAGGAAGGGGGAGGAGCTCGAGACTCTGAGCCTAAGTCTGGAAGAAGAGGCCTAGTCTGATCCAAGATCCATCAGTGAGGAAGAATGAAAATGGACAACACAGGTACTGAGTTATGGTAAGTACATAACTTTTAATTTTTTATTTCTTATAGTAAACTGATTATTACTTGGTGGCGCTGCATTAGCGTTGTCGCCTCACAGTAAAAAGTTGTCCTGTTCGATTCTCAGCTAAAGCGTCTTCTGTGTGGAGACATGCGTGAATGGGCATACCTTCGTTGAAGGTTGTGCGTTAGGGCTGGCAACTCGGCATGTAAAAATCTACTGCCAATCATTAGCGGACCGGAGTTCCACTGTGGCGATCCCTAACCGGGAAAAGCCGAAAGACACACACACACATGCTACGTATGTCTGCAATTGTTTTAATATTACTTCTTCATCTTGCATGCTACATATGTCTGTAATTGTTTTAATATTATTTTTTCTGGAGCTTTCCTCTGTGTGCCTGTGCTGAATCTGGGTACTGTTCCTTAGTTAGACTTTCCCAATAAACAAATGTCAATACGTAAAAAAAAAAAAAATGTAATTTGCTAATGCCACTATACAATCTGAAAAAAGTGCAAAGTTGAAGTGATGGACATAAATACATATTTGTTTTCCTGCATAATAAGATGACTGTAGCCATAGACAATAGGAAAGTGACAGGGTTTGCTTATTCTTAGTATATTTTGCATCGGTTTTGATATACAAGCATGTGACATGGAGAATACAGTAGTCTAACTGGGAGAAGAAAACTGTACCTGTTCAAAATTATTGTATATATTAGTTGAGCTACCAGCTAGTTAACCAATAAAAATAGTGTGTATTTACTTTATTTGCAGAACTCTACAATCCCTATTAAGCTTCCTGAGCCTTTCCGAGCTAGTGAGGCTGCTGCTAAGAAGAGTCAACCAAAAGCCAGGTAAAGCATGAAGACGTTGGCAGATGTTTGTGTTTTTGTTACTTTTAAATAACCCATCTCACACACACACACACACACACACACACACACACACACACACACACTTACTTGGTCAGTTTTGGGAATAGTGTATACAAATTTAAAAGACTGAGGAACTTTCTACATCCTATCTGCCTTTTTAGGGGCAGCAGGCTAATACTCAGGAAAATTACTGGCAGGGACACACACACACACACACACACACACACACACACACACACACACACACACACATACTAGACTTTCACGCAGGATCTTTGATCTTTCAGCAAAAGCTTAATGACGTGTATTGTGGTGTTTAGCAACATTACTTTTAGGCCTTAACATTGTAGTAAAAGATTGTGTACAGTACTCATTACATAAGGCAACAGGACAGGCCACTTGTAAAGTAAGAGTGACAGTACACAGCAGTAGATTTGAAGAGTTTATCAGTGGGTGTTGGGCAGTATTTTTCAATAGCCGAATTTGTCAATTTACAAAGCTAAAAGATGGAAGCTTGTTCTTGTGATTTTTGTGTGCTGTTGTTAATGCACTGTGAAGGAGACTTCACAGCAATTGTTTAAACTAGTACACAGCTACTTTTTACATCTTCTGGCATGTAAAATTTATTTATTTATTTATCATTTGTTTACAGGATGGTCCAACCGGGTCAACAGAACCCGTTTTCAGCGGAGTCTTGGGGAAAAAAGCTCCACATACTCATATTTAGAACATTGCAAAGAGAAAAAAAATCATATAACATTCAATAAAATAATACAAACATAATTGTGGCATTAAATTTTATTACAGTATAGTTTTGTAGTGAAGCAAGACTATAAGTCACTAAGTTCACTGCAGATATCTTGAAAGGCACAAAACCTGCAGAATGTAAAATAATCTTACTGCAAACCAGTCAAACTTGCTTCCTGGAGTGCATTCAGACTGTTAGGCCTGGAGTTAAAGAAAAGTACAGCTGGTAGGAGTTGGCCATTTAACTAGCAAGACTGATTTCACATGAATTAGGACCACTTAATAGATTAAACTTTCCAAAGCTACAGGAAACCCCTCCCTATTCCCATCATGCATGCTGCACCCCACATGCTCATTAATCCCACAGCTGCAGTAGCCTTTAAGCTGTGTTGGTTTTGTCCTGCCTAGGACACAACCTGTCAGTTTCCAGAAGCTCTCGCTCCATCCAGCAGTGTGTCTGGGGACTATGTATATGACTGTGCGCCTAACTGATTGACAGCTTACCTTGTGACAGACTCATTCCAGTGAAGCTTAATGCATCCAAGATGTCCTCAGTTACAGCATGGATAACTTACCCTGCTTCAAAACAACTTAACACAGAACCCTTGGTAATTCTGAGGTCTCTTAACACCTCAGCCAGTGGTAGGTGATTCTGCAGTGGCCATTTGTCATTCCTCAGACCACTCACTTATCTCTCTGACCTCCTGTGGTGTAGTCCTTTCAGCCACCATGAACCAGGGAACAGCCATGTCCCGTTCAGCTGTTACACTGTGTGGTTTGGGCGTGAGAGAACCATCTCTCTTCCAGGTCAGGGAGACACTCTGAGTTGTTTGGTGTAGATGGGGAAAAAGATCTCAAGATGGGGTTCCAAGCTAGTTTTCAGCTAAATTTGTAAAGAAAAAAAAAACAAAATGTAACATTGTTCATCTGATGGCTTAGTGTATGTTAGGAAAGATGATTTTCTTACCATAGCTAGGAAATTATTACAGGCTGTTAATCCGGGTGCTCAGAAATTCATATCTGAAAATGTTGTCAGCAGAGGTATTCCTGAGAAAGACATGACAGAGGATTCTGACATAGATAGGGACAGGGCTTTTCCTGCATATTCCCAAGCAAAAATCTCTGATTCAGATGAAATCGGTCCTCACAAACTCCTTTAGAAGAATTTTCCTTTCATTAGACAATAGCCAGGATGGTGTTTTTATGAGAACAAATGGATGTTCCCCCTGAAGTGAGCCAATATTATAAGTTCCGAGTAAGTATACATTCTTCCACTCCCATATCTCCTATAACTGTACCAGCCTTGAAGGATGTATTTAATGCTGCCTGTAACAGTCCTGGTTCTCAGCCTTCAATTACCAAGAAGGCAGGTACACTTTACAAATGTAAACTAATAAACATTTGCTGCCTTTCCTGTTAAGTGGTATAGACTATTTGTAGGCTTCTGAGCCCCCAAGCCCTTCTGTGTTGGAGGGAAGCCTTCTAGCTTAGTTTTTTTTTCTTATAACTAGCCAGTTTTCTAGTTTCAGCACTCAAATCTGTTTCTTTGATCTCAGCACTTGTTCAGAAAAAAAAAATTCATCTGCTTTTACTGTACTTGTGTTTCTACCTACTTTTTTTACTTTTGCATCATCTTAAAAGTACTCAATTGTATTTATTACTGCTTGGTGTAACTCATTCTAAGCCTTTTGGTTTAAACACTTGGGCTTCGGACCAGTTGTTTTGCACTGAGAGGGTTTGTGGTCTGCACTGTAGTGGCAGAACAGGTAGCTTACATCCTTCTAGGTTAGAAACTGCTGATTGAGGGCTCAGTGTCTGTTATTCTAAAAGTGTATTAATTCTGGTTTAAGCACTTGGGCTTTCAGGCCAGTTATTTTACATTAAGAGGGTTCGTGGTCTGCACTCTTGTGGGAGGAGAGGCTGGACTCTGCCCTTCTTAGCTGGGAATTTCTGGTTGAAGGCTTATAGTGCATGCATATCTGAACTGCTTCTTACTGAAGTTGGTGCGCCTTGTTTGCTGTGGCATAGACTGGATTCGGGCCTGCTGGATCTAGCTTTGTTTGTGTAACTTGAGCACTAATCCAGGCATTCTCTAAAGTATTCAGTTGTATTTATTACTGCTTGGTAGTAACTTGATTAAAGTGTAGCTATCATTCTAGGTCTTTTGGATTAAGCACTTGGGCTTCAGACCAGTTGTTTTACATTAGGAAGGTTTGTGGCATGAACTGTGGTGGCAGGACAGGTAGCTTTCATCCTTCTAAGTTGGGAACTGCTACTTGAGAGCCCAGTGTCTGTTATTCTTAAAGTGTATTAGTTCTGGTGTAAGCACTTGGGCTTCAGGCCAGTTACTTTACATTAAGAAGGTTTGTGGTCTGCACTCTTGTGGGAGAAGAGGCTGGAATCTGCCCTTCTGAGCTGGGAATTTCTGGTTAAAGGTTTATAGTGCCTGAATATTTGAACTGTATCTTACTGAAATTGGTACACCTTGTTTGCTGTAGCATAGACTAGATCCAGGCCTGCTGAATCTAGGTTTGTTTATATGCTTGTTGTTTGTTTGCTTGTTATTTCCCTGGAACGCTAATTCCACCTAATATGCGGCTTCTCCGCGCTTCTGTGGATCACTAGTGATATCTGCATTGCTTACTGTACTTATTAACTTGTTTCACTTGAAAGAAAGTTACTGTTTGTCGTTTTTGCATTTAAGTTACCTGTAACACATTGCACTTAAGTTACCTGGCACTTGCTCACTAAAGCAATTATATAAGTCAGCACTAAAAATTAAAAGCACTACACCCTCACTCCCCTCTGGCCCTGGTTTTCAATTATTAAGGAATTCCCAATATTATTCTAGCAAGTCCAAAGGTCAGTTGTCAATCTCCTCTCCGGTCCAGCTGGTGAATCTGGGAATCTTGAGGCAATGTTACAACTGCCTCATGTACACAGACAACCCTCTCCTCCTCCCAACAAATTCCAACACATGTGAGAGATGCAACCATATAGCCAAACTGGAGGCTAAGCTCTCTCAACACAGTACTGGCATAACCAGTCAGGAGGAGAAGGAAACCACACTCACTACAATTCCAGTCTCACATAGACCTACCACGACAGCAAACCAAACACATAATGACACAAAAACATACTCGGAGGCTCTAAATAAAGATCTGCCGAAGCAGCAGAGACCTCCAATGCAGACACCCAAGCAGCCGCTACCCCAAAACAAAACACGTGCAACACATATCTCACAAAGCCAGTGTGCCAAACAGTCACAGCCCTTAAGACTAAACAACACACCTGATACACTTGTAATAGGTGACTCTATCGTCAGGCACACTGACGTCCCGCTCACCAGGCTGAACAAGGAGAGGGTCACGGTGAGCAGCCTGCCGGGCGCTAGGATCCGCCACATAACACAAGCACTCAGGTCACTCCAAGGCAAGTACAAATATGACTCAGTCATTGTCCATGCCGGTGTGAATGACCTGAGACGTACCTCCCTGGACTACATGAAAAGAGACATAAAGGAGCTCTCTGAGCATGTAGCCCAGGCTGGTATGACCCTGACCTTGAGAAGCATCTTACCCTCACCAAGAATGATGCCACAATATGAAGACAAGATGATCAATTTCAACAATTGGCTTAAGTACTGGTGTCATTCAAAGGGGATCCAATGCCTGTCAGCTTGGGATGATATGCTCGACAAGCCACGATGCTTCGCTAGGGATGGCTTGCACCTGTCACCCCTGGGCTTTCAGATATTGGCAAAGGCTCTTGCTACCCCATAGTGCCTTTTTTAGGCAAGGCTCAAAAGACAAACCCACCTCCATAGGTATCACAAGGGATAAGAAACTACGAGTAATGCTACTCAACGCCAGAAGTCTAAACCTCAAGATGCACGCACTCAAAACTCTCCTTAGCATGGAGAACATCGATATCTGTGCAGTAACAGAAACCTGGTTCAGGGCTCCCAAGAGCACCCCAGCACTACCAGGTTATACCTCATACCATGCTTTTCGGCCCCAAAACTTGGACCGAACCACAAAAGGAGGGAGTATCGATATTCATCAAAGATACCCACACCTCCAGGTTGGTGGCAAAGCACGAAGCATCAGAGACTATCCATGTGCAACTAACAGTGGGTAAAACTGCCTTCCAGTTTATAGCCTGCTACAGACCACCCTCCCAAACCCAGGAACCCCACTCGGCCTTCCTGAGAACACTGGAAAATATGAAGGTCTCTCCAAACACCATTGTATTGGGCGACTTCAACTACCCAAACATAGACTGGGAGCATTACTCTAGCTCCAACACCCTAGCCCAAAGGTTCCTAGAATTTATAAACTCAAATGCTATGGAACAACTTGTTACCACTCCCACAAGAGGGGAAAACATACTGGACCTGATCATCACCAACATGGGGACTCTATGCTCCAGACCAGAAGTGTATCCCTCACTGTTAAGATCAGACCATAAACTAATCTCACTGGATATTCACATCCCGACCCCACCCCCTGCCCAGAAAACCACAGTGAAAAACTTCTCTAAAGCAAATTTCACACTCCTCAAAACTGAGCTGGAATCCTTCAAAGCCCCCGGGCCTGTGGAAAATACGGCCCAGACTGCAGAATCCTTTATATAAACCCATTCTATGAACACCTTCAGGAATGCATGGATCATGCGATCCCAAATAAAACCAAGACCCAGTCCTCCAAAGGCAGACGTCCTGTCTGGTGGACCCCAGCCATAAACAAACTATACAATAGAAGGAGGAAGCTACTAAATGATAGAGCAAAATCCCAAAAAGGGAAGGCATCCTGATCAGTATTAGCAAAAAACTACGGGCACACATAACATTTTCTAAGGCCAGCTTCGAGAGAAAAATTGCACAGGACACTAAGGATAATCACAAGGCTTTCTTTAGTTATGTTAGGAACCTGGGTGGTAATTCCCAGATATGCTCAGAATTAGTCCAAAATGACAAAAAATACACTGAACCCACAGACATTGCCAACATCCTAGCTGACAGGTTCAGCGCAAACTTCTCCCCCCCCCCCTCCCTACCAAAAGGGCAAATATCTATCCCAGCAGAGTGCTGCCCCCCTGACATCTCAGATGCTCAGGTAAGAGCCGCCCTCTCCAAAGCAAAAACACAGCATCAATGGGACCAGATGGTGTCCCGGGCTGCATCCTACATGAACTCCAAGAAGAGCTAAACCCAAACATAAAACTACTGTTCAATCTCAGCCTTACTGCAGGATGTGCGCCCAAAGAGTGGCGTACAGCAACAGTGGTCCCTCTCCATAAAGGTGGTGCCTCAACGGATCCTGGAAACTATCGCCCCATAAGCCTGACTAGCTTGGTCTGCAAAGCTATGGAAAGGATCATCATGGACCTCATAAATAAAGATATTGGGGACCTACAAACACTGGATCCTACCCAGTTCGGCTTTAAGGGCAGATCCTGCCTCTTAAACCTGGTTGATTTCTTTGAAACAGTCACCAAGGCCATTGACGAGGGAAGGTGGTCCACACAGCCTACCTGGACCTCGCAAAGCCTTCGATACAATACCCCACTCGGGCATTATAGATAAGCTCACCAGCTTAAATATAAACCCCTATGTCACTAGATGGATTGCAAACTGGTTCAAGGACAGAACCCACATGGTTAGAATTGCTGGAGCCATGTCAGACTCCAAACCAGTTACAAGTGGTGTCCCACAAGGCTCAGTCCTGGGACCTCTCTTGTTCAGTATATATTTCTCGGAGGTACAGGCCAACACGGAAGGACTGTGACTGACCAAGTTCGCAGATGACTGCAAACTGGGTGCCATAATCGACTCTCCAGCCGACACAAGCATCCTCCAAAAGGGCCTCATAGAAACAGACAACTGGTGCCAGAACCATGGCCTCAAGCTAAATGCCAAAAAGTGTATAGTCATCCCCTTTGGCAAAAACAAAGTGCCCACAAATTACCACATAGGTGGTAATCCATTAAGTACAGAAGAAGTAATTAGGGACCCAAGTTGATAGCAATCTCTCATTTGACAACCACGTGGCCAAAGTGGTTAGAAAAACATTTTATATAGCCCACCTAATCATGAAGGGATTCACATCTAGATCAGAGGAGGTCATCGTGCCTCTTTACTCATCCCTCATCAGGCCCATAATTGAGTACAATGCCCCTTTTGGGATGTACCTTACCAGACACCTGCAGCAACTGGAAAGACCCCAAAAGTACCTCACCAAGAGGATCAAATGGCTCAAACAGATGCCATATGCTGCCCAGTTAAAGAAACTCCAGCTCTACTCAGTGGCATACCGCCTGTTCAGAGGTGATCTGTGCCTGACATATAAAGCCATGTTCAACCCGGAATTAATGGACATGCTGCACCTCAGAAAATCCAAATCCCATCGAGCTACGTGCTCGAGAGACTTGAACCTCAGCACTGAAATAAATAGGACATGCTGGAGGGACAGATCAGATTCATAACCCAGAGGCTCCCTTCACTCTGGAATAAAATCCCAGTCCAGGTTAGGCAGAGTCCCTCATTGACTCTCTTCAAGAGGAATCTTGATGAGTGGATGGGAGATCGTAGGTTTACCCTGGGTATCACTTCTGTGTCACTGTTAGACAGAGGCACAGTATACTAACCTCGAAAAAGGGCATAGAAAAATAAATTTAAAATGGGTGGCGAAAGCCAAACACATTCTGGCTAGGCTTATAAATGCCCTAGGGCAGATAGCCTAGTATGAACCTATGAACCTATGAAGGAAAGGTATCTGATAGGTTTAGTAAGAATATTTACTGCTTCCACATTGGTGTATAGGGCTTAACTGTCACTCAAGACAGCTTGTGAAAATGATCTACTGTACATCCTCCAGAAGGTACTGCCTATCTGAATTACATTGTTTGTAACATTTCTCAGGTATGAAAACATGCCTTAAGGAGTGTATATGCTTGTGCGGTTACTGTCTCTTGCTACAGTGTTGAGGAGATATACCTGAGTATGTAATCAAAAGTTTGTTGATGAGGAAAAGTCTAGAATTTAAATTCAGTTTTATATAAGGAGGATTTTGTTTGGCCCATCTGCTGCTCAGGTCCTCCAGACAGTTTGATGAGAGAGGGAAATTAGTGCAGGGAGTTTCCAATATTTTTCAGGCCCCCTTTTACAAAGCTCCCAAATCCTGGTTTCCATCTAAGAAACTAAGCCAGCAATCTCTGCCTTCTAAGGTCAAACAGGGAACCAAAAATAAATGTCAGGAGGGGAGCATGAGACAAGGATCTTTTCCAAAAAAGGTGATTGAAACTTCAGAATGACTGTGCCAGCATTATTTCCCCCTCTGCAGTCCTCTTGCCCCATTTCTCAAAATCTGTTCTAGAAACAGTCTCTGTACATTCCCCTTTGGCAACAGATTTTGAAGACACTCTGGTGGTGTTAAAAGTGGTTCTTGAGGGATACAGTTAGCATTAGATACAAATAACTCCTTTCAGAAAAGTTCCTTTCCATTCTCCAAACCAGAGTTTTTACTCCTTCAGGTTCTTCAGACCTTACTCAACCTAGGAGTCGTAGAACCAGTGCCTTTAAATTAAAGTGGTGAAGGCTTTTATTCCAAAATGTTTCTGGTATCAAAGAAAGGAGTTGTCTTGGAGACCAGTTCTAGATTTTTCATTTCTAAATCTTCATGTGAAACTCTCAAAATTCAAGATGCTGACCCTTCAGAGTCTGTTATCTTTCATTCCTTAAAGACTTTTGGCGTTTCCCAGTTGGGGGTCACTACAGCAGAACTCTGGTCCACTCATGATTGGCAGTGGATTTTTACAGTGCCGAGTTGCCAGCCCGACACCCAACCTTCAACGAAGGCATGCCCATTCACGGTCGCACATACCTACATGTCTTCAACGTCACTCGACCGCGGGGAGGACATGCAGACTCCACACAGAAGGCGCTCCAGCCGAGAATCGAACGAGAGAACCTCTTGCTGTGAGGTGACCATGCTAACCACTACATCACTGCGGCTGACGTTATCTTTCATTCCCTAAGGAAGTTTTTTTTTTCTTTTTTGTGATACCTGTCTTAAAGGAGGCATGCCATCACCTTCCCATAGCCAAAGGGTTAAGAAATTTCTTAGGTTTTCTGTGGCTGGCCACATTATCCATTCTCTGTATTACCTTTTGGGTTATTTACAGATCTAAAGGTGTTTGCATAGTGTCTAGCTCCAGTCATAGCTCATTGCAGACTGAATGGCATTCACATACTTCCTTACTGGAGTCTTTTCCCAGATGTCGAGTCATTACAGTGGGCTTTCTTCCCTTTTGACTGCTCTGTTCCAGGTAAATGCCAGGTTGCATACGAGAAAGATTCAGTGGTTTCTTTAAAAAAAAAAAAAAAAAACACTGACTTATCATTTACATCCAGTGGAATTATGGAATTTCCGATGCTGGTATTGAACTTTGGATTTGTTTCTACTTATAATTTCCACCAGTGCAGTTCCTTTTTGACAATCTCCCTTTTTTCCTGTTCCTCCAAGCCAGTCTCTAATTACAAACACCTCAAATTTTGTGTGTGGCCAGTTTCAGTTGGTGCAAAGCTGGGAAACTCTTAGACCAAAGCACATCATTGTCAGATGTGGGCTGTGATCCGTGACTTAAAATCTCTTCATTTATGGTCCCTTGGATCTCTTCAGTTGATTGTAGACAACTCTATAGTGATATGGTACAGAAGCAAGGAAGGCACAACCGGTTGTGCCTTCTGTGTAGGCTGGCTTTGATGGCTTGGGAGGTAACTCTTCACTCCTTAATCCATCAAGCATCTTACATTCCATCAGAACAAAACATTATGGCAGACAAACTGAGCAAGACCAGGACAGGCATTCAGTAATGGAAAATGAATGAGGAGGATTTCCAGGAATTAATGCATTTGTAGGGAACACCTCAGGTAAATTTGTTTGCTTCCTTACAGAGCAGACAACTGAAATATTTTGCTCCAGAACACCTCGCAAACAAGCCTGGAAAACAGATCTTTCACTTCTTGTGGTCGGGAATGTTTCTTTAAGCCTATCAAAGGTAGTTGTGAAGGTTTAAAAGGACTCCAGGGAGGGGGAGGGTTATAATGGTTAAGGTGTTTACTTCACAGACACCAAGTACAGGATTTGAATTTCATCTTTGGGAAATTGGTTAGTCTTGAAATGGCCTACAAGGGCAGCTAGCCCATCACTTACTTATGAACCTATAATAGTTGTGGTAACCCCTTTTGGTCCACACAACATTGGATGTCCTCCTATTCAAATGCTGCTGTATTCATGACATCAGGGAGTTTGCTCCTGCAACCCTCGAACGTCCGGCCATTGTACAAAAATTAAATGCTACCTCTAGGGTGCGTGCAACGTCCTGCACCTCTTGATTGACATTGCTTGTAAATGGACGTCTGGTATAAAGCGGACGCCAGCACGCATCCACTTCAGAGCTTTTCTGCAGCCTGTGTGATTACCAGCTCCAGTCGTCACTTTATCAGAAGTGTTTTTCTACATCCGACTCCATATACGTACCCCATAGGGGGTTTCTAATCTTTTCTTGCTACTGCTTTGGGTTGCATATCAGGTAGGAAGGGCAAGTGTAGATGTGGAAGGCAAATTCCACATAAGGACTCTCATGAGCTCTGCCTATTCTGTCTAGGCCAAGAACATGGCCATACCACGTGTAGTATTTGTCAGGCCTTAGTCTCCAATATCCTCAGAAACCATTTAGCAGCTTTGAATTTGTACCTTGAGAACCAAAGGCTTAAACGTCTAATTGAATGTATGGGCCCAATGCCGGTACCCTCGGAAGAACCCCCAGTCAACAAGGCCAAAAAGACCAGGCCTTAACCAACTGCTGCATCCTCCACTCCACCCATGCCTCTCGAGGCCAGTGAAGGCCTAGAGTCCGAGCCGGAGTCCTCGGGGCTTCCTTCAGTGGAAGGCCCAGAGGAAACTATTTCGTTGCCCAAGGTCATGTCCTGGAGGGAAAGTCAGGTATCCAAGTCGATTGCTGAGGGGGAATCTTAGGCTCTTATTTCTGAGGGACCATGTGAAGTTTCTCAGATTGTTCATGAAGGCGCAGAATCGGACGTTGTGAAGTGCAGGCCAGTGTCAGGTCCTCCTACCCTCCACCGTTTTTCTCAACTGCCTCCACTAGATTCTCATAGAAAGACAAAACAGAAAATTAAGCACATTTCCCAACCTCTGTCTTCTACGAGCATTGAACAGCCCCCGGATTGGCAGCCCTTTACACAAGGCCTGCTCAATTCTTTCCTGGCCTTATGTCAGGGCCCGAAACCCTACTCAGGCCCCAACAGCCTCTGCCCCCAAGAGAGCAATCCCTGACATCCCTTCTGCAGAAGAGGATTCCTCTGAGGATGATGATGAATCCCTCCCCTACTCCTCATAAATGGCTTCTCCCCTGGGATATGCTTCCCCAGAGGAGGAGTTCAGTGGCACACATTCCCCGGGCGAGGCTCTCACCTTTGGTGAGACCATCACTAAGGTGCAAGATTTCTTTAAATGGGATAGCAGCCAAGTCACTGAGACTCAAAAAAGATATTATGAATTACTCCATTTGAAGTTTCCTCGTCCATTTGCTGTGCCCCCTGTATACCCTGCTTTTCTGGATGTATTCATGGCTGCTTCTATAAAGCCTGTTTCACAGCCCCCAAACGTCCAAACAGATTCTGCAAGGTGCCTGAAGCAGCAACCTTTCTCTACAAGGCTCCTGCCGCAGATGCGTCAGTCATTTCTGTGACCATGGACAAAACTTCCAAATTGCTCCCCTCCGCTTCTCTTCTGCCCTCTGATAAAGAGAGCAGGATGATAGAATGTCTGGGAAAGAAGGTTTACACTTCTGCCACCCTGGCTGTAAGAGCCATCTACTATCAGACACATATGGCTAAATATGCCCTGGCTGTCATGGTAGATATAACAAAACAATTGGAAAAACTACCAGATTCTCCTGCTAAGGCGAAGATCTCTTCCCTCCTGAGCTGTTGCTCCCAGGTCACAAAACATTCTATCAAGTGCAGCTAAGATGGTGTTGAAGCCTCTGCTAGAGCTGCTGCTTCATGCTCTGTTATCAGGAGATACTTGTGGCTGAGACTTCAACCTCTCCCTGATGACATCAAATCCAAACTCCTGGATGTGCCTCTGGACAACAGTCACCTGTTTGATGCAGCTCCTGCTGATTTCTTCATAGCCCTCCAAACCAAAGGGAAGGAACTGCAGGAACTGTGACATATTTTTCTCTCTCCAGTACCACGTTTTCAGAGGAATTACCCAACAAAAAACTTTATTTGACAGAACTTCTGGCAAGAGACCTCAGACTAAGACCTCAGACTAAACCCAGAAAGGAACACAGGAAACAGGCCCCACTCAGGCCTGCCTCTGTCATCCCTCCTTCAAAACAGCCCTTTCAGGGAAAACCTGGTAGTCTGTGACTATCAGGCTCCTCCCTCAGACACCCCTCTATCCATGTGCTTCTCCCTCTCTCTTCCCACTTGGAGGCAGGTTACCCAGGACTCCTGGGTCCTCTCAATCATACAACAGGGATACTTCATGTCCTGGGAGGCCAGACCCTCCCCAATAGGCATCCCTCACCCACCCCAAGACCAAATACCTCTCTTCCCTCCAATCCTACAAGAACTCCTTGCTCAAAGAACCATTCAGGAGGTTCCCACCTTGACAAGAGGAAGAGGATTTTATTCAAGACTCTTTTTTTTTGTCCCCAGAAAGGAAGGCAACTGGAGGCCAATCCAGGACCTATCCCACCTCAGCACCTTCCTCAGAGTCCCCTCCTTCAGGATGCTCTCTCTCCCTACTCTGCTACCCCTGATCCCTCCTCAGGCTTTCCTAGTGTCCTTGGACATAAAAGATGCCTACCTATACATCCCCATTCATCCACTTTTCAGTGGACTCTGCGCACTTTCAGTTCTGTGCTTTACCCTTTGGTCTTTCTGTAGCACCAAGGGTATTTACAGAATGTTTGGCCCCAGTTGTGGCATTCGCCTGAACAAATACAGAATACAATTTTCCCTTACTTAGATGGCATCCTGATCCAGGCTCCCTCAAGTTCCACAGCCCTACAACATCTAAGCTTCACCAGCTCCCTGCTGTCAGGTCTATGATTTGCCATAAACCTCAAAATAATTCTCCCTAATACCCTCCCAAGACCAGGTGTTTCTAGGGTGTCATATTCTGACAAGGAAAATGATGGCTTTCCTACATCAAGACAAGATTGTGATGCTCACATCTTATTTCGAGGAAATGCTTCCCCTAAAAGCCATCTCAGCCAGGGAATTCCTCAGAATCCTAGGGTTCATGGCCTCAGCTATCCCCCAAGGTCCCCCTAGCAAGGCTCCACATGAGGAAGTTCCAGTGGTATCGAAGTTCAGTCTGGAAACAACACTTGCATCCACTGGAATTCATGATTCTCATGCTGTTGTACCTGACCAGGGAACTCAAATGGTGGATCTCCCAGATTCAGAAGAATCCTGACCAGCCCATACCTCCCAAATAGGATCTCTTCATGGAAGCCTCAGATACAGGCTGGGGCGCAGACTTAGGAAACTGGAGAGTGAAGAACTCAGACCCACATCCAACAGAAGGAGCACATCAATATCAAGAAAATGAGAGACCTAATATTGGCCTTAGACATTTTCCAGGATCACTTTCTACCAGGCACTCTGTGGTGGTACACAGACAGTACCACTGTGCTGTAGTACAGCAATACGTAGGGGGGGGGCAAAGTCCTACCTCCTGTGTAGACTAGCACTGCAGGCTTGGGAAATCGTGCTGGGGAAACAGATCCTCCTCCAAGCGGTTTATATCCCTTCTGCAGAAAATGTGTTGGCAGATTCAGTGAGCAGGACCATGACCCTTTGTCATGAGTGGATGCTGAACAGGGACGTGTTTCTGGACCAGGGTCATCGATAGGGTATCCCAGATGTGGATCTCTACACCTCCCCCATTAACAGACAGCTGCCGACCTTCTGTTCCAGGGTACCTCACCCAGAAACTTGGAAGTTGGATGCTGTCTTGATTTCCTGGAAGGGAATGTACGCCTATGGATCCCCCCCTCCCCTCTCATACAAAGAGTCCTGCTGAAAATTCAGAAGGAACAGTTTCAAATCTTGCTGGTGACTCCCTATTGGCCAGGGCAGCACTGTTTTTTTCTTCTATTTCACCTAGCCCAAGGGCAGTCACCACAAGTTACCCCAGTGAATGGGCCTACTCACACAGGACAGGAGAACACTTGTACACCACCAGCTGCCCACTCTGAACCTCACACTGTGGGTGATAAGCCGCCGATTCCCTTTAGACATCTATACTCAGAGGACGTGATCCAGGATGATGTTCGTGTTTCACTGTTGCAGTCATCACATTTGGGTTATCTGCTTGCAGTAGCCCTCAGTCGGCCTGATTATCAAAGTCTTGGGTCCTGCGTCAGTTGCTGTCTCATCTTCCATGACGTCAGGTAGTCGGGGGTATAAAGCATGCAGCCAATGCCATTACATCAGTCTTTCTTGCCGTGCGGTGCCCAAAACAGAAGCAGTTCGCAAGTGTCGGTTGGCCAGCTTCTGAAATTTTCATTTTCGAGTTTCAGATCCAGAGTGTTAAGCTAAGCTAAGTTCCCCATTGGGGATCCTTTTTCTTGCTCTAAACCGATGTCAGTAAATGTTAACAATTGTATTTCTTGTGGAAAGCAAATACTTCATAAAGATTTTCATTCGTACTGTATTCCTTGCTTAGGCCCAGACCACGACATTCCTCACTGTCGGATGTTCATCGTGCATACAGCTGCAGTCATAACAGATGGGTTCTCCTGCCGTCAGGCGGGTCCTCGGTCGGCCGAATTCCAACATCTAGGTCCAGCGTCGGTTGTTGTCACTTCTTCCCTGACGTCAGTGCGACAGGGGTATAAAGGAACCAGCCGACGCCATTTTCTTCAGTCTTTCTTGCTGCACGGTGCCCGAAGCAGAAGCAGTTCGCAAGTGCCAGTCGGCCAGCTCCTGAGATTACGAAAATTTGGAAACCGAAGTCTTCTTAAAAGCTAAGTACCCCGTTGGGGAACCTTTTCTTGCCTCAGACCGATGTCAGACAAAGTTAATAATTGTATTTCTTGTGGGAAGCAAATACCGCATAAGGATTTCCATTCCCTCTGTATACCTTGTTTAGGCCCAGACCACGAGGTCTCGGCCTGTCGCTTTTGTGCTACTTTCAACAAACGCACTATTAAGCGTCGGGCGGAGTTCGCCCAGCATTATTTTGGAAAAGCATTTAACTATACCATGTCGTCGGATACTCCGACTCCGGTTTTGCCTAAAAACCACAAAGACAAGAACCGACACGTGAGGTCCGCAGCCTCTACCGACACCACGCCAAAGCCGACTACACGTGGTCCGGTTCTCAGTGAGGCGCCTACGCAGCCCCTGCCTACCGACGACCTGTCTTTGACGGTGTCTCCTCTGCCCGAGGTCGCAGGCTCCTCGACCCACACCCCGACTACAGATACTGAAGCCACTCGACGTTGAAACTCAGAATGTGGACAGGTCCACCTCCACTCAAGGTGTCTTCAGACCTTCCTCTTCTTTCTCCATCAAGGCTTTCACAAAGTCTAAAGCAACCATGCACTCTGAGACCAGCTACACAGGGCCCATCTCCAGGCCCCATGCCTAAGAAACAGATGCTTAAAATGTCTGAGGATTTAATTACTCTTATCAGAGGTTCTCAGCCCCATCTGGACAAAAGGCCTAGAGTGGAGGAAGATTCCCCCTCCTCTAATCAGGACTCCATTGTTTCAGAGCACTCTGATGATCAAGAACATTCTTACTCCCCTTTTGAAGACTCTGATGCGGAGGAGTCCATCCCTTCTGTATCCCCCCCTGAGGATTACTCATTTGGGGAAACTTTGCATACCTTAAAGGAACACTTCCACTGGGAAGGCCAGGATTATTCTGATTCCAAGAAAAGGCTCAGGGAATTCCTCTTGCTTCCTCAGCACGGGCCTCTGGCTATACCTCCTGTTTTGGACATCTTAGATGATGTTTACTCAGAGGCCTGCCTTAACCCGGACTCTCTACCTCCAGCTCCAGTTAAGCCTGACAGGTACTACAGGGTCCCTGAGTCACACCAATTTCTATACAAAAGCCATGCTGCTGACCCAGAAACCATCTCACAGGGTCCCAAGGGTGTTAAGGCCTCCATTGCTAAAAATCCATTGCCTTCCGAGAGAGATTCCAGATCCTTAGAAACGTGGGAAAAAAAGGTATATACCTCAGCTACCTTATCCATGAGGGCCTTAAACAGTCACTTTCATATGCTAAAATATCAACAGTTTTTGTTATCACAATTGAAAAGTAAAATGTCACAGCCTGAACAACCAGACTTGAAGGAGTTGCAGGATTTGATGCATAGTGCAGAACAAGTGGGTAAGCATACCTTACAGTGTGGTTTTGATGCTCTAGAGGCCTCATGTAGAGCTGCTGTTACAGGATCAGTCATACGTAGGCATGCCTGGCTCAAGGAACAAGCCCTGCCTGATCATGTCAAAGCTAAATTACTAGATGCCCCTCTTCAAAAGGATGTACTATTTGGTGCTAATGCTGAGGAGGTATTAAGGAAAATGGAGGAAAAGGCTAAATCAATGCAAACAGTGAAAGAATTTCTACAGGGTCAACCCCCACGTTTTAGTAGAAATTGGCCTTCCAAAAACTGGTCCTTTCCTGCCACAGACAGACCCCAAAGAGGCAGATATAGGCGCCCGAGGGGCAGAGGGCAATCCCAAGGATCGTATAGAGGCAGACAATGGCAAGCTCCTACACAAAGAGGTGGTGAGGACAACTCGCAATCTTTCAGAAAGCAAACCCAATGACTTTCCCCTTTGCATGCCAACCAGGTCTCAAATGGCAGCCCCCTTAGGAGGAAAGCTGTCATTATTTTCAAAAAATTGGCATATTGTCACAAAAGACAAATGGATCCTGGACATTATAAACAGAGGCTACAGATTTCATTTTCACACCCTTCCAAAAATGAGAGGCATGCCAAACCTGCCACACAATGAAAGAGCAGAGGCACAAAGGCAAATTACAAAGCTCATAGACATGAAAGCTATTCAAGAGGTACCTACGCACGAACAAGGTCAAGGTTTTTATTCCAGGCTATTCCTGGTACCAAGGAAGGGAAAATATTGGAGACCTATTTTGGACCTGTCCATCCTAAACACATTTCTACTCGTACCAAAATTCAAGATGCTCACTCTACAGCAACTTCTTCCCATGCTGGGCAAGGAGTCTTGGCTGGTAACAGTGGACCTCAAGGAGGCATACCTGCATGTCCCAATCAGACAAAATTGCAGAAGATACCTCAGATTTCTTGCAGGTTCAATTCATTATCAATTCTCTGCATTGCCCTTTGGCTTATCTACTGCACCCAGAGTATTCACGAAATGCCTGGCATCAGTAATTGCCTTCTGCAGACTTCAAGGGATACAAATATACCCTTATTTGGACGACTGCCTGATCCAAGCGGACAGCAAGAACATACTTCTGAAACATCTGGCTTATGTAATAATGTTGTTGAGCTCTCTGGGATACACAGTCAACAAAAAGAAATCAAGACTAATACCCTCTCGAAAGATAATTTTCCTGGGTGCCAACTTGGATACAAACACCCAGATGGCTTACCTCACGCCAGAGAAGCAGGAGCAGCTAATTCAATATTTCACAGCACTAGCAAATTGCACCAGGCTTACTGCAAGGAAAATCCTGCAGGCTCTGGGATTCATGGCATCTTGCATCTTACTAATTCCATGTGCAAAGCTGCATATGAGGAAACTTCAATGGTACCTGAAAAACATATGGTCTCAACACAGCCACAGTTTGGAAACAATAATACCACTAATTCCATGTCTGCAAAAGGAATTTCTGTAGTGGGCTCAAGCTTGCCAAACAAACACAGGCCTTCCATTCAGCAAGCCTCAAGCAAATCAAGTCATCACAACAGACGCCTCAGACTACGCCTGGGGGGCGCACATGGCAGATCGGTGCATTCAGGGCAAATGGTCCCAAAAAGAAAAGCACCTTCACATCAATCAACAGGAAATGCTAGCAGTAATAAATGCTATTATAGCTTTCAAGGACCTTCTGCAGCCAGGTCAACTATTGATAAGGACAGACAACACCACAGTAATGTGGTACATAAACAAACAGGGAGGAACACATTCCTACCCCCTATGCAGACTGACCATGTCACTTTGGAACATGGCCATGGACTTGCAACTCGAACTACAAGCACAGTACTTGCCAGGCAAGGAAAACACGCTGGCAGACAACCTAAGCAGAAATATGACAGATCCACACGAATGGAAGTTGCATCCAAAAGTCTTTACAGAAATAATCCAGGCATGGGGAAGGCCAGACATAGATCTATTTGCCTCCCACAAAAATCACCAATTGACAAAATTTTGCTCAAGGATTTTCCACCCAAAGGCCTGGAGAGTGGACGCTCTCTCTTTGTGTTGGACATCAATGACAGTTTATGCCTTCCCACCTCTTCCTCTGTTGCCCAAAGTTCTACTGAAAACCAGAGCAGACAGACCAAAGATGATCCTCATTGCTCCGGACTGGCCAAGACAACACTGGTACCCACTCCTGAGGAGCCTGACGCATTCACCACCATGGACACTGCCTCTAATGCCACTTCTCTTGACTCAACACAGCTTCAAAACTCTTCACAGCCAGCTAAAGACACTCAATCTAGCTGCATGGAAGATTCCTTAGCATCACAGCAAACCCTACTCTCCAAGGAGGTGCAGGATATCATTTTGGAGGCCAGAAGGCCGTCAACTAGAAAAGCTTACTCCGCAAAATGGAAGCGGTTTTGCGCCTGGAATGAGAAAAGGGGTCAGGATCCTGAGAAATTGAATTTACCTCAAATACTACAGTACTTAACTGAGCTGTTAAGCAGTGGACTTTCATTCTCCTCCATCAAAATCCATGCCTCAGCCATTTCTGCAGAATACAACACTGATCCACCCTTATTCTCACACCCTTTCTTAAGGCAGTTCCCCAGAGGGGCTAAGAATCTAAGACCACCAAGAAAACAGCCAATACCTGCTTGGGATCTCAATTTCATTCTGGAAAAACTGACCTTGCCTCCCTTTGAACCAGCTACCTCATCAGATTTGCATTATTTGTCCTGGAAAACAGCTTTCCTTCTGGCAATTACCTTAGCTCGTAGAGTTTCAAAACTACAAGCACTCATGGCGGTGCAGCCTTTCATCATCTTCCATCAGGACAGAGTTTCCTTGCGAACCAACCCGTCCTTTATGCCTAAAGTGGTATCCAATGTAGCTTTGAATCAAGCCATACATTTACCTACCTTCTATCCTAATCCTCAAAACAAAGGGGAGAGACTACTACACTCCTTGGATATCCACAGACAGCTACGTTATCTGGACAGAACAAAGCCTTTCATAAAATCAGACCAGCTCTTTGTGTCCTATGCTGTAGGAGCTCAAGGAAAGCCAATTTCGAAACAGACAATCTCTAAATGGATAGCCCACTGCATACGCTTTTGCTATTCCTTTCATGGCAAGACTGTACCTACAGGCATCAGATTTAACTCCACAAGGGCCACTGCCACCTCTGCAGCCTCTCAGAGGAGTCCCTACCAAAGATATTATGGAAGCAGCCACTTGGAGTTCTGTACATACCTTCTCCAAGCACTACCACCTACCATTATACTCCAAAACTAGGGCAGGCTTTGCCACTGCAGTCTTGCAAGGCATCCTGGCTCCTCCGAGTGCCACCTAGTGCCTACCACCCCTTTCTTAGCTTTGGGATTCTACCCATCTGTTATGACTGCAGCTGTATGCACGATGAACATAGTACAGTTTTGTACCTACCATAAATGTAGATGTTCGAGTGCTAATACAGCTGCAGTCCAGGTTGCCCTCCCTCTTTCCCCTCTTGGGACAATCCTAATGGCTAAAACCTCCTCATACAACATGATTGGGGTATTCTTTTATGGTGTATTTGCTTGCAACTACTGTTTTTTGATTTTATTGCATTGCATTATTACATATATTTATGTTTTGCCTTCCTTCTGGGGGCACCTGACATCTGGGGCAAGAAAAACTGAAGAAAATGGCGTCGGCTGGTTCCTCTATACCCCTGTCGCACTGACGTCAGGGAAGAAGCGACAACCGACGCCGGACCTAGACTTTGGAATTCGACCGACCGAGGACCCGCCTGACGGCAGGAGAACCCATCTGTTATGACTGCAGCTGTATTAGCACTCGAACATCTACATTTATGATAGGTACAAAACTGTACTTTTTGTGCCTTATTCAAACTTTGTACTATTCGTCGTCGGTTCATTTACGCATCTAAATATTTTGGTACTCGGTTCAATTATCCATAAATGGCTTCAGTAAGCCACCCGACTACTGACATTTCGAAAAAACACAAAGATAAAGACAGAGACAGACCGCATAGAACCAAAGCTGCCGACGACACTTCTCCTAAGCTAGTCGCCAGTTTGCTGTTACTTAGTGAGGTGCTTTCACAGCCCCTGATGCACACTACTTCAGATTTGCCGGCCTCTACTGTGACCCATTCGGTGTCCGGTATGCCGCAAGATGCTACTTAGACTGTGGAACCTGCTGCTGTCTCTACCTTGGATGGGTCCAGAGCCACTGTGCAGGCACCGGCTTCTGAGGGTGTATTCAGGCCTACTGACTTGCATATTAAACCAATGCCATCTTATTCTTCCAGGCCTAAAACTCGATCCATGCCTAGAAAACCGATGCCCAGACCACATGGTCAGGCCTCTATGCCTAAAAAACAAATGATGTTATGTGATCCTATCTCGCCTACATTCTGTACTGATGGGCTCGGAGCCGATCCCTCTGCTCCGACTCGGCACGCTTATGCTATAGAGTGAGGCCTCTTATTGGCTGAGCTATCTTTATCCCAGGATGCACCACCACTAATCCCCCAGATCTCGTTTGCCGCTTACAGAGCTAAGACGTGGTCTCAACTTGGCTGGGCTAAGTACTATTTATTTAGGCTTTTTCCTGTCAGAAATTTGCTTGATTTAAATCCAAAAGCTGTTTTAACAGCTATTGTTGTTATACGAGTGTGTATTAGTAGTTTTGGTAGAGGATTTCGTGTTTTTTCCTGTCAGGGAAGGTTTCCCGTTTAAGTTAGAGGGGCCTTCCCCTGTTGTTTCTACTACCTTGTTTTTTTGTGTGTGGGTCAAGTACCCGTTTAAGTTAGAGGGTCTTGACCCTCTGTATCTCTCTTCTTCTGTAAAAATTGTTACTGTATTCTAAAAAAAAAAAAAAAAAAAAAATTTTACTTAAAGTTTAAAATTATTAAAGTAGGGATATTTTATTTGCTGTAACCCTTCTTTTGGTTGTAGACAACTGTGTTTGACTTTTTGGCCATGTCTAAAGAACACAAACCCTCCGGGTTTAAGAAATGCACGAGGTATGGTTTCAAAATGTCCATAACGGACGACCACTCCTCGTGCGTCTATTGCTTAGGCGCCAAGCACCTACAAGAATCGTGTAGTGTGTGTCACGCCTTTTCATCAAGAGTCCTCCAGGAGAGGAAGAACAAATTAATCCTAAAAGGGTTAATCAAGCCATCCTTCGAGGAGGCTTTATCTTCCTCTCCTTCTAAAAAGAAAAAAGCGTCAGCGCCGACCAGTCAGTCGGAACCGACTGCAAAACAATCTAAGCAGACTTCTCCATCGGCTCCACGGACTTTGGAGCCGAGGGCGGAACGGTCTGCCTCGATGCCTCCAGCCTCGACCCCTCTGGTTTCGGAGCCGAGGACTAGGGCATCGAGAGGCGGGTCACCCTCATCGGCTCCACTGATATTGGAGCCGATAAGGGTTACCGGCTCAGACTCTTCCCCTTCGGAGCCGAAGTCCTTATCGGCACCAAGGGAAATTACCTTGAGATCTCCCTCGGAGCCGATAGTGGTAGAGTCCATTCGGAGCTGGTCCCGAGCCCTTCGGAGCCGATGGAGAAATCGGTTCGGGCCCGATCGGTATCCTCTAGATCATCCAAGATGTCTGATTCGGACATCGACAGGGTGCTCCTTCGACTCTTCCAGTCTCCGGTGTTCCAAAAGCTAGTTTCGGCTCCAGCCCATTTGGCTTCGGAGCCGATGGTCCACTCCCCTACTGTGATTCCTCCTCCAACAGCTTCGGCACCATTGGAGCCGGTGCTGGTGGAACCTGCGGAGGTTTTAGGGTCGGGCCCGACCCTTGCTCCAACTCCGGCTCTTGGGTCGGACTTCAGTACACGGACTTCTTCCTTCGGCCCTGGGGGGGAGGCTTCGGGATTGATGCTTTCGGTCCCAAGTCTCCCTCTTGGTGCGTCGGCGGGAGTGCCGTCCACTGTCGTGGCCACGGAGGTGGGACCCTCCCAGGATTCTGGTGGTCCCGCCTTCAGGGCTATGAGGAGTGCATTAGCCAAATCTTCCTTGGCTACCTCCACGGTTTCCCCAGCTCCTTCCCTGCATACGGAGACTGGGTCTTTGGCAGTTCCCCTGTCCTTAGACAGCGGAGCCCCCGGGCCTCAGGTTACCCCCACGGGGGTTTCTCCCACTCCTGGAGGTCCTTCTGAAGCCTCTTCGGAAGAACCCCCCAGGAAGAGATCGTGCAAGAGGAAGCACGTTGACTCCCCTGATGAGTCTCTTACATCAGACACTGATCTCGATGATGCAGAGGGATCCCCTAAGTCGTCCTCGGATGATGTCTCCTTTGCAGACATCCTGGAAGCCTTAAAACAACGAGGCGGCTGGCAGTCCAAACCTCCCTCTGCTGATGAGTCGGTGTTCCTGAAGGCCTTCGGGGCTCAGCCCTCCGCCTCCTGGGTGTCTCCGCCCTTCGATGAGCTCTTGGATTTGATCTGTCGAAGGGAGTGGGAACACCCAGACTCTGTGGAACCGGTGCCTGCTCGTCCAAATAAGTTCCTCTCGGCACCCCCTGAAAAAGAGTTTCTAACTAAAGGTGTGGCTGTAGATGCTTTGGTGGTGGCATCTGCTACCCAGCAAGATGTAGCAGAGGCTTCGACGTCCGTCCATCCTCCTAATAAGGAGTCTAGGAGCATGGATAGGTACGGAAAGCGCACCCTCAGTTCAGCGGCCTTTACATTGAGGTCCTTGAACTACCTTACGCACTTTACTAGATTTCAGAGGGATCTGATTAAGGAGCTATCCGATACCCTCTTGGGTAACCTGCCTGAGGAGCTGGCCCAGACGGTTGGCTCTCAGCTGGCTACAATGTCGTCCATCTCAAACTCGTCCATGAGGCTCATTTCTTATGCGGCGAAGGCGAGTAGAGCGGCGCGTACAGGCATTGCTCTACGGAGACAAGCCTGGCTCCGCCGGTGTCATTTCATGGAGGCCTTTAAGTCTTCCTTTGCCGACGCCCCCTTTGATGGGTCCTCCCTGTTTGGACCCAAGGTAAAGGACACACTAACCCGCTGTGAACAGGAGGGTAAGACTCTGACTGCCGTAGGGGCACGATTTTCCACTCCTTTCGGCCTTATCCCAAGGCTAAAGAGGAGGGAAAATGTGGTTCCGTAGATCTCAGAAGCCTTACCCTCTCAGCAGGAGGATTCCCCTTCCAGAGGCAGGGGGGAAATTCTTCCGGAAGACGCCGTCCCAGAGGCGGCAGAGGCCCTCGCAACACTGGAGACCGCGAATCCTTTCGTGGCTCTTCAGCCTTTCATAGTCCCTGAGGGATTGCCCGGCTGTGCAGCTCCGGAGCCAGTCGGGGGTCGGCTTGCGAAGCACCTAAAAGCCTGGGAAGGTATCACTCAGGACCGATGGGTGCTTCGAATCATCGCCGGAGGTTACTCCATCCCATTCTCTCACCCCCCCCCTCAGTCCAAAAAAATCCTGGACCCGCCACCCAGTCAGCGGGATACTGCAGCCTCAGAAGTTTCAAAGCTGCTGCAAAAAGGAGTCATCCAACCGGTCCCCACAGACCAGATCAGATTAGGGACTTACTCGAGATTCTTTTTGGTGCCAAAAAAGACCGGGGACTTGAGGCCCATTTTGGACCTCAGCATCCTAAACCGTTCAGTCAGAAAGTCCAAGTTCCGAATGGTCACCCTACAAACCATTCTCCCATTGCTGGAGAAGGGTGTTTGGATGTGCTCCATAGATCTCAAGGACGCTTATTACCACATCATGATACATCAAGCATCCAGGAGACATCTGCGCTTCAGCCTAGGAAGCAGTCATTTTCAGTTCCGTGCGCTGCCCTTTGGTCTCACCACAGCCCCCAGGGTGTTCAACAAGTGTTTGGCAGTCGTGACTGCTCACCTGAGAAGTCTAGGATTCCAGGTGTTTCCGTATCTAGACGACTGGCTCCTAACTGCCACCTCCAGGCATCTACTACTGCAGAGCCTTCAAGCCACTATATCACTGGGCAGTTCCCTTGGAATCACCTTCAATTGGCCAAAGTCTGTGTTGCTGCCATCTCAGCGAATAAGATTCATAGGGGTAGAGATAGACTCAAACCGAATGTGGGTCTATCTACCGACAGACAGAATACAAACCATACAGAATCAAGTTCGAGCCTTACTTCCCAGGTCCAAAGCTCCAGCCAGGATGGTCTTGCAGCTATTGGGATCCATGTCCGCCACGGTTCTTCTAGTCCCCTTGGCAAGGTTGCACATGAGAATTCTCCAGTGGCTTCTTTCAGCTCAGTGGTCCTTTCAGGAACTCCCTCTCAGACACCTCATATGGATCACGGAATCTTGCAAACGGGACCTTCGCTGGTGGCTAGTGCCCTCCAATTTGGATCAGGGACGGCCCTTCGTTCTACCTCCTCCGGCGGCCACTTTGACCACGGACGCCTCCCAGATGGGGTGGGGGGGCATTCCCTGGGCAGGTCAGTCCAAGGCAAATGGCACCCGGAAGAGACTTTACTTCATATCAACATCTTAGAAATGAGGGCAGTACTCCTATCCCTTCAAGCCCTTCACGATTATCTCCCTCAGGGTGTAATTGCTGTTCACTCAGACAACATGTCAGTTGTCTGGTACCTGAACAAACAGGGAGGGACCAGATCCTATCCTCTTTGCAGAGAAGCCATGAGAGTTTGGGAATGGGCAGTCTCGACCAAACGCTTCCTAGTGGCTACTCACATACCGGGCAAGTCCAATGTGATAGCCGACAGATTGAGCAGAACCATCCTCTCCCCTCACGAATGGTCTCTGAATATGACAGTTGCAAGTCAGATTTTCAGCAAATAGGCAGTTCCGTGTTGCGACCTCTTCGCGACTCCTCTGAATGCGAAGTGCAAGGAATTCTTCTCCCTAATCCCGGCTCCGGGGAAGAGCCCCATGGACGCACTACTCCGTCCTTGGCCCACCGGCTTGCTTTATGCCTTCCCTCCAGTTCCTCTCCTTCCCAGGGTGATTCAAAAGGCATCTCTCTTGGGGAGCAAAATGATCTTAATTGCTCCTTACTGGCCTCGTCAAGTATGGTTTCCCTATCTTCGGAAATATGCTCTGGAAGGTCCATGGTTCCTGGATCAGATCCCAGACCTACTGGTTCATCAGTCGGGACTATTCCACCAGTCCCTACACACCCTAAAATTGACGGCTTGGCTCCTCCTCTTCCGACTATAGTCAGGAGTCATACATTGGATCCAGATGTTGTGCATATATTATCTTCGGCCCATAAGTCTGCTACAAAGAAACTGTATTCTAGCAAATGGAAAAGATTTGCTATTTGGGCTCAACTCCGGGGCCTGGACCCCATTTCTATTCCCGTGGCAGAAGTACTAAAATTCTTAACTTCTCTTTTCAATCAAGGCTCTTCAGTTTCTACCATCAAGGTACAATTGGCAGCAATTTCTAATTTTCATGAATCCATAGACCCACCTTTAATGAGCAACAGATTGTGTAAGACCTTCTTGAAAGGTGCTGCTCTATTAAGACCTCCGATTTCTCATCCGGCACCTCCATGGGATCTCGATATAGTGTTACGCGCCTTGACTTCTTTCCCCTTTGAACCGGCAGCTACATGTGATCTAAAGTTTCTATCATGGAAGACAGCTTTTCTGGTGGCGATTACTTCTGCCAGAAGAGTTTCAGAGCTTCAGGCTTTGTCAGTAAAACCCCCGTACTTGGTTTTTCACAAAGACAGAGTATCCCTCAGGCCAAATCCTTCCTTTGTCCCTAAAGTTTGTTCTAGTTTCTGCTTACAGCAATCGTTAGAGCTTCCAGTTTTTTTCCCAAAATACTCTAACAAGGCGGAGTTCATATTCCACACACTAGATGTCCACAGGCAATTACGTTTTTATTTAGACAGGACCAAACAAACAAGGAAAACAGATCAGTTGTTTGTATCCTTTGCAGACAATAAATTGGGCAAAGCTGTCACAAAGGTCACTATTGCCAAATGGATCAGGGACTGTATTACTCAAGCTTATTTTTATTCTAACAAAGAGCTTACCGCCTCTGTCAAAGCTCATTCTACAAGGGCTATGTCTACTTCGGTAGCATTTCATTCTAAGCTTGCTATTAGTGACATTTGTGCTGCGGCTACATGGTCTTCCCCGCACACCTTTATTTCCCACTACAAATTAGATGTGGCATCTAGAGGACGAGCTTCATTTGGTTCCACAGTGCTCAGGAGTGTTTTCCAATGAGCCATCCGGGATTTAGGTGCTAGGGACGCTGTCCCATCAGTACAGAATGTAGGCGAGATAGGATCACATAACATATTTTAGTTATGTACTCACCATAACTTTAGATGTTTGGGATCCATCTCGCCTACATTCCTAATAACCCACCCTCCTTCCCCCCTTCCTTGGAGATCAGAGGATGTCAGAAGGTCCGAATCCTGTTGTTTCATCTTGAAACATCTAACAATGTTATATAAACAAGTTGTGCATGTGTGCATGAATGCGGACAAACAAGATCTGGGGGATTAGTGGTGGTGCATCCTGGGATAAAGATAGCTCAGCCAATAAGAGGCCTCGCGCTATAGCATAAGCGTGCCGAGTCGGAGCCGAGGGATCGGCTCTGAGCCCATCAGTACAGAATGTAGGCGAGATGGATCCCAAACATCTAAAGTTATGGTGAGTACATAACTAAAAGATAAGAATGGCTGAAGACCTTATTACTCTAATCATAGGAAGCCACCCTTTCCCCTCTAAGAGACCTAGGACTGATTTTCCTTCTGATCAGGACTCTGAAATTTCTGTTTTCTCTGATGACCAGGATTTGGCCTATCTACCTACGAGGATTCTGATGCAGAGGACTCCATTCCCTCTGCTTCCTCTCCAGAGGATTTGTCTTTTAGTGAAACCTTGCATACTCTTGCGGGGAATTTTCGCTGGGAAAGCCAGGATTACTCTGACACCAAAAAGAGACTTAGGGAATTCTTACTCCTGCCTCAACACAGGCCTTTAAGTATCCCTCCTGTACTGGACATTGTAGATGATGCCTTCTCGGAATCTAGCCTGGCCCCTGACTCTTTACCTCCTGCTCCCTGAAAACCTGATAGGTATTAGAGTAACTGACTCTCACAAGTTCCTCTTTAAAAATCCTACTGCGGATCCTGAGACCATTTCACAGGGACCCAAGGGCATTAAGGCTACTAATGCCAAAAATCCTACCCCCTCTGATAGAGATTCCAGGGCACTGGATAGATTGGGTAAGAAGGTATACACTCCTGCAACCTTGGCCATTAGGGCCTTAAACTGCCAGTTTCATATGTTAAAGTATCAGCAGCATATTACTGGATTGCTTAAACAGAAAATGATGTTGATTCCTGACTGTACTGAAAATAAAGATTTACAGGATTTTATGCATTCTGCTGAACAAGTTGAAAAACATACTTTGCAATGTGATTTTGATTCATTAGAGCCATCTTGCAGGGCTCCTGTCACTGGGCTGTACTTAGAAGGCATGCTTAGCTTAAGGAGCAATCTTTGCCAGATCATGTTAAAGCTAAATTACTGGATGCTCTCTTAAACCAAGACTTGGCAACAAAGCAGAAGTAGTACTTAAACAGATGGAGGAAAAAGCTAAATCTATGCAAACTGTTAAAGATTTCCTGCAAGTACAGCCTCCCAGATTTAGTAGGCATTGGCCCTCTAAGAATTGGTCCTTTCCTGCCTCTTCCAGGCCTTCTCAGTCCAAACCCAGAACCAGCAGAACACCCAGGCTTCAGTCCCAAGGTACTCACAGGCCTAAGCAGTGAGGGGCTCCCACTTCCAAAGCAGGGAGTAGTAAGACTCCCCCCCCCCCATGGTAAACTGTCTCAATGACTTAACTTTAAACCTTCCAAGCCCTGCTCAACTGACTGCTCCTTTGGGGGGGGGGGGGGTTGCCCTGCACGCAAAAAATTGGGAACTCATTACCCAGGACAAATGGGTTTTAAATATGGTTTCCCCAAGGATACAGATTCCACTTTCCACCAGACCTACCGCCAAATCAGTGGGCAGAGGCTCAAAAGCAAGTTCTCTCTCTTAAGCATCAGGGCTATTCAACCTGTCCCAGAAGAAGAATGTGGACAAGGTTTCTACTCAAGACTTTTCCTGGTACCCAGAAAAGACGATTCCTGGCATCCTATTCTGGACCTGTCTATCCTAAACACATTTTTGGTAATCCCAAAATTCAAGATGCTAACATTTCATCAGCTGCTTCCCATGCTAGGCAAAGACGGCTGGTTGGCAATACTGGATTTAAAGGAAGCCTACCTGCACATCCCAATAAGGGAATCTTGCAGAAGATGGCTACGCTTCAAAGCAGGCTACATGCACCGTCATTTCTCTGCACTGCCCTTTGGCTTATCTACTGCGCCCAGGGTATTCGCAAAGTGCCTAGCTCCAGTCATTGCATTTTGCAGGCAAAGAAATATTCAAATATACCCAAACCTGGACTATTGTCTAATTCAGGCAGAAAGCCAAGACATACTATTAAATCATCTAGCATTTGTAAAGAAATTACTAACATCTCTGGGGTACACCATAAATGAAAAGAAATCACATCTTGTACCCTGGCAACAAATTGTATTCCTGGGAGCAAGCTTGAATACAACTTCCCAGATGGCCTACCTCACGCCAGAGAAGCAAATTCAATTGACAGTCTACTTCAAACTACTTGCCACCAGGATCCAGCTATCTGCAAGGAAATATTGCAAGCCCTGGGGTTCATTCTAATATCATATGCAAGACTGCATATGAGGAAACTACAGTGGTATCTAAAAAGCCTATGGTGTCAACATTCTCAGGATCTAGAATCAATGATTCCTATCATACCTTGTCTACAGATGGTGTTCCTTTGGTGGGCAGAGGCCTGCCACCAAAACAAGGGACTGCCATTCACTCTACCCCCTACCGCCCAAACCCTAACAGACTCATCAAACTATGCATGGGGGGGGGGCTCACTTGGCAGGGCAGTGCATTCAAGGCAAATGGAAACCAAATCAAATGCACTTGCATATCAACCAAAAAGAAATGTTAGCTGTACAGAATGCTCTGACAGCCTTCAAGGACCACATTCTTCCAGAACAATTATTGGTAAAGACGGACAACACCACTGTTATGTGGTACATAGACAAGCAGGGGGGGAACCCTCACATACCCTCTCTGCAGACTAGCCATGGCTGTGGGGAACACAGCCCTGAGCTACCAAGTGCACCTACAGGCTCAATTCCTACCAGGAAAGCTAAATACACTGGCAGATGACCAAAGCAGATATCTCATGGACCCACACATGTGGAAACTGGGACCAAAGATATTCAACATGTTGAGAAACAAATGGGGGAGCCCAGAGATAGATCTGTTTGCCTACCCCCAGAACTACCAATTGGACAAATTCTGCACAAGTACTCCCCACAAACAAGCTTGCAAAGTGGATGCCCTGTCCTTCACCTGGAAAAACCTATCGGTTTATGCCTTTCCCCCTCTGCCTTTCCTCTCCAAGGTACTACTAAAGATCAAACAGGACAAACCAAGGACAATACTGATTGCACCAGACTGGCCACGCCAACACTGGTACCCCCTCTTGCACAATGTGTCACTGCTGGCACCTGCCTCAGACCCCTGAACTGCTGTCCCAGCAGGGGGGCCAGATTCTGCACCCACAACTTCAAACCCTGAACCTGGCAGCCTGGCTAATTACCTGATCTCTCCGTTACTATCCCTCAGTAAGCAAGTGGTGGATGTCATCTTGGAGGCAAGGAGGCCTTGTACTAAAAATCCTGTGCTGAAAAATAAAAAAGATTCTGTTCCTGGAGCCAAACTCAGGGGTTGGGCACAGCAGCGCCCAGTTTACCCCATATTCTTCGATACTTAACTGAGATGCTTCACAAGGGCCTTTCCTTTTCCTCCATCAAAATTCATACCTCAGCCATTTCAGCTCATTATAACACAGAACCACCACTCTTCTCTCATCCACTGCTGAAGCAATTCCTCAGAGGGGCCAAAAACTTAAGACCACCCAGGAGAGCCCCTACTCCAGCCTGGGACCTTAACTTTGTATTGGAAAAGCTCACTCTACCACCCTTTGAGCCAGCTGCAAATTCAGAGTTGAAATTCCTTTCTTGGAGAACAGCCTTCCTCCTAAACATCACTTCAACAAGAAGGGTGTCTGAATTACAGGCCCTCATGGCAGTGGAGCCTTTCATTATCTTTCATGCTGACAGGGTGTCCCTTAGGACCAATACCTCCTTCATGCCCAAGGTGGTTGTCCATTGTGGCCCTTAATCAGTCTATTCATTTGCCAACCTTATTTTCTAATCCACAGAACAAAGGGTAACTAATACTGCACTCCTTGGATGTGCACAGACAACTTAGATTTTACTTGGGCAGGGCTAAGCCTCTCAGGAAATCTGAATAACTGCTGGTTGCATTTGCTGTAGGGGCTGAGGGGAAGGCCATTTCAAAGCAAACAATTTCTAAGTGGATAGGCCATTGCATTCATTTCTGCTATAAGCATCATGGAAAAACTACCCCACAGGGGATAAGACCACATTCAACCAAGGCTGCATCTACTTCTACAGCCTTTCTCAGAGGTGTCCCAACCAGGGACATCTTAGAAGCTGCTTCCTGGAGTTCTGTACATACCTTTACCAAGCATTACCACTTGCCATTTTTTTCTAAATCCAGAGCTGGATTTGCCACTGCAGTCTTGCAGGGCCTTATAGCTGGTCCTAATGCTATGTAATTACTTCCTCCCATCCTTAACTTTGGGAATCTACCCAAATGTGATGACTGCAACAGTGAAACACGAAGAACATAGTACAGTTGTGTGCACTTACAATAAATGTAGATGTTCAAGTGTATTCACTGTTGCAGTCCTGATTACTGATTACCCTCCCGCCAGCCCCCTGACGTCTGTTGACTATACCTCTATTCTTGTTTACTATGCTTAAAGCTTTTTGGTGTATTTGCTTTTTTGTTGGAGGTGTAACCTTGTATATAATTGCTTCCCATTATGGGGGCACCTGACATCTGGGGCAAGAAAAACTGATGTAATGACGTCGGCTGCATGCTTTATACCCCTGACTATCTGACGTGTCATGTAAGATGAGACAGCAACTGACGCAGGACCCAAGACTTTGATAATCAGGCCGACTGAGGGCTACTGCAATCAGATAACCCAAATATGATGACTGCAACAGTGAATACACTCGAAAATCTACATTTATGGTAAGTGTATACGACTGTACTTTCTGCAGGTGGCCAGAAAACCGACTACTAGAAAATCCTACCTGCCAAAATGGAAGAGGTGTTCATTGTAGTGTCTGAAAAATAAACTGCAACCACTGAGAGTAGAGCCTCCAGTGGTCTTGTCTTCTCTGTGTGACCTTATGAAGTCTGGATTATCTTACTTCTCCATTAAAATACATTTGTCTGCAATCTCTGCATGTCTGTCTTTAGTACCTCCTCTAGCTTCCAGGTTAGAAGTCAAACTCTTTCTGAAAGGAGCACTTCTTCTCAGACCCCCAAGGAAACCCATTCCCCCCCCCTTGGGATCTTAACTTTGTCCTGGAGAAATTGATGCTCCCACCTTTCGAACCAACCAAAAGCTGTTCCCTCCAACATTTCACCTGGAAGACTATCCTCCTGGTGGCCATCACATCAGCTAGAAGAGTCTCAGAACTACAGGCCTTAATGGCATACCACCCCCCTTCACTGTCTTCCACAAGGACATGGTATGCTTGCGCATGAACCCTCTTTCATGCCCAAAGTGGTCAATGAGCTGTCTTTAAATCAAACTATAAATCTTCCAACTTTTTTCCTCTCTCCACAGAACAAGGCAGAGAGGATACTTTATTCCTTAGACATTCACAGACAGCTCAGGTATTACTTGGCCAAAACCAAATCCCTACGCAAATCTGACAGGCTCTTTGTCTCTTACCACCCCAGACCCCTGGGTCAGTCTGTTTCCAAGCAAACCATACCCTCTTGGATATCTAAAACTATTTCATGCTGTTACACTACTCATGGCAAGTCTGTCCCAGCCCCAGTTAGGGCTCACTCTACCAGGGTAGTGTCCTCCTCTGGGGCATTCCTTAAAGGATTAGACACAGCTGCTATCCCCGAAGCAGCTACATGGTCCTCTGTTCATACTTTCACTAGCCAGTACAAGCTAGACTGGGTTTCTAGAGCCAGGGCAGGATTTACCAGAGCCATCCTCCATGGGTTCAAAATGAAACGCTGTACAACAATGGCCAATGAAGTAAAGTTCTCTTGGAGAATGGGTAGTGTGGTTAAATGATATAAAACTTAAAAGTGCAACATATATAGCAAAAAATTTGCATACATTTCCAGTACTTAAATTAAATGCACTTACAAGACATTCACGCTGTGAATGCAGTTATACCATAGCGAAATGATGGCTCCAAAGTTTCCAGTCTTATGATGGCTTCAAAGTATCCAATCTTTTTGGTGTGATATGCAAAGTATCCACAATGCAGATGTAGTAGCTGCTATGTGACTGTGATGAACTGTGATAACAGCTTAACCAGTCTAACAGATCAAATAAAAGCTTCTAGCTTTAATGGCAGTTAAAATCCTTTTATTGTAGGAAAAGTTAAACTCTTCATGTCAAGTTAAAATCTTGATGTAGAATAAAACAGTCCCTACGTATTCCAAACGATAAGCACTTGGTATCTTCTTCAGATCGTAGAGATTGGGACTGGAAGTTCCTTTTTATAGTGTTTGCTTCCTTTACTGTTGAGACAATCATTCAATCATCACACTGTCAATCAGCTGTTCAAACGCACCAATCCTCTTTCCTCTCAGCTGGGGGTGTTCCATTTCCTATACCTTTTGCTTTTAAGGGGTGTGACCAGTCATGAATTATTAAGCCAGACACACCTCCATGTTAGCTAATAGTTGGTCTTCTAGGTTTTAGTATAGGTTTCAGTGGGATGATGTTATTCAAGCCTGGCTCTATCAGCACGGAGGTGCACAATCCACTTACTCTCCCTGCATTCAGTAATATTTTCAATGTCGCCTTTCCTTATTCCACTATATACATTCTCTATCACCTTATAAGTGAAAGAATGACCGACATTTCTTTCAGCATGCGTTGCTAAAGCATTATGTGGATCTTTATTGGTAATGTCTCTTTGATGTCTCAAAATGCGATTTTTAAACATCTGATTAGTTTTTCCTACATAGAATGCAGGGCATAGTTTACAGGTAGCCATGTACACCACATTGGGGGTTATACAAGTGGCTTTGACATTAAAGGTGTATTTCTTCTTTATCCTTGGATGTTCAAGTTCGTTATTACAGTCAATCAGTGGGCATGCTGTGCAGTGGCCACACTTGAATGTGCCTTTATGTCCAACAATTTTATGTTTGCTAAACTCATCCTTTGTGCAAAGTAACCTCTTTAAATTTTTCTTATTCTTGTAGCCAAAGCATGGTGTTTCACCTACAATGTCTTTTAGCTTGGCATCCTGGGTGAGGATTGGCCAAAACTGCCTTATTAAGGATTTAACTTGTGTGTTGTCTGTGCTGTAAGTTAACATCACTGTGGTGGTTCTGTCTTCTGTCTTGTTTTTCTTTGGGATAACTTCTTGAACATTCACATCTTTTTCATTATAGCCTCTCTTTATTAGGTTTTGTTGTAGAAACAAAATTTCCTTTTCTCTTGTCTCATCTTTGGTACATCTTTTATGTATTCTTTGTGTTTCATTTCGCATAATATTTTTAGTGACATGTTTAGGATGCGTGCTGCTTTTCAACAAGTAATGATTTTTCCATGTATTTTTTCGGTGCAATTCGGTTTCCAACATGTTTTCATTAAGACCAACATTCACATCCAAAAAAATGCAACTTGATTATGAGAGTGTTCTGTTGTAAAGCTTAGAAAAGTAGTAGTCTTATTTAGATATTGATGGAATGATTCAAATTGTGGTAGGGTTCCTTCTGGTCCACTTCCCCTTCCACAGGACATAGCTTTTGCACTCTCCCTGATGTAATGAATACACCAGCATATGAATAGAAGGGACATAGTATCGTGTAAGATCTTAACCATAACCTTAGATGTCCTCTTCTATATGCTGCTGTATCGTTTCCCACCCAGGCTTCCCCCTCACACTTGCCTGACTCCTGGAGTACCCAATCACGAGTCACTGACTTGGCGGCATTCAATTCTGAGGTGGATGCATGTTGACGTCCTCTTTATACCCGATGTCCATTTGCAACCATCAGAGAAGAGGTGCTGGACATCGCGCGCACCCTAGCGGTAGCATATAACTTTTGTATAATGGCTGGATGTTCGTGGGTTCACATGAGCAAACTACCTGATGTCATGAATACAGCAGCATATAGAAGAGAAGGAACAATACTTTCTGCCTTCTTGTGGAATTTTCCATGGGCAAGTAACCCACAAGCTTCTTTACAAACTGGACCTATTCACACAAGACTGGTAATTTTATATACCCTAGTTTTGAACATCTTCAACTAATTACTTGTATGATTTAGTTCTTATTCTTTTAGGAACCTGTTTCAGGTGGACATGCAGATACTAAAGGAGGCAACAAAACCTTCTACTATGAAATCTGACATTGGCAAGTGAAAATGATTTTTTGGTTAGGGCCCTGGTTATTGACTAGGCACCATCAAAGATTATGTACAACTGCTGCTAAAATATCTGTGAGAGTTACTATCCTCTGGCCTTTCCTATTCCTCTGTCCAAGTACATCTTGCAGCCATTTTAGTATGTCTGCCCATGGATCCTTCACATCAGTAGTTTTAGTGATACCATTTCTTAAGGGAGTTTTACAGCTGAGACCTCCTTGTGAACCGGTTGCTCCTTCCTGGGATCTTAACTTTGTGCTGGAAAAGTTAACCATGTCTCCATCTGCTCATCAAGCAGACTTAAGGTTCATTACATGGAAGACTGTTCTCATTGCTCTGCAAGACAAGTATATGAGTTGCAAGCTGTCATTCTAGGTGAACCCTGTCTGATCGTTCATAGAGATAGGGTGTCATTAACAGCAGATTTCTAGTTTGTAGCCAGAGTTGTTTCAGAGTTTACATTCGGTCAAGCTATCTATCTTGCGGTTTTCTCTCCAAAGCCTAAGAACTAATGACAAATACATGAACTTTGAGGAAGGCTTATAAGGGTGAAAGTGATAGAAATGTATTTGTTTATAGGAAACCAAGTTTGTTTGCTCCTGTTTTGCCATCAAATGTAGAAATATTTCTACAAGCCTGCGAGAATGAATTGTATGACAGTTTTAACAATGTACATGTTACTGGCAATTTGACTAAAGCTGAGCAACTTGCTATTGTTAATCTGCAGAATAATAAGGAAATTGTGATTTGTCCTGCTGACAAGGGTGGGCCTGTAGTTGCATTAGATGCTGTTTTTTACTTCAGTGAAATGAAATGTATGCTTTCTGATTTAAATGTCTACAAACCTGTCTATATGGATGACATCCAAAGAATGGTTAGTAGTGTCCATAAGGCTCTTTATGAAAGTATGTGTTTGGGGCATTTGACTAAAGAACTGTGAATTACTTCCATGTGAATGATCCCCTCATACCTCGTATGCATGGTCTTCCCAAAATACATAAAGACCCCCTTAAACCGAAGTTTAGACCTATAGTGGCAGGTGCAGGGTGGCTTACTGAGCCGATTTCTATATTTTTGGACAAAGAGCTTAGAAAAGTTTTAGAAGGGGATCAAGTTGTATTAAGAGACACGGAACACTTTCTAATTGATCTATATGCTTTTACTCAGGTCAAGTGGACAACAAGTTGGATTTGTTTGCTACCATAGATGTAGCATCCCTCTTCATGTGCATTGCTAACACAGAAGGTTTAAAAATGGTTAAAAGATGTCTACTTATGCATGGATCCTATGATGAGCAGGGTAGATTTTATATGCATGCTCCTAGAGTTGTTATTGGAAAATAATGTGTTTCTCTTTGATGAGAAATACTATTGGCAAGTAGCTGGAGTGGCAATAGGCACCAGTTGTGCCAATAAATACACTAACCTTGTCATGATGGAGTGGGAGATGGATGTTATACAAGTAGGTGGTGACTCCAGTGTTAGATTTAATAGAAGGTTTGTAGATTGTTTTAAAGCATGGAAAGGTGAATATATGAGCAACTTATGTACTATGTTGACTACTTAAATAACAGTAGTCAGTTTTTGAAGTTTACATACCAGAGTTCAGCATCCAGGATTAGTTTCCTCAACATAACAGTATTTCGAGAAGGGGTAGACTTGCACACTTGTATACATAGGAAAGATTGCTACCATCCTTCATTTCTGGACAGACACAGTATGCACCCACCACATAGTTTTAAAAGTATAGTGGAAGGACAAGCATTAAGGCTATCTAGACTGTCATCTCTAGACACTGACTTTGAACAGGCAATGGGATGCTGGAATGAAGCCTTTGTTAACAGAGGCTATTCAAGAAAGGAAATTAACGGATGTTCATCATGTTTCACTGTTGCAGTCATTACACTTGGGTTATCCTGCTGGCAGGCTACCCGCAGTCGGCCTGAATTCCAAACTCTTGGTCCGGCATCGGTTGCTGTCGCCTCTTCTCTGACGTCAGTGTGCCAGGGGTATAAAAGGTGCAGCCGACGCCATTTTCTTCAGTCTTTCTTGCCGCGCGGTGCCTGAAGCAAAAGCAGTTCTCAAGTGCCGGTCGGCCAACTCCTGAGATTTTCGAAATTGAATTTCAGATCCGAAGTCTTCAATAAAGCTAAGTACCCCATTGGGGAAACTTTTTTCTTGCTCCAGACCAATGTCAGAAAAAGTTAACAATTGTATTTCTTGTGGGAAGCAAATACCTCATAAGGATTTTCACTCTTACTGTATTCCTTGCCTAGGCCCTGACCACAACTTTGCTAGTTGTCGGTTTTGTGCTAGATTTAACCAATGCACTATTAAGTGTTGGTGCGATTTTGCTTTTCATTACTTTGGCCAAAGGTTTAACTACATAATGCCGCCGGAACAGCCGATGACCGGAGTTCATAAAAAGTGCAAGGAAAAAGAAAAGGGCAGGCATCTGAGGTCCAAAACCGACGACGAAGCCTCTTCTAGGCCACTCGCCGGTTCTCAATGAGGCGCTTTCGCAGTCCCTTACACCCGCTACCTCAGAGCCACAGGCTGCCTCCAATTCCCACATGGAGACAGCTAGGCCTCTGGATACTCAAGTTATTGGGCCTTCGGAAACTAATCCCTCAGATAGGTCCGGAGCTGCTGAGTAGGCATCGGCTTCTGAGGGTGTTTTCAAGTCTACACAGCTTTATATCAAGCCAACTTCAGCATCAAAGACAAAGACTAAAACAGTTTTAAAGACAAGAAAACAAGTACAGCATTCTCCAGGGCAGACTTCCATGCCTAAGAAACAGATGCTCAAAATGGCCAAAGACCTAATTACTTTGATCAGGGGTTCCCATCCCCCTCCTGATAAGATGGCCTAGGCAAGACACTGAATATGATTCCTCTGATCAGGTTTCCATTTACTCTGACTCCTCTTCAAAACAGGGATACTCTATTCCTCCCTATGAGGATTCTGATGCTGAAGAATCTATTCCTTCAGCTTCACCTCCTGGGGATTATTCATTTGGGGAAACCTTGCATATCATGAGGGAGCATTTCCACTGAGAGAGCCAAGATTATTCAGATTCTAAGAAAAGGCTCAGGGACTTTCTTTTACTTCCTCAGCACAGACCTCTTGGTATTCCTCCTGTTCTAGACATTGTAGATGATGTCTTTTCAGAGTCCGGCCTGTCTCCCGACTCTTTAGCTCCTGCACCTGTTAAGCCAGACAGATACTACAGGGTTCCAGATTCTCATAAATTTCTATATAAAAACCCTGTTGCTGAACCAGAAACTATTTCACAGGGTCCCAAAGGGGTCAAAGCTGCTACTGCAAAAAACCCTGTCCCCTCAGATAGAGATTCTAGGGCACTGGACAGATGGGGGAAAAAGTTTACACTTCTGCTACCTTGGCTGTAAGGACTTTAAATTGTCAGTTTCATATGCTTAAATGTCAGCAATATTTAATGTCTCTGTTAAAACAGAAAATGTTGACAAATTCTGAATGTGCTGAGAACAAGGAATTGCAGGATTTATTGCATGCAGCTGAACAAGTGGGAAAACATACTTTGCAATGTGGTTATGAGTCACTGGATGCCTCTTGCAGGGCCACTGTAACAGGCTCAGTCATTAGAAGGCATACTTGGTCAGACTCTGCCTGATCATGTTAAAGCAAAATTATTGGATGCTCCATTACAGCTTGATACTTTGTTTGGTGTTAAGGCAGAAGAGGTGTTGAAGAAAATGGAGGATAAAGCTAAATCTATGCAGACAGTGAAGGATTTCTTACAGGTGCAGCCACCCAGATTTAGCAGGAACTGGCCTTCTAAGAATTGGTCCTTTCCAGTGTCAGACAGGCCACAAAGAGGCAGATACAGACTCCCTAGAGGCAGACAACAGCCCCAGGGCTCATACAGGCCAAAACAGTGGGGTGCTTCTACCTCCAAAAGCGGAGAAGACAAATCACAGCCATATAGGAAACAGTCCCAATGACTTCCCTCTGCCAATGCCAAGCATTTAACTTTTGGCAGCACCCTTAGGGGGAAAGCTAGCACTTTATTCACAAAATTGGCACATGATTACCCAGGACAAATGGGTCTTAAATATAGTCTCTCAGGGCTACAGGTTCCACTTTCACACCCTTCAAAAGGTAAAAGGTATGCCAGACCTGCCACACAATCAATGGGCAGAGGCACAAAACCAAGTTTCATCCCTCATGGACATGAGGGCTATTCAGCCAGTGCCACAACAAGAGCAGGGACAAGGATTTTACTCAAGACTTTTCTTAGTGCCAAGAAAGGACAAAGCATGGAGACAGATTCTGGACCTGTCTATTCTAAATACTTTTCTGGACCGTCCGAAATTCAAAATGTTGACTCTGCAGCAGCTTCTGCCCATGTTGGGCAAAAAGGCTTGGCTTGTAACTTTGGACCTCAAAGAGCCATACCTGCATGTTCCCAATCGGACAATCTTACAGAAGATACCTCAGATTCATAGCTGGCTCAAAGCACTACCAATTCTCTGCACTGCCCTTTGGCTTATCTACTGCGCCCAGGGTGTTAACAAAATGCCTGGCACCAGTAATTGCATTCTGCAGACAAAAAGGAATTCAAATATATCCTTGCTTGGACGACTGCCTTATTCAAGCAGAGGCCAAAGACATTCTACTAAAGCATCTGGTGTTTGTAAAAAGATTACTAATTTGCCTAGGGTACACAGTAAATGAAAAGAAATCAAAACTAGTACCCTCTCAAGAGATAATATTCCTGGGTGCAAGCTTAAATACAACTGCCCAGATGGCTTATCTCACGCCAGACAAACAAAGGCATCTGACTTCTTACTTTGAAAACATGGCAACAAAAACCCAGTTATCTGCAAGAAAAATTCTGCAGGCTCTGGGCCACATGGCCTCCTGCATTCTGCTAATTCCATATGCAAGACTGCATATGAGGAAACTACAATGGTACCTAAAAAGTGTTTGGACTCAACATTGCCACAGCCTGGGATCATTAATTTCCCTCATTCCTTGCCTGCAACAGGAGTTTCGGTGGTGGGCACAGGCCTGTCACCACAACAAGGGACAGCCATTCACTTTACCCACAGCCAGGCAAACACTAACAACAGATGCCTCAGATTATGCTTGGGGGGCCTACATGGCAGGAAAATTTATTCAGGGCACATGGCCCCCAAGCCAAAGGCATCTACACATCAATTAAAAAGAGATGCTAGCTGTACAAAATGCCCTGACAGCCTTCAAGGACCTACTTCACCCAGGACAGCTGCTGATGAAGACGGACAACACCACAGTTGTGTGGTACATAAACAAGCAGGGGGGCACACATTCCTACCCCCTCTGCAGACAAGCCATGATTTTATGGAACACAGCATTGACTTACCAAGTACACCTGCAAGCACAATTCCTGCCAGGAAAAACAAATGCTCTGGCAGACGAACTAAGCAGAAACCTCATGGACCCTCATGAGTGGAAACTAGATCCACAAATCTTTAGCATGATAACAAGGAAATGGGGATGCCCAGACATAGATCTTTTTGCCTCCCCTCACAACTGCCAACTTCAGAGATTCTGCGCAAGGACTTATCACAAACAAGCATGGAAAGTGGATGCCCTGTCATTCAGCTGGAACAACCTTACAGTATATGCCTTTCATCCACTGCCTCTCCTCCCCAAGGTACTCCTAAAGGTCAGACAAGAGAAGCCACATATGATACTGATTGCCCCAGATTGGCCACGCCAACACTGGTACCCAATCCTAAGGAGCTTGTCCCAAGGCCCAGCCTGGACATTGCCTCAAATTCCTCATTCACTGACCCAACACAACAATCAGATCCTGCACAGCCAACTCGGAACTCTAAATCTAGCTCATGGAGGATACTGTAACCATTCAGAATACTCCTCTCTCTAAAGCTGTTATGGATGTCATTTTGGAGGCCAGGAGGCCCAGCACCAGAAAATCTTATGCAGAAAAATGGAAGAGATTCTGTGCTTGGAACCAGGCACAAGGAATTGACATGCTTGTTCGAAATATTCCTCAGATTTTACAATATCTAACTGAGATGCTGGACAAAGGCCTATCCTTCTCATCAATTAAGATCCATGCCTCTGCCATTTCAGCTCATTACAGTACAGACCCACCTATTTTTTCACATCCATTACTTAGGCAGGTCCTCAGGGGGGCCAAAAACATAAGACTTCCAAGGAGAGCACCATTACCTGCATGGGACCTCAATTTTGTCTTCAAAAAACTCACAATGCCTCCTTTTGAGCCAGCCAATACAGCTGACATATAATTCTTATCATGGAAAGCAGCTCTGCTCCAGCAGCAAGAGTCTCAGAGTTACAGGCATTAATGGCTGTGGAACCTTTCATTATCTTCCATCCGGACAAGGTTTCCTCTAAGGACACACCCAACATTTATGCCTAAGGTAGTGTCCAGTGTGGCTCTTAACCAAACCATTAATTTGCCTTCCTTTTACCCAAACCCGCAGAATAAAGGGGAGAGACTTCTGCATTCTTTGGACATACACAGACAACTACGCTTCTACTTGGACAAAGCTAAAGCTTTCAGAAAGACTGAGCAACTTTTAGTGGCATATGCTGCTGGATCACAAGGAAAGGCTATCTCAAAGCAGACTATTTCAAAATGGATAGGACACTGCATTCATTTCTGCTATTCACAACATGGTAAATTAGTGCCTAAGGGCATTAGACCACATTCTACCAAGGCAGCAGCCACCTCAGCAACCTTCTTCAGAGGAGTACCAACCAAGGATATTTTGGAGGCTGCAACTTGGACTTCAGTGCACACTTTTACTAAGCAACTACCACTTGCCTCTTTACTCTAAATCCAGAGCAGGCTTTGCCACTGCAGTCTTGCAGGGCCTCATAGCTACTCCTAATTCTATTTAGACCCAGCAGCATAACCTCAGCTTTGGGATTCAACCCAAGTGTAATGACTGCAACAGTGAAACACAATGAACATAGTGCAGTTGTGTACCTACCATAAATGTAGATGTTTGAGTGTATTCACTGTTGCAGTCCAGGTTACCCACCATCCCCCTTTCTTTGCTGGGATTTATCTGTACTTCTCGGTCCTATACAACCTATGTGGTGTATTTGCTTGTAGATGAAGGTATTGCTATTTTAGTGCATGCTTTTATTAGCAATGTTTTTAGCCTACCTTTTTGGGGGCACCTGACATCTGGGGCAAGAAAAACTGAAGAAAATGGCGTCTGCTGCATCTTTTATACCCCTGGTGCACTGACGTCAGGGAAGAGGCGACAGCAACCGATGCTGGACCAAGACTTTGGAATTCAGGCCGACTGCGGGTAGCCTGCCAGCAGGATAACCCAAGTGTAATGACTGCAACAATGAATACACTCGAACATCTACATTTATGGTAGGTACACAACTGTACTTTCTTATTCAAGAGTAAGGTATGAAAGAGAAGGAAGGGGGAAGCCCTATTTTTCTGAGGAGAATAACGTCTAGAGACAGAAAGCAGATGAGAATTCAGTAGTTCCTATGATTTTACACTACACTCATGATATAGACTTTGTCAAGCTTATAGTAAATAGGAATTGGCATATTCTTCTTGTAGATGAGACTAATGGAATAGTAGGAAATAGACCTAAATTTCTTTTTAAGAATTGGTTGAATCTTAAGCAACAGCTGTGTTACCCTAGGAACAATAATCCTTCCACTACCATGAATATTGGAACACAACGGTATGGAGCCTGCACCTTCTGTTCATTTATAGATGAACCTAAATATTTTAGGCACCCTCACACTATGCACCTCTGGCAGATCAAATGTAGTGCTGACTGTAATACTAGGAATGTAGTATATATTGCCCACTGTGAGTATTGTTTTAAATTCCGTGTGGGAAAAACTAATCGTCTGCTCAGGGAAAGAATCAGAGATCATATGTATTGTGTAAGGAAGGGCCAAGACTACAGTGCTATAGCTAAGTATTTGTTAACGGAGGGTGATAGGCATAGGTTCTTGATGTTCATTGCGTTACACTGCTGCAGTCATCACTTGAGTTATCCTGCCGTCAGGCTGTCCCGCAGTCGGCCAGAGTTCCAAAGTCTTGGTCCGGCGTCGGTTGCTGTCGCTTCTTCCCTGACATCAGTGCGCCAGGGGTATATAAGATGCATCCGACGCCATTTTCTTCAGTCTTTATTACCGCGCGGTGCCCGAAGCAGAAGCAGTTCGCAAGTGCCGGTCGGCCGACTCCTGAGATTTTCAAATCGAATTTCAGATCGAAGTCTTCATAAAGCTAAGTACCCGTTGGGGAACCTTTTCTTGCCTCAGTTCGATGTCAGAAAAAGTTAACAATTGCATTTCTTGTGGGAAGCAAATACCTCATAAGGACTTTCATTCTTATTGTATTCCTTGCCTACGCCCAGACCACGACATCACAGGTTGTCGGTTTTGCGCTAGGTTTAATAAACGAACTATTAAATGTTGGTTTGATTTTGCCCGACATTATTTTGGTAGGAAATTTAATTATACCATGCCGTCGGAACAACCAACGACCGGAATGCATAAAAAACGCAAAGATAAGGACAGGAAGCCGAGATCCAAACCAGACTCCGAAGCCTCTGCTAGGCCAGAAGCTGGTTCTCCGATTTTCAGTGAGGCGCCTACGCAGCCCCTGACGACCGCTGATTCAGAACCCCAGGCGACATCTGATTCACAAGCGGAGATCGCTAGACCTCCTCAGCCTTTACCTTTAGGCCCTTCCGACTCCATGCCTGAAGGAGATTCCGGTGCAGTTGAAATGCCTTCAGTTGCAGAAGGTGTCTTCAGACCGACTACACTCACTATTAAATCCTACGCAAAACTGAAAACTTCTTTAAAAACAAAGAAGACTGTACAGCAGTCTCCAGTACAAGGCCCCATGCCTAAGAAACAGATGCATCTGAAGTAGTTACTTCATTTGATCTGCAACCTGTGGGTGTCGGATCCGACCTCGGATCTCATCCGGCAGCTTTCCAAGCTCCAAGATCCGAGCTCCTAGCTCCTCCCCCTACCCACAATCCCCTAGTACCAACCACATTACCTCAGATTGTTTTTTGCCGCGGCTAAAGAAACTTCCTTGTGAAGAGCTCCTGGCTGGGTGAGATCATTGCTGGTTTTTAAACCAATTTTTCTCTCAAAGTTCTCATGTGTGTGGGTTAGTTTCCCTTTCTGCTGCTTCTGCTAGTTTTTTGGGTCACTTTTGTTTAATTTATAACTAATTTATCTTCACTCCCTCCCCCTCCTAGTGTTTGGGTGTGTGTGAAAGATGTCAGAAGGGCCTAAGGCCATTTTCTCTAAATGTACTGAGTGTGGCCACAAGCTTTCTCCAGCTGATGGCCACACTCAGTGCGTTTTGTGCCTGGGGGCAGCCCATCTGTCAGAGGCCTGCCAAATCTGTGCGGCCTTTAAACCCCCGGGCACTCCGGGATAGGAAGAACAAGCTGATACTGGCGGGAAAGCTCCCCCAGGAGTCAGCTTCTTCTTCCTCTCCCGTTAGGGCTCCAGCTGCTTCAGCAGCTTCGGCGCCACCTATCCCCTTAGCTCTACCCGGGACTCAACCTCCCACATCGGGTTTGAGCTCTGGGGAAACTAGTGTTTCTTCCCTCAGAGAGAAGAGGCACAAGGATAAAGATGGACATAAGTCCCATAAAAGGCGGGCCGAATCTCATCCTTCGGCTCTGCCAACAAAACTATTAAAATCTCCCTCGAGGGTCTCCAGATCCCCCTCCACTCGGCGCCGTTCGCCCTGTTTTTCGCCGGAGGAGGAGGATAGGTCTCCCTCGAGATCTTTGAGGCGGCCCTCCCGGCCTGTCTCCACTACTTCATCTAGGTCGACCCGAAGCATCTCCGAAGCGGATATGGATAGGATGATGCGTCGGTTCTTACAGACCCAAATGCAGATGGCGATACTCTTGCCTCCCCCCCCCCTCTGGGGGGGAGTGCAGGCCCCATATTTGCCCCGATCACTCCTTCTCCGACTCGTTTTCGGGTCTCTGAGTCATCGGATCCAGGCCCTTTCGGACCCGGGGAATTGTCAGCGCCGATAGCGGTTGTCTCTTCGACGCCGACTATACCTTCGAGCTTGTCGGACCCGAGCTCTCGGGGCCGAGGGCTGAGCGTCGGATCCAAGGGAGTTGCTGTGTCTTCGACACTATTGGCGTCGGAGCACACCTCTGCCTCGGCGCCGACCCTGATCCCTTCCTCGGATCCGAGGAGATTGCTCTCAGAGGCTGGTGAGAGTGGCTCTCAGAGGCTTTTGAGGTAGTGGAGAGGGTACTGTCGAGGTCCTCCAGATCCCTGACCCGGGCTTCTGATCCACCTGTACCCCAACTGTTTGAGGGTCTGTCTTCCATCATCCGTCCATCTGGACAGCCTGCCCAAGCCCTCCAGCTAGTTCCCGTGGAGGAACAACAACCCGTGGACGAGCCCTCTTCTGACAGTCCCACCGAGGAGGTCCCTCGAAAACATCGATGCAAAAGGAGGCACCTGGACTCCCCCGAGTCCATTACCACAGACACAGACTTAGATGATACGGAGGGTTCCCCATGGTCACCCCCTGAAGATGTCTCCTTTGGAGACATCATGGAAATGCTGCGTATTAGAGGGGGGTGGTCAGCCCAAAAGCCTTCCCTTGATGAGTCCGTGTTCCTGGAGGCCTTTGAGGCAGGCCCATCTACCTCCTGGGTGTCCCCTCCGGCCGACCCCCTGGTGGACTTAATTACCACCAGGGCTTGGAAAGAGCCCGACACCATGGAGCCAATTCCATGGCGCCCCGATAAAGTCCTCAGCCCACTCGCAGATAGACCGTCTTGGGCCAAAGGAACCCCCGTTGATGCTATGTTGGTGGCGGCGGCCACCAAGAAAGAACTTGCACAGGAGAGTTCTTCGGTTCACCCGCCGGATAAGGAATCTCGAGCGCTTGACCGGATTGGGAAGCGGATGTTTGCTGCAGCGACCTTTTCCATAAGGGTGCTGAACTATATGGCACATACTATTAGGCTACAGCGAGACTTGATTAAGGAATACGCTGCAGCCCCCCCCCCAGAGTCCATGTCAGTCCCAGACAAAAAGGTTTTTGAGACTCGAATGGCCACTCTAAAATCCATCTCAAATACTTCTATGCGGCTTCTCTCCCATGCAACGGAGGGAGCCGCTAGAGCTAGCGGAGCCGGGGTCGTCTTGCGATGTCTCTCCTGGCTCCGTCTGTGCGACTTCACAGACCCCTTCAAGGCGTCCTTCGTGAACGCCACTTTTGACAGTTCTGCCTTGTTTGTCAAAACCGTTCAATACGCTGGTCCAAAGCGAAAAGGATGGGAAGACGCTATCTGCCGTCCACTTTTCTAATCCCCAAAGATCCTTCTCCAGGAATCAGAGGGGACAAAAGAAGCTGTGGTTCCGTAAGTCTCAGCAATCCCATCCTGCTGCAGACCACTCATCCTCCAGAGGCAGAGGAGGACAAGGTGGACGCCGGCCCAGAGGCAGAGGGGGGCCACGTAATTTCGGGTCTAGAGAACCTTTCTCAGACAGACCTGTGCAACAGCCCTGAGGGCTTGCCCGACTGTCCCTCTCTGGAGGCAGTCGGGGGGCGATTGTTGGAGCACCTGTCAAACTTGGAGTCCCTTACAACAGATCGATGGGTGCTCCGGATCATATCCAGAGGTTACTCTATTCCATTCATAAACCTTCCCCCCAAATCCAAACGCCTCCCCGATGTCCCACCCGATCAGAGGGAGGCAGCGGCTTTGGAAATTTCAAAGCTGCTAAGAAAAAGAGCCATCCAGCCCGCCCCCCCCCAGACCAGTCCGGATTGGGTTATTACTCCAGGTTCTTTTTGGTGCCAAAGAAAACGGGGGGCCTCAGACCCATATTAGACCTTTCCGCCCTGAACCTGTTCATACCCAAAGAAAAGTTCCGGATGGTCACTCTCCAATCTATTCTCCCCCTGCTGCGGGAGAACGACTGGATGTGCTCGCTAGACCTCAAGGATGCGTATTACCACATATTAATGGACAAACGATCCAGGAGGTTTCTCCGCTTCTGGCTCGGAGCCAGTCATTATCAATTCAGGGTTCTTCCATTCGGCCTCACCTCAGCCCCCAGAGTGTTCACCAAGGTTATGGCAGTGGTTGCAGCCCACCTGAGACTCCAGGGCATTCAGGTCTTCCCTTACCTAGACGACTGGCTCCTCACCGCGACCAACAAGCATCAGCTCTGTGTGGCGAGAGATTATGCTCTGTCTCTGGCCCACAACCTAGGCATCTCAGTAAACGAGCAGAAATCCTGCTTGTGCCCCACTCAAGCCCTAGAATTCATAGGGGCCAGGTTAGATACACAAATCTCCAAGGTTGTTCTAACGTCAGTCAGGCTGAACAGCTTGTCATTCCAAGTGTTAGCCCTTCTTCGGAGCCCTGCTCCTCCAGCGGAGTTAGTTCTGAGGGCACTGGGGTCTATGTCAGCAGCGATCGGTCTCTCTCTTCATGCTCGTCTGCGAATGTGCATATTACAATGGACCCTTCAATTCCAATGGTCCCTGTCGATCCACCCATTATGCATGCCAATCCCCCTGAGCAGGGTGTGCAGGGACTCCCTTCTGTGGTGGTTACAGGCGCAGGAACTCAGAGAAGGGGGACCCTTTGTAATTCCTCCGGCCAAAGCCACGTTGACCACGGACGCTTCTTGCCTCGGGTGGGGGGGGGCATTATTCAGGCAGATCCGTTCAAGGCTCGTGGACTCCCCTAGAGACCACATTACATATCAACGTCCTAGAGATGAGGGCGGTACTTTTAGCGTTGCAAGCTCTCCACGACCTTCTTCCCATAGGGACTTTTGCAATCCAGACGGACAACATGTCAGTAGTCTGGTATATAAACAAACAAGGAGGGACCAGATCTTTTCCCCTGTGTCGAGAAGCCATGAGAGTGTGGGAATGGGCGATTTCCACCAACCGCTTTCTGATAGCAATGCACATTCCGGGGCGGTCCAACATAGTAGCGGACAAGCTAAGTCGAGTGTTCCTCACTCCATACGAGTGGACTCTGAATCCATCTGTTGCGAAGCAGATCTTCCACAAATGGGGTCAGCCTCGCTGCGACCTTTTCGCTTCTCCTTTAAACACAAAATGCAGCGAGTACTTCGCGATAGTTCCCCCCAGAGGGGAGACCCCCAGAGATGCTCTAGTCCATGCTTGGCCTCCCGGACTCCTTTATGCTTATCCCCCCCTCCCACTCATGATGAAATTCATCCAGAAAGCCTGTCAGTTGAGGAGCAGAGTTATCCTCATAGCCCCATTCTGGCCTCGACAGATCTGGTTCCCCTTTCTGCGGTCTCACTGTGTGGCTCCCCCATGGATTCTGGATCCCAGTCCAGACCTAATCTCGCACCCAGCGAAATGCCATACCCCAAACCTGGTCAATCTCAAACTTGCTGCTTGGTTGATCCAGTTCCATTAATGGCTAGGACTCCCGGTATCTCATCCCCTGTTAAGGCCATTCTGGTGGCAGCTCATAAACCATCTACCAGGAAACTTTACAACAGTAAATGGAAACGTTTTTCCATCTGGTCCAAAGAGAAAGAATTGGACCCCTTTACTGTCCCTATTCCGACTATTCTGGACTTCCTTTCTCTGCTTTTTAGACAGGGAGCAAGTGCCTCCACAGTCAAGGTGCAGTTGGCGGCCATCTCCCATTTTCATGTGTGGGACGGCATAGGCTCCTTAGCATCTACTAAGTTGTGCAAAACCTTCTTAAGAGGCGTTTTTCTTTTGAAACCACTTGTCAAGACTGTGGTTCCTCTGTGGGATCTCACTCTGGTCTTACAAGCCTTAACGAGACCACCTTTTGAGCCGGCAGCCTCGGTTCGGTTAAAGTTCTTGTCTTGGAAAACTGCTTTCTTAGTGGCTATTACTTCAACCAAGAGAGTTTCAGAATTACAAGCTCTGTGTGTTAAACCTCCGTACCTTATTTTTCACAAAGATAGAGTGTCCCTCAGGAATAACCCGTCTTTCTTGCCTAAGGTGGCTACAGAATCAAACATTAATCAATCAATAAATCTTCCTGTATTTTTCCCAAATTTTCACAACAAAGGAGAATATACGTTGCACAAATTGGATGTACACAGACAACTGCATTTTTATTTGCACAGGACTAAAGGGTTTCGCAAGTTGGACCAGTTGTTTTGTTTCTTACGCAAAATCAGCCATGGGCAAGGCAATTGCTAAAGTCACAGTAACAAATTGGATCTGTCAGTGCATTATGCTGGGATGCACCTCATCGGGGAAGCCAGCTCCGGTTGGCGTCCGTGCTCATTCCACAAGATCTGTAGCTACCTCAACAGCCTTTTGGTCTAGGGTTCCAGTAGATATATTTGTTCAGCAGCTACCTGGTCCTCATCTCATACCTTCATTTCTCATTACAAACTGGATATTATTTCCAGAAGTAGGGCTTCTTTTGGCTCCGTGGTGCTTCAGAATATCCTTCCGTAAGGACCACCCAGGTTCTATAGGTTAGCTGGGGACTCTGTCCCACAGGTTGCAGATCAAATGAAGTAACTACTTCAGATATAAAAGTTATGTACTCACCATAACGTTCCATCTGACTAGATACTTCATTTGTCTGCAACCGACCCCCCCCTGCCATCCCCCGAACCTCGGGAAAAGTCTCTGATCATTTGGAGTTGGTTTCTGTCTCGAGTTGGTGAGGCAAAAAAAACGATCTGAGGTAATGTGGTTGGTACTAGGGGATTATGGGTAGGGGGGAGGAGCTAGGAGCTCGGATCTTGGAGCTTGGAAAGCTGCCGGATCGGATCCGAGGTCGGATCCGACACCCACAGGTTGCAGACAAATGAAGTATCTACTCAGATGGAACGTTATGGTGAGTACATAACTTTTATTTAAGATGGCTGAAGACTTAATTACCCTAATCAGGGGGTTCCCATCCCCCTCCTGATAAAAGGCCAAGGCAGGAGGAGGACTACGCTTCCTCTGGCCAGGTTTCAATTTCCTCAGACTCTTCTGAGGAACAGGAATATTCCTTTCCCCCTTATGAAGATTCTGATGCTGAAGAGTCTATCCCTTCTTCATCTCCCCCAGAAGACTGCTCTTTTGGGGAAACCTTACATACTATGAGGGAACATTTCCACTGGGAAGGCCAGGATTACTCTGATTCTAAGAAAAGGCTCTGAGAGTTCCTTTTACTACCCCAGCACAGACCACTTGCTATTCCACCTGTGTTGGACATTGTGGATGATGTTTATTCAGAATCTAGCCTTAACCCAGATTCACTACCTCCTGCACCAGCCAAACCAGGCAGATACAACAGAGTACACGAAAAATAGATAAAGGAATTCAAGTGTAAAATGAAACTTGAATAAAATACCACACTTGAAGGAAATCAGGTCCAGCCTCAGCAAAACTTCAAACAATTTATTCCACAAGAAGACAGACCAAATATCTTTGTCTTTAAAGTTAAATTTCATATGCAACACGTCAATTAAGTCCTTTTCATGCCTCTGTGTTTTAGTTTTAAAGTTCACAGAAGTCTCGCCTTCCTTACGACCACAAACAGTATTCCTTCCTTCGCCTTCCTTTGAGCGACTCGCTTCAGTTGCACCAGCTAGTCTCTTAGAATTAATAACCTCTTTTGCAAAACTCGCTCCCTCCAAGTGAGAGAAGTTAGCGTTCAAGGAAGTTAAAACTTCGTTTTCTCCAAAGTTTTGCGCACCAACATCGCCTGAACTCCCACTAGATGACAAAAACTGCTTGGGAGCCTCTCCCACACCTCTTTTCTCTCTCCGTTTGAGAGCTTCCTGGTTGCAAGGGACGTCCGACGATGACATCACCAGTTTTCCTTCAAGTGTGGTATTTTATTCAAGTTTCATTTTACACTTGAATTCCTTTATCTATTTTTCGTGTACTGGTATGGATTTGGAGGAGGGTGAGCCTGCAACTACATCCACAGTAGGAGCCGATACCAGGGCAGACAGGATGGACAGGTTATCGGACCAATTGACGCAGCTAATCGAGCTGCTTTCGCAAAGGTACAGCCCACTGGTGATGTCATCGTCGGAAGTCCCTTGCAACCAGGAAGCTCTCAAACGGAGAGAGAAAAGAGGTGTGGGAGAGGCTCCCAAGCAGTTTTTGTCATCTAGTGGGAGTTCAGGCGATGTTGGTGCGCAAAACTTTGGAGAAAACAAAGTTTTAACTTCCTTGAACGCTAACATCTCTCACTTGGGGGGAGCGAGTTTTGCAAAAGAGGTTATTAATTCTAAGAGACTAGTTGGTGCAACTGAAGCGAGTCGCTCAAAGGAAGGCGAAGGAAGGAATACTGTTTGTGGTCGTAAGGAAGGCGAGACTTCTGTGAACTTTAAAAGTAAAACACAGAGGCATGAAAAGGACTTAATTGACGTGTTGCATATGAAATTTAACTTTAAAGACAAAGATATTTGGTCTGTCTTCTTGTGGAATAAATTGTTTGAAGTTTTGCTGAGGCTGGACCTGATTTCCTTCAAGTGTGGTATTTTATTCAAGTTTCATTTTACACTTGAATTCTTTTATCTATTTTTTGTGTACTAGTATGGATTTGGAGGAGGGTGAGCCTGCAACTACATCCACAGTAGGAGCCGATACCAGGGCAGACAGGATGGACAGGTTATCGGACCAATTGACGCAACTAATCGAGCTGCTTTCGCAAAGGTACAGCCCACTGGTGATGTCATCGTCGGAAGTCCCTTGCAACCAGGAAGCTCTCAAACGGAGAGAGAAAAGAGGTGTGGGAGAGGCTCCCAAGCAGTTTTTGTCATCTAGTGGGAGTCCAGGCGATGTTGGTGCGCAAAACTTTGGAGAAAACGAAGTTTTAACTTCCTTGAACGCTAACATCTCTCACTTGGAGGGAGCGAGTTTTGCAAAAGAGGTTATTAATTCTAAGAGACTAGCTGGTGCAACTGAAGCGAGTCGCTCAAAGGAAGGCGAAGGAAGGAATACTGTTTGTGGTCGTAAGGAAGGCGAGACTTCTGTGAACTTTAAAACTAAAACACAGAGGCATGAAAAGGACTTAATTGACGTGTTGCATATGAAATTTAACTTTAAAGACAAAGATATTTGGTCTGTCTTCTTGTGGAATAAATTGTTTGAAGTTTTGCTGAGGCTGGACCTGATTTCCTTCAAGTGTGGTATTTTATTCAGATACAACAGAGTCCCTGACTCACACAAATTCCTGTATAAAAGCCCTGTTGCTGACCCAGAAACTATTTCCCAGGGTCCCAAATGGGTTAAGGTCTCTATTGCTAAAAATCCTGTGCCCTCTGAAAGGGATTCTAGAGCACTAAACAGATGGGGAAAGAAAGTATATACCTCAGCTACTCTTGCTATGAGGGCCTTAAATTGTCAGTTTCACATGCTGAAATATCAACAATATCTGATGTCTCAATTAAAACAAAAAATGCTCGCACATACAGAACAGCCAGATTACAAGGAAATGCAAGATTTGTTGCATTCAGCTGAACAAGTGGGAAAACATACTTTGCAATGTGGATTTCATTCATTGGAAGCTTCTTGTAGAGCAGCAGTGACAGGGTCTGTCATACGTAGGCATGCTTGGTTAAAACAACAAACTTTACCTGATCATGTTAAAGCAACATTATTGGATGCACCTTTACAGCAGTATGTTTTATTTGGTGTAAAAGCAAAAGAAGTTTTAAAGAAAATGGAGGAGAAGGCAAAATCTATGCAGACGGTCAAGGATTTTTTACAGGTTCAACCCCCTCGTTTCAGCAGAAATTGGCCAACCAAAACTGGTCCTTTCCAGCTTCTGCCAGACCACAGAGGGGCAGATACAGACGCCCAGGGGGCAGAGGCCAGCCACAAGGCTCTTACCAGCCTCGACAATGGGGTGTCACAACCCAAAAAGGAGGAGAAGACAGGTCTCAAACTACCAGAAGACAAACACAATGACTTACCCCTCAGACTACCAAGCCAAATCCTTTTGGCAGCTCCCTTTTGGGGAAAACTAGCACTTTTTGCAGACAATTGGCACATCATCACAAAAGACAAATGGGTCCTAAATATTGTATCTCAAGGATACAGATTCCACTTTCACACTTTGCCAAGGATAAAAGGAATGCCAAACCTACCACCAAATCAATGGGCAGAGGCTCAAAAGCAAATTAAAGCCCTCATGGACATGACAGCCGTTCAACAGGTTCCTATACAGGAGCAAGGACAAAGATTTTACTCGACTGTTTCTAGTTCCCCGAAAGGACAAAGCCTGGAGACCCATTCTGGACCTCTCAATTCTAAACACATACCTGGAAGTACCCAAATTCAAGATGCTAACACTACAGCAACTTCTTCCCATGCTGGGCAAGAAGGCTTGGCTAGTAACGCTGGACCTCAAGGAGGCATGCCTGCATGTCCCTATCAGACAAAATTGCAGAAGATACCTCCAATTTATTGCAGGTTCAACCCATTACCAATTCTCTGCACTACCCTTTGGCTTATCTACTGTGCCCAGGGTCTTCACAAAATGCCTGGCACCAGTAATTGCATATTGCAGACAAAGAGGGATTCAAATATATCCATACCTGGACGACTGCCTTATTCAAGCAGAAAGCAAGGACATTCTATTAAAGCATCTGGCGTTTGTCAAAAACCTACTAAGTTGCCTAGGGTACACAGTAAACGAAAAGAAGTCAAAACTAGTGCCCTCACAATACATAATATTCCTGGGTGCCAGCTTAAATAAAACGGCCCAGATGGCTTATCTCACGCCAGACAAGCAAGGACAACTGACTCAATACTTCAAAATGATGGCAACTAAGACCCAACTCCCTGCAAGAAAAATTCTGCAGGCCTTGGGATTCATGGCATCTTGCATACTACTAATACCATTTGCAAAACTGCATATGAGGAAATTCCAATGGTATCTGAAAAGGGTATGGACTCAACACAGCCACAGCTTGGAAACAATGATTCCACTCATTCCCTGCCTTCAACAGGAGTTTCTATGGTGGGCTCAGGCATGTCACCTCAACAAGGGTCAGCCTTTTACCTTACCCACAGCCAGGCAAACTATAACAACAGATGCATCAGATTTTGCCTGGGGAGTACACATGGCAGGACAGTGTATTCAGGGCAAATGGTCTGCAAACCAAAGGCATCTACATATCAATCAAAAAGAGATGCTAGCTGTACAAAATGCCCTAACAGCTTTCAAGGACCTCCTACATCCAGGACAACTCCTAATAAAGAGGGACAACACCACAGTGATGTGGTACATAAACAAGCAAGAGGGCACACACTCCTACCCCCTATGCAGATAAGCAATGACCTTGTGGAACACAGCACTGACCTACCAAGTTCAACTACAAGTACAATTCCTGCCAGGAAAGAAAAACACACTGGCAGACGATCTAAGCAGAAACATCATAGATCCTCATGAATGGAAACTAGATCCACAAGTATTCGCAATGATAACTCAAAAATGGGGGAGCCCAGACATAGATTTGTTTGCTTCCCACCAAAACTACCAACTACGGAAATTCTGCACAAGGACATACCACACACTAGCTTGGAAAGTGGATGCCCTCTCATTCAGTTGGAAAACATTGACAGTGTATGCCTTTCCTCCACTGCCTCTTCTGGCAAAGGTGCTGCTGAAAGCCAGATTAGAGAGGCCACAAATGATACTCATTGCTCCAGACTGGCCACGCCAACACTGGTGTCCAATACTAAGGAACATGGCTCAAGGCCCACCATGGATTTTACCTACAATTCCTCACCTGCTCACTCATCAAAACAATCAGATTCTACACAGCCAGCTCAAGACTTTAAATCTGGCTGCATGGCAAATTCCCTAAACAACCAGTCAACACTTCTCTCTAAAGCTGTGATGGATGTCATTCTGGAGGCCAGGAGGCCCAGCACCAGGAAAGTCTATTCAGACAAATGGAAAAGATTCTGTGCCTGGAACCAGGCTAAAGGCCAAAATCCCCTTGTTCCAAATATTCCTCAGATTCTTCAATATTTAACTGAGATGTTGCACAAAGGACTTCCTTCTCATCTATTAAGATCCACGCCTCAGCTATTTCAGCTCAGTACAACACAGATCCTCCTATATTTTCACATCCATTACTAAGACAGTTCTTCAGAGGGGCTAAGAACATAAGACCGCCCTGGAGAGCACCAACACCAACTTGGGAGCTCAACTTTGTTTTGGAAAAGCTTACACTTCCGCCCTTTGAACCAGCTTTCACAGCTGATCTACAGTTCCTGTCATGGAAACTGCCCTGCTGCTAGCAATAACTTCAGCATGAACAGTCTCAGAACTACAGGCCCTAATGGCAGTGGAGCCTTTCATCATTTTTCATCAAGACAGAGTCTCTTTACGAACTAACCCTTCCTTCCGTTATGCCAAAGGCGGTATCCAGTGTGGCCCTAAACCAAACCATTCATTTGCCCACCTTTTATCCAAACCCCCAGAACAAAGGGGAAAGGCTCCTACACTCTTTGGACATTCACAGGCAGTTACGCTACTACTTGGATAAAACTAAGGCTTTCAGAAAGTCTGACCAGCTCTTTGTAGCCTATGCTGCAGGATCTCAAGGAAAAGCCATCTCAAAACAGACCATTTCAAAATGGATTGGACATTGTATCAGTTTCTGCTACACACACCATGGGAAATCTTTGCCTGGTAACATCAGGCCCCATTCCACCAGGGCTACAGCAACATCAACAGCCTTCCTCAGAGGGGTACCAACCAAGGATATTTTGGAGGCTGCAACTTGGAGTTCAGTGCACATCTTCACCAAGCACTATCACTTACCTCTGTACTCTAAAACCAGAGCTAGCTTTGCCACTGCAGTTCTGCAGGGCCTACTAGCCTCTCCAAACCCTGTTTAGTTCCCCCACCCATCCTTAGTTTTGGGATTCAACCCAAGTGTGATGACTGCAGCAGTGTAACATGATGAACATAGTACAGTTTTGTACCTACCATAAATGTAGGTGTTAGAGTGTTCACACTGCTGCAGTCCAGGTTACCCTCCCTCCATCCCCTCTGAACTAGCTAGACTTATCTATACCTTTCTATCCTGTACAACCTCTGTGGTGTATTTGCTTGTGACTGAAGGTATTGTTTTATTTTTATATGTATATTTTTATATAGCAATATGTATTGCCTACCTATTGGGGGCATCTGACATCTGGGGCAAGAAAAACTGAAGAAAATGGCGTCGGTTGCATCTTCTATACCCCTGGCACACTGACGTCAGGGAAGAAGCGACAGCAACCGATGCCGGACCAAGACTTTGGAACTCTGGCCGACTGCGGGACCGCCTAATGGCAGGATAACCCAAGTGATGACTGCAGCAGTGTGAACACTCGAACATCTACATTTATGGTAGGTACAAAACTGTACTTTTCAAGTGCTTCAAGTTCAACCAGATAGTGTCAGGATGGGGAACATAGTAAACAATACTGAATCAACTGAATTGAAATGGATTTTGCACCTAGGGGCACATTGGGGATTTGGGTTAAATTATATGGTCCCTCTTAAGCCAGTGTTAAAGGCTAAAAAACTTAAACATTCATTTTTTACCTTTGACATATGCATCTTAGCAATGTTTCTCAATATTTTTTATATGGGCTTAATATTTATGTTTAATATTTATAATTATATTTATAATTGTATGCACTCTATAAACGACAATATGCAGTTACATGAATGTTTTTGGGAAGCTGTTACTTTAACTTAATTGGCTAGGATTTTGGAGGGAGTTTTAAATCATCTGATTGGAAGTTTTTTACTGACTTGCATATAAAACTTTGAGCATTTTATGTAGTTTTTTTGTGTCTGAGGAAGTAATGGTTACATTATGAAAGAGCTTACACTGAATAAACGGATTTTTAAAAAGAAGTTGTCCGTTGCCTTTACTACTGTTTTTTTTCTGGATAATGGTTAAGGTGCTTACCTTACAGACAAGAGGTACAAAGTTTAATTCTCAACTAGAGAAGTTGGCTTGGCTTAAAATGGACCCCAAGGGCAGTTAGGTTCATAGGTTATCATTCTGTTTTTCAATTCCTGTAACTTTTGCTTTATTTCTTGCTAACATTCCCTCTTTCTGTATTTTCCCTGGTCCATTTCTCAGTAGCTACCACAAGTTGAATAGCATTGCCTTGTTTCTCTGATGCTGCCTTTGCTCTATCCATTTCTGTATTTTTATCCCAATTTCACACACACACACACACACACACACACACACACACACACACACACACACACACACACTCAATCACACAATCAATCTCCTGCTGCTGTTGCCAGCACTGCATTCACTGATGTTCAGAAAACACACTGCCTTACTGGCATATAAGTAGCAGTGCCCAGCTACCTTCACTCTGGCAGTCTCGCAAAACCTAGAACTCCTCATCTGTCTCTGTGTGATTGTGAAGGACCAATCACCTGGCAGGACCACTATAGCCCTTCAAACCCACACACAGGATCCTTTCAGTTTGCTAGTCTCATAGTTCAAGAATGATCTCTTGGGATACTGCTCCTCTCTCTGGGTGATATCAGCTTCAGAGTTCAGCAAAAAAATAAATAAATACACTTTATTTCCACCCTCAGCCTTTTTCTGTCGGTGCTTGAATGGTGTATTCTATTAATTTGCTTTTTTTTTCTTCAGGAAAATGTGTATGTGGTATTTATTTTAAGCTCTTTCTGAGTTTCTGTGAGGTTTGTAACCATTTTAAATTGTTTTATGGCAGTTTCTGATTGTTTAACTGCATTTCTGTACTGAGACCTTTGTAGTGCAGTTCCTGTCATTGCCTCATGCTGCCAGAACCATAGGTAATTCATTGCTGCTATTTCTGTTGATAGATAGCTGGTTTTGAAAGGAAAACTTGAAGTTTTGGGCATTTTTTTTTCTTTGGGGCTGATCATTTCTGGTCATTGAATACGTTTACAGCATTGTAATTTTTTTTTTCCATTTAAATCACAATTTGGGTGCCATTTTCTTAAGCTGATGTTTAATTCCTTGTCTTATCTTTGGATTTATGATTTCCTGATGTGATTGAGTAGCTTTATAAACTTTTTAAACAATTTTTTGTCTAAGTTTATATTTTGGTTCCATTTTGTACTGACACTTCTGACTAGAATTTTGCTTAAGATTATTCTTAATTCTTTGTCTAAGGCTGTTTCTTTTCATGTTTGACTGCAAATAGCCTATATTTATTTAAATTGGGTGTCTTTGTGGTGTGTCTGTTGTGCTTTGTGCTGGGTTACTGAAATTGCTTTCATTTTTCCATGATACAGTATTAAGTAAAGTATCCAAACAGAAATAAACTTCAGCTTGCTATTTAGAGTGGAACTTTCTGTGATTTTTGTCCATTTTTTACTGGGCTAACAATCCAACCAGTACTTAGGTCTTTATTGATCCGGTTAGTTTTGTCTCTGACCATTACAGTGAATCAGAGTGCTTTGGACATATTTGAGTCAGATCATTCATTTTCCTCTGATGACGAACAGAGACCCAAATAGATTTTTTCTTCTTCCCAAATGCTGACTAGATTTAGAGATGTATTCAGTTGAGAGCAGTCATCAGCTACTCCTGAGATTAACAGGGTTTATGATCTCTTGGAGGATGAGGCCCTGGCTAGTTCCATGCATTTGTGTACATGTTCGTACAGTGCATTGGTGTATGATTCGGCAGTCATGCAGCTGTTTTCCACTGGCATGGGCACCGTGAAGTTAGTCACCTCTGTTTTTAGGAGTCCAAAGTCAGCTTTGGAGATGTTTTTCAAGATAGTTACCTTTGCGGAGGGTGTGTGTGAGATGTGGATTTCCATTGTGATTAGTTTATGGTCAGATCTGAACGGGGGGGGGGGGATTGACTATTGGTGTAAAGCAACGATCGCCCATGTTAGTAAATATCAGGTCGAGGATGTTGCTTCCTCTAGTGGGGGTCAGAATGAGCTGGTCCAACGTATTGGAATTGATGAATTCCAGGAAGCGGTGAGCCAGTGTACTGGTGCTTGAGTAGTTTTCCCAGTTGATGGAGGGGTTGTTGAAGTCTTCTAGTAAGAGAGTGTTGGGTTGGACCTTGATAGATTCTAGGGTGCTTAGGAACGTGGAGTGAGAGTCTGGGGACATGGTTTTGGACGTATAGCAGGCTATGACCTGGATCGCTGTCTTTACCCAATGTTAGTTGTACCTGAAGTGTCTCAGATGGGTTATGCTGGGCTACTAGTGTGGAGATGTGTATATCCTTTATGAATATGGAGATACCACTACCTTTGGAGCTACGGTCCATGTTTCGGGGCTGAAAGGTTTGGAATATAGCTGGTTGCGCAGGGGTGCTTTCTGCCTCTTTAAACCAGGTCTCCATTACAGCACAAATGTCAATCTTTTCCATTTTGAGGAGTGCTTCGAGTGAGTGCATCTTGAGATTTAGATTTCTAGCGTTGAGCAGCATGGCCCTCAGATTGCACTTATTTATAGCTGTTACGGTGGTAATTTGGTCTTTGGAACACCGCCTAAAAAAGGCACTGTAGGGGTGGCAAGAGCCTTAGCCAGTACCTGGAAACCCAAAGGTGACAGTTGCAGGCCATCTCTGGCAAAGCATCGAGATCTGTCAGTCATGTCATCCCAAGCAGACAGATACTGGATCCTCTTAAAATGACACCAGAAACTTAGCCAGTTGTTGAAGTCAATCATTTTATTTGTACTGTGGTGTCATTCTGGATGATGGTAGGATATTGCTCAGGGCTAGTGACATACCTGCCTGGGCCACATAATCCGAGAGCTCCACCATGTTTTCTTTCCTGTACCTAAAAAATGAGGGAGAAAGGATACTTCATACCTTGGCTGTACACTGACAACTGTACTATTACCTTTTCAGAACTAAATCTTTCAAATCTTCAGATCAGTTGTTCATTTTTTGTGAAGGGAAAATGAAGAGGCAACCTGTTTTAAAATAGACTATTTCCAAGTCATTGTCGAAGACGGTTACTTTTGTATTACATTTGCCATAACAGAACTATTCCAGTCAGAACCAAGGCCCACTCTACCAAGGCCTTTGATACATCTATGGCTTTTTGGAAAGAGTTGGACTATAGATTTCTTCTAGTAGCTGCTATTTGGTCATCTGCACATAGTTTTACAAAGCACTGTAAGCTTGATTACTTCTCTAGGTCTAGATCAAGCTTTGATAGGAACATTCTCCAGTGGCTCCTGAACTCTTTCCACTTACCAAATGTAATTAGCTACCCATGTAGCTAAGACTGCTGCAGCAGTGATCAATATGATGAACATAGTACAGTTGTGTAAGCAAAACTTACCATAACAGTAGATGTTTGAATGATCACTGCTGCAGTAGCCTCTCCCTCCCTCCATCCCTCTTGTTTTTTGGTGCTCCTTTATGCCATGGTGTGGACATTTATTTTTTGTTCCCAGCATTGTCCTTTCAAGGCTCAGCCTGTGTCTTCCTTCTAGCAGGAAAGCTCTGAAGGGTTTCACGCTCACACTTGTCTTTAAGTCAGCTCAACTCAAATTGCTTGACAAGGTGCCCTGAAGCCGTTATATTCTTGACGGGATATAACCCATATAGTTAAGGTTACTGCAGCAATAATCATTCAAATATCTACTGTTATGTAAGTTTTACTTACACAGCTGTGCTTTCTGTAGCAACACAAATAATGTCTAGTATGTTCTGTTCCTTGTTAGGTTTGTTTACAACCTACTGGTACATTTGTACCTAGCTATTACTGCTTTTCTTTCCAATGTTTCATACAAGAAATGTATACCTTTCTGTAAGGGCATCAGCACTTGACTTTGGTGTTTAAACTCCAACAATTGTAATTTGTTCCAGGGTTGTTTTTTCTGTTACAGTTACACAATCTACAGTAATGGGTTATCATCAGACATGTAATAATAACAGGTCTCTTAATCTTTAATGCCAGTCATAACTGTCAGATTTTTTATTAAAAGTTCTGGTACAATAAAAACACTTTTACCATGCAGAACTGGTTTTCAGTCATTTTTCTGCAACTTGCTCATGCCCAAAACACATTCTAGGCAGTTTCCCAATTGGTGCCTAAGGCAACTGTCACTTTAATAACTCCTTTCCCACCATGCCTAGGCCATCTCACGGCACTGTTGTCTTTGCAGTGCTTTTTAAACTGCTAAATTTAATTTACAGAAGTTAAATGCATAAAAAAATTTTTTTGTAGTTAAGCTACTGTAAATTAAATACAAAAAAGTAGCCTCCCATATGAAAAATCTGTGAAAATCCCTCTATTTGAGAGGGTTTCATAGATCACTGTCCAGTTACACAAACCACATTTTTTTTCTTTTTCCCCCTATACAACAGAAAAGGTGTTACAGATCTGTAAAATAGCAGTAGAATTCTCTGGGTACAGTTTAAATATGAAGTATTTCAGTATATTCCAATTTACTGTGTTAGAGCTTTAGCTGAGGTTTACTTATCTTCTTGGCTAAAGCAAAAATGGGGGGGTGTGCACTTCAGCATGAAGAGACATCTAGCGTTGCCAAAGACTGACCAAAAGCATTTTCGGACGTCTCGTGTGTGCTCCTGTTCAATTCAAAACTAGGAAATAAAAACAGGGCTGTTCAGCATTTTTGTCCCATTCTACTTTACAAGAATCAGCTACAAAATCTTCATTCTTTTCCATTTCCTTCTCAGTCTGCATTATTAGAGGTAAGCTTTTCTGCAAAGAAAAGTCTGCATTTCTGTGTGTGTCGGAAGTACAAAGTTTGCCTAATTCTAACCATTTGTAAGGTCTGATCAAGTAGTGTATGCTTGCAGACCTTACACTTAAAACAGTGACAGCTGCTCCAAATGATTTCTTGTATGTATTTGCTGGACATACATATTACTTTTGAGCTAAATAATTAGGAGCTAGAACCATAGGGTGAGGGGGTGGCTGTTTTGTAAAAATTAAAAAAAAAATGTTTTTCATGCTTCATGTTATGAAGGATGTTTAAAACAAATCAAAGTATGCCTCATGTTTGGTCTGTGGAGCATCTACTGCAACAGTACAGCCCAATGAAGCTCTGTAATTACTACAGGGAATTACTGTTGTCTGTGGCTGCCATTGCTGTGAAAGCAGCATGGTAAGCATTACGTTTTGTCGAGCATTTATTTGCCCAAAGCACTGTGTTGACATTTTTCATTGAAGCTGTGCTTCCTGTTGTAAGCATTGCTGCTTCTGTTGTTTTAAAGCCCAGTTTAGTGTAGTGATCTGTTTGACAGTACAGCCCAATGAAGCTTATAAGCTCTGTGATTGTTACAGGAATGGAATTGCTGCTGCCATTATTGTGAAAGCAGTGCTGTGTTTGTCCCATTTTTAGCATTGTTGTTGCCATTTTGAAGCCCTTCTCCCCACTGTTGCTGCTGCCATTATTAGCATAGTCAAGCCTTTACTGCATGGAAACTAGAGATGATGGTTTTCACAAGGTGTAGGTTTGTGTCCATTATTCTTGCCAGGTGAGAGACTCTCAGAAAATATTTCTTCTGATTTTTTTTTTCTTTAGCTCACTTTTCAAGGACAGCCCAGGAGTGCATGTTTTTTTTTTTTTGTTCTGTGACTTCACCAAAGATCACATTCAAGTCCACAGAATGCTGAACGTGTTTCTGGTTGTTCAGAATACTGCAAAATTTTGGAACCACTGACTGTAGCCTGTTTGTTTCCTTGGTATCTTCAAATTAATTTGGATTTTATCTGTGTAATCAGCCCCCAGTTTGGAAGCTGAGCAGTCATGGTCAGATTTTGGATTTCCTGCTTGTATGACTACATGACAGCCCAACATTTCAGATAGAAGGTTGCTTTTGCTTATTCTTGATTTTAAGGCTTTGTGTCCCCCCACCCCACCCAATTGCTTTTGACCTTATCCTGAGTCCTTGAGTGGAGAGTATGATTTCTCATAAAACCTGCAGTTTTTATGGTCATTTAAATAATAACTACTACTAGTGTCATGTATTATATAACCCTAATTGTTTGCTCATTATTGTGGCTTTGCACAACAAATGTGAATGGTGTGAAGTAACTTGGAATACTTTTCTGTGTGGAACAAAGCTGAAGTAAAAAAAATGTTCCTTAGATAAGTGGGGTACTTTGTAATATAAGAATTATGAATATTCGAGGTGATAAGTTAGGATAATTGTCATATTTCTGTCATATTATAATTGGACAGATTGTGATTCAGTATTTCACATGTCCACTGACCAGAGGGGCCAAGAATGGCTCATCAGATAAGCAGTGTACTTGGCAACGCAGATTAAATTTTTTTCTTGGACACATTGAGTGCATGACATATGTCAGTAATTGTATTAATAATGTGAACCATAAGATGATTACATTGTATTTTATGCTATTAAATGAAAAACTTTCACAATACTGTAAAAGTTGTTACTGATAGCAACTGCCTGAATACTGCCATTCTGCAGATATTCAAATATATGCTAATCTTATTACTGCATAATTGTCATGTTTCTGTACATATCTCTGGCATATTGCACTTGGACTATTGTGATTTAGTATTTCACATGCATATTAACCAGAGGTCATGAGTGGCTCATAATTGAGTCTTTTTTTTCCTGGAAATGTGTGTGTAGCATATGTTCATAATTATATTAATAACTTCGGCCATAGGGTATTTACTTGGGATTCCATGGTGTCAACTAAAAGTATAGAGAATTCCTTAAAAAAAAAAAACTTTGCATTGATGGTTGGTGTCTAACCAGCACTGCATGGCTGATATTTACATGTATTTGTTCATTAAATATTTAGATAGGCATAACCTTCACAATTATACAAATATCTAAAAAATGGAATGCCATCTACAAATTTAGTTAGCAGCCAACTGAAGATCACATCTGCCAGAACAAAAGTCACACTCATAGTTGAAGTCAGTCTACTGTGGGTACAGAGAGATTAATACTTGTTTGGGCAATTATACTATGTAAGTGATCTAATTACTTCTTAAATATAAAATTATTATGTCGGGCTGACCTACTAATATCAGTGATGTGAAGAGGAATGTGTGCTGAATAATTTTCATGTTTTCAGTTTTTTTTTGTAACTTGTATTGTTTTTGAGATGTATACATTTGTTTACAGCTAGTTTGAAAAAGTGCATTCTCAGAATTTTAGCTCCGGCGAAGGCAGACGAGGCAGGAATTCTTGAGGTGTCAGGTGGTGTGAAATTCAACTCATGATAGGTGTGAAAGAGTTAACCATGTTTCACAAACAATTGCAATATCAGTCTTATGCGAATGAAGCAACTCTTCATATATAAAAAAAATAATAATAATCATACTAGCATTAACAAACCATCCCAATCAATCTTATTTGTCTGTGACCTGTTAAAAAATCTTCTCATGTATTAGTAAAATATTGCACTATGTTTGCTTCAAATTTCTCTTCCCTTGTCCTAACAATTGGGCGTCATCCTGTGTAAGTACATGGATGCCCAAAATTAGGCTTTCGTATTCTGTACATTTCCACTTTTTAAAATGGGCCATTATTTCATGTAGGTATTTGTCAAAAAATCTTTTCATGTATGTTGACCTGACTCTTCTTTATATATGTGATTTGTGAGAAATATGCCCCAAAACTTGTATAGGTTATGTTGCCTAAGAGGGCTGTAAGCTCCCTACTTACAGTCAGTGGGTTACTTATGAAGAGAGAATTTGAACCAACATGAATAAAACAGTTCTGTTCTTCCTTGCATTAAGGTATTCTAAAGCCCTATTTACATCCTGTATTTTTGCTCATGGCAAACATACTATTCAATGTTCTGTATCTTCTATGCAAATGTAAACGACAGTTTCTTTAATAATTTAATCTCCAGTTACTAGTATATAATGTCTGACCAGATCTAAAGAATTTTCCACTTACAAACTGCTTATGAACATTAAAGCAATAACTTACCTTCCGACTGACTCGTTCCAGCAGATTTTGCCAACAGACTGATTTCTCCTTTGGTACGTACATGGATTCTATTGGTCCTATCATTCCTTCTTCCGTCTGTACCTAAAAAGAAAACAAAATAAAGAGCCTTTGACTGCAACACAGGCTAATTTTATGCCTCATCTATTGGTGGGTGCTTTGCGATGACCTTGTTCCTCAGATCACACACGGGTTTCCCTGGGGTCCCCCTGGTGTTGTCACTTTTGCCACCATGAACCATGGTTTATCCTTGTGTTCTGCGGCTGTTCCAGTGTCCATACTAGCCATGTGAGAACCATTTTCTTTGGGTATGGGAGTTTCTTCCTTGGGGTGGCCGGGATAAGAGACCTATTTCCCTGCTTGACATGCCATACTTCGGTTGACCTCCTCCTAGGGATGTCTCTAGGGGAAAAAAAAAAAAACTAAACAAAAGGTTAAGCATATTTCATCCAAAAACATAGCTTAATAAAGATGAACTGCTTACTTTAGCTAAGGTTTAATAGCAGGGTTTGAATTCTGTGGAAAACCAGTAAAATGTAAACATGACTCTTAAAACATCCTCAGGATTTGTGGAATTATCAGAGGATTCTGATGACAGGGACACAGCTTCTATATTTTCATCACTAGCACCTGATTCTGAGAAGACAGATTCTTCACTGTCTCCTGTAGAGGAGTTTTCCTTTTCTGAGACTTTGTCCCGGAAGAAAACTTTATTTTTGTTGGAATAAATGAATGCTCCCATCTACTTGAGATACTATGATGTGTTACAAGTAGATATACCATATACCACTCCTATTACTCCTTTTTATACCAACCTTGGGGGGGTGTTTTTGATTCTGCCTGCAGTAATCCCGATAGTCGATCTTCAGTCCCTAAAAAGGCAGACAGACTTTATAAAGTTCCCCAGTGTAACATGTATTTGTTTTCTCAACTCTGGTCTAACACAGCCTACATCTATTTCTATTTCTTCTCCAGCTGCTAACACGATTCTGGTTAATGCTACTACTTCACATTAGGACAAGGATAATAAACCCATTGACAGGTTTGGAAAGAGTTTTTTTTTTTTTTTTTTTCCTTCAACCCTAGCCTTCAGAATCTTGAACTGCCAGGTTCATACATTGAAGTATTTTGTTATCTTGTCTGGACAGTTTGAAGTAATTCTTTTTTGCAGTGCTACCCTCAGAAGCCAGTTCTTTCTGAATCCTGTTATTGCTTCTCATTCTCAGGTATCTAAACATTCTTAAATGTGTGTGTTATGATTGGGCTGACTGCATCAGGAGCTTAAAGTTATTCCTACTGTGATGAGATGCTTTACCTGGGTACGTAATCAGAAGTTTTCTGAAAAAGTAAAATCTGAGATTTTAAATCCTTTGAATAAGGAGCATTTGTTTGGTCATCCTGCTACTCAGGTACTCATGGTGTGATGAAAGAGGCAAATTAATTCTTGGAGTTACTAAGACTTGTCAGAACCTTTTTTTAAACCTTCCAAAAACCTTGATTCTTTTCTCAAAAAGCAAGACAAGCAAACCCATCAAACTTCCAGCAGAGAGGGGATCTAACAAAAAATGTCAGGAGGTGTCCAACAAAAAGCAGGTATCCTTTCAGAAAAAAGGGACAGGCCTATACTTCAGAATGACTATGCTGGCTTTCTTTATCCCCTTCAAACCTGTCCCAGAAACTTGTTCTCAGCCTTTTTCTTTGACAACAGGTAGTTTCAGGCAAACAATTCTGAGATTTGTTCAGGAAGATCACAAATAGCAGTGGATAGACATGTCTCCTTTTTGGTGAATCCCTCCCTTATCCTCCAAACCAGACAGTTTTTTCCTTAGGTTCTTTATCATATGCTTTCTGTGGGACTTATAGAACCAGTGCATTGAAACTAAAGGGAAGAAGGATTGTGTTCCAGTGTGTTTATGATGTCAAGGAAGGATCCTTCTTGGAGACCAGTACTTGACATATCCCTTTTCAATTTGTTTGTGAAAGCACCAAGGATCATGATGTTAACCTTAGTCTGTTAGATCTCATTCCTCTTCTAGCTTTCATAGTAGCTCTAGGCTTAAAAGATCCTTATTGCATCTTTATTGTCACAGAGTTCAGAGAGCTCCTCATACTTTCTGTATCTGGGTTACATTACCAGTTTTCTGCATTACCCATTGGGTTATCTACAGCTCCAAGGGTGTTTACAAAATGTCTACCTCTAGTGATGGCTCATTGCATACTGCAGGAATTTCACTTATTTCCCTATTTAGACACATACCTCTCGAGCATACCTCATTATGAGGAACTTATCTCATATGGGTTCTTAAAAAGTTCATGTTCCTCAAAGTTCCACATTCAAAGGCTTTGTCACACATTCATTGTTAGAAATTTTTTAACTGATATCCATGGTAAATAGAAAGTAATCATCTTAATTTATTAAAAGATATTATGTATGAATAAAAATAGCATCTTTTAATCATTGTATGGTCTTCCTAGCTGAAGTTGTTAGTAAGCTGTTGGTATGTGTTCCACATTTTGCCAATTTGTTCCACATTATAAGGGCTAGTTTTCCTCATTTCAGAGATGGAAGGTTGAGAGCTAGGTTTAGACAGTTTATCTTTTCAGAGTATTTTTCTTCAGGTATAAGAATTATCTTTCATGGGTTATAAATCTCCTCTGCCTGGGTTCTGGTATCATCAGTCAAACATTCTCAGGTCCTTCTTACAGAATTGTATTTCTAGAATGCCTTCTAGAGTCCTCCCTGCAGAAGGCATTCCTAACCCTGGAATAAATGTATTCTTGGAAACCTTCCTGAGCTTCTCAAATCAGTCTCAGATTTAAATTACAGAATATCTCAGGATTCTATCATTCCTCTTGCCAGGTTGCACATGAGAAAAAATCCATTGGTTCGTGAAAAACATGTGGCCCCAGTATTATCACACCCTGTGGAATTTCAGATTCCAATTTTGGGTTTTTGAGGAGAACTTCTCTGGTGGAGACAACAGATTGCTCTGAATCCAGGTCTCTCATTCTTTCTTCTGTCACCAGCTCAGTCTGTGCCAATAGACTTTTCATATTTTGATTGGGAGGGGAGAGTTTCTATGGAGTAGAAGTGATGGGTCTTTGGAGTAAATTGACCAGGCCAAAGTGCGTAAAAGTCAGAGGTGTTAGATGTGATCCATGCTAATGAATCTCTTAATCGTCTGGGGTCCTTGGGACCTCTGCATGTGGTTACAGTCAGCACCATAGTTTTGTGCTATGCAAACACACAGGGCACCAGGTCTTGCCCTCTCTGCTGGTTTGCTGTGGTGGCTTGGAAGGTTGCTCTGAAGCACTGTTTAACACTGCAAGCTTTCTGTATTCCCTCTGAGCAAAATGTAGTGGCAGACCACCTGAGCAGGATCAGAATAAAATCGCATGAGTGGAAATTGAATGAAGAGGTCTTCCAGAAGTTTATCCAGTTGTGGAACACACCTCAAATAGAGCCAGTTTGTCTCCTTTCAAAATAGACAACTAAACAAATTCACCACCAGCAGTCCTTGCAAGCAGGCCTGGACAGACAGATGCTTTTTCATTCCTGTAGTCTGGAATGTATCCTTTTGCATTTCCACTGATATCCAGGGTAATTCTGAAGATCCAAAAGGACTTTCTAAAGATCATTGTGGTGACTCCCTTCTTACTAAGGCAACAATGGGCAATGGCAATTACTACAAACTTCTTCACAGACTGGATCTACTCACACATGACAGGGGAGTTTGATACGCCTCAAGTCAAACTACAGATGACTGCCTGGAGGATTCAGTTCCGATACCTTTTAGGCACCACCTTCATGAGCAAGTGCAGCAAGTACTAAAAGAGGCAACAAAACCTGCTACAGGGAAATCTGATGTTAGCGAGTGGAAAAGGATGTTGTAGTTGGTGCCACACTAATAACCAGGGCCTGATTGGGGATAATGTAGCACTGGTTCTTAAATATTTGTGTGAGATATGATCCTCTGTACTGTTTTATTTCGCCATCACTGTACATCTTTCAGCAATGTCAGCGTTTCTGCTTATGACGCCTCCCCTTTCTTCTCTCTTTGGTCAAGATGTTCTTGAAGGAGGTTTGCATGTAAGACCTCCTGGGAAACAGGTAGCACCTACTTATCTTAGTTAACTTTTTTAGCACAGTTATCTTCTTTTGAACCAGCTCAACTGGCTGATTTATTGCTCACGACTTGGAAGATTGTGTTACTTCTTGCTCTGGGTTCTGCAAAAAGAGTATTTGAGTTGCAAACTCTCAAATAAATAAATAAATAACCAAAAACAACCTTATAACTTCTTGTAAGCTTTTATATGTGGAGCGTTTTCTCTCCAGATGTCTGCTGAAAAAGGAATCATGCCCAATCGACTTTCTTGGCTAACCGAAAGAAAGAAATGGTGGGTGAACCAGATTTTGTTCTGTTTAGAAATAGGGTTGCTTTAAAAAAAATCCTTCTTTCATGCCAACAATTGTTTCAGAATTTGCACTGAATCAAGCTGTCAATCTCCCCATTTCTATGTGGAACCTAAAAGTAAGGGGGGAGAGGATTCTCCATACTCTTGAACATGCACAGGCAACTCTGGTATTATCTCGACAGAATAAAGTAATTTAGGAAAGCTGACCAGCTCTTTTATTCTTGTGATGGGACAAAGAAGGGGCAATGCATGTCAGAGTAGACTTGTTCAAAGTGGTTGTTCCCTGCATTTGTTTTTTGTCACTCCTGCTATAGCAAATCTATTCCAGGCAGAGTCAAGGCAAATTCTACTAGAGATTTATTTTTGATAGCATATTAGAAAGATGCAGACTGTAAAAGCATTGTTAGAGGCAGCTACTTGGGCTTCTGTACATACTTTTATAAAATATTACAAACTGGATTTCTTCTCCAGGTCCAGGACAGGCTTTGCTGGGACTATATTCCAGGGGCTCCTGTGTCATAGTCTTTCCTTCTCCCATGATGGATAGGTTACGGTAATCTGTCCATATAGCTATAGGCTACCACAGCAGTGAGAATAGTGTACACATTAAAATTATGCAATTTGCACTTACCATAATAGTACATGTTCAAACTCCTGTTTGGTGCAGTAGCCCCACCACCACCCTTTTTTGTATATAGTTGCTTCTTTGAGATGAAAGTTATGTTTCTAACTTTTTAGGCTTTGGGAGTGAGTAGGCCCTCCTTTTTGAGGGACAAGAAGGGCCTGAAGAAATTGGCACCAGGCAGCTGATTTCTCCTCATGGTTCTCTAAACACTTAGATTAAATTATCAACAACTTAGGAATGACGCACAAAAATCCATTCTGCTAGACAAAAAAAAAACTACTTTTGCCATCTTCAACAAAAACATCAAAACAAACCTCAGAAGTTCTGGTCAGGTATTAATAAACTTCTTCATCCAGGGCAATCCACAACTCCAACCCCTTCATCTTCTAATCGGAAATCATTGGAGACCATTGCTAACACCTTTAGTAGTTTCTTCACAGAAACTATCCAGTCCCTTGCTAGCAAACTAACCCCTACTTGTTCCAATTCAGGCACTTCTATACCCAGTGCCTTACTCTCCTTTAGCTTTCAACCAGTTCCTACCTCACTCATCAGAGCCTTGATTAAGAAACTAAAACCTACCACTCTATCTGCAGACCTCCTCCCTGCAGACTACCTACAAAAAGCCGGAGATGCCATAGTATATCCCGTCTCTAGTTTGATCAATAGAACCATAACTGAAGCCTCCATCCCCTCCATTTGGATATCATACCACTCCATAAAGGTGGCAGCTCCACTGAACTGTCAAACTGTAGACCCATAGTGATTCTTTCTCCGCTGGCTAAAATAATGGAGAAGTGCATCCATAAAAAACTCCTGCACTACCTCACTCAGAATAATCTGTTGGCTAACTCAGCGTGGCTGCAGGCCATATCACAGTACCACCTCAGCCCTGCTTTCGTTCTCCAACGTCATAAACCATAATCGTAATAAGTTATCCTCAGCCCTGTTTCTCGACCTCTCCAAAGCCTTCAATGTGGTTAACCACCAGCTACTTATACACACCCTTAAAAAATGATTTCCCTAGATAACCAAGCTATCCAATGGTTTCAGTCTTATCTGAGTGGTAGACAGCAGGCTGTCCTGTGGCAGGACAAACTCTCCACCCTTCTACCCATCACCCTTGGAGTCCCTCAGGGCTCTATATTAAGACCCCTTCTTTTTTCTATCTTTATTAATGACCTTCACACTGTCATCCCAGAAGCAACTTGTATCCCATACGCAGACAATTCCACCCTGATTTGCTCAGCCTCCTCCCCAGTAGATCTCCTCACGTTATCCCAGACAGCCTTCATCGCAGTTGAAAATTGGCTTTCTAATCAACATCTGGTATTAAACCCCAATAAAACAAAGCTACTACTCTTTTCCCCTACTCGTAGGTCCTCTCCACCTTCCTTTACTATAGTATCTAATAATGGTACCATAATTTCCCTGGATATCCACACTAAACTCTTAGGAGTTATAATTGACAACAACCTTAAATATGACATGCATGTCAAAACAATTAAAACCATTAATAACTTGGCTCACTGTATAAAAATAAACATTTCCTCACCCTACTAGCTAAGACCGCCATTGCCCGCACTCATCTACTCTCTACCCTCCTTTTATGCCTCTCCTATACTCACTAACTTGAGCAAGTCTGACCTCAGCAAACTCTCAAGCTGTTATAACCACATTGCAAGATTTGCCATTGGCACTGCATACAGGATACACCACTGTCATAACCTAAACCTTTTAGGATGGCTACAATTGCCTAGACTACTTAAGTATAACCAGCTCACAGTTGCATTCATAGTTATTAACCAACCTGAAAAAACGGCTTCACTTAAAAACATCATCTGTCCCTATAATTACCCTAGGCTTCAAAGCTAACAATTTAGCTGGGGATTCTTTGTTTTCCAACTCAGTGGGCAAAACTTGGCACTCTCTCCTGGCCTAACTTAATCAAGAACCCATGCTAACTTGCTTCAAAAAAAGCCTCACAGTATTTTAAAACTCACTGGCTATGTCCTTGTTCTAATCTTGACTAACTCCTCCTTTGCTGTCTTATGCTAAATTGTACTCTATGTAATTCTTGTTTATTTCATAACTGCTTTTAAAAATGTGATTTTGTAGCATGTATGAGGATATTACTGAACAGAAACTGTAACTTAAGCCTGTCTTTTAATGACTTATCTGTTTGCATGCTTGGAGCTTTTTTCCCTGGGCCTCTGCTGAAAATGGACATGTATCCAGTCGGACTAACCCGATCAACAAATGTAAAATCAATAATACTAAATAAATATAACCCAAATAGTTGTAGGCTACTGCAGTAGTGAGGAATTCAAACATCTGCTGTTATGCTAAGTGCAGCTTATACAACTTTACTTTCCCTCCCGCTGTACATTAGGATAGAGCCTTTTCTACTGTCTGATTGTATGGACTTCATGACAAAAGACAAGTTCAGTCATACATCCCAACCTGAAGACAGTAAGAATTGAAGTGTGGGTGATATTGCACTCATCCCTTTTAAGGTGCATTTTTTTCTGAAGATGTGCTTGCTGTTGTAATGGAGGCTGTGAAGCAGAAAACAACTAATTCATATTTGGCAAGTAAAAATTATATTTCTCTGGTGCCAGTGAGTGAGTCTTGGACCCTAGTCAGTCCTTAACTGTCTGTCATACCTTTATAAATCAGTTTTGTCTTGCACCTTGTTGAAACTACGGTTTTGCTGTCTATCCCCACCAACCATTGGATCCACTGATGTTCTTCGTGTTTCACTGTTGCAGTCATTACATTTGGGTTATCTGCTTGCAGGTAGCCCTCAGTCACCCTGATTAACAAAGTCTTGGGTCCTGCATCGGTTGCTGTTCCTTCTTCCATGACGTCAGGTCATCAGGGGTGTAAAACATGCAGCCGACGCCATTACATCAGTCTTTCTTGCCGTGTGGTGCCCGAAGCAGAAGCAGTTTTCAAGTGCCAGTCAGCCGACTCCTGAAATTTTCGTTTTCGAGTTTCAGAACCGAAGTCTTCAACTAAAGCGAAGTACCCCGTTGGGGAAACTTTTTCTTGCTCCTTACCGATGTCAGTAAAAGTTAATAATTGCATTACTTGTGGAAAGCAAATACCTCTTCAAGATTTTCATTCGTACTGTATTCCTTGTCTAGGCCCTGACCACGACGTGCCTTGTTGTCGGTTTTGTGCTTTATTTAATTATCGCACTATCCGTCGTTGGTGTATTTTCGCCTCTAAATATTTCTGTTCTCGGTTTAATTATCCAGAAGTGTCATCGGTTAGCCATACTACTACCAGGATTCCGAAAAAATGCAAAGATAAAGACAGAGACAGGCCACCGAGGTCCAAAACTGCCGACAACGCTTCTCCTAAGCCAGTCGCCAGTTTGACGGTACGCAGTGAGGTGCTTTTGCAGCCCCTGATACCCGCTACTTCTAATTCTCAGGCCTCTACTGAGACCCATTCGGAGTCCTGTATGCCACGAGATGCTTCAACTGTGGAACCCGCGGATGTCTCTACCTTGGATGGGTCCGGAGCCGCTGTGCAGGCACTGGCTTCTGAGGGTGTATTCAGGCCTACGGACTTGCATATTAAACCGATGCCTCCTTCTTCACTTGGGCCTAAATCTCGAACCATGCCTAAAAAACCGACACCCAGGCCGCATGTTCAGGCCTCTATGCCTAAAAAACAAATGATAAGAATGGCTGAAGATCTAATAACTCTAATCAGGGGTAGTCAAATCCCCCCCCGCCCCTTCTAAGAGGCCTAGGACTGAAGTTGTTTATGAATCTTCTGACCAGGATTCTGTTTTTTCTGATTCTTCTGGTGATCTGAATTTGCCCTTATCTACTTATGAGGATTCTGATGCAGAGGACTGCATTCCCTCTGCTTCCCCTCCAGATTTTTCTTTTGGGGAAGCCCATTAGGGGGGCACCTGACATCTGGGGCAATAAAAACTGGTGTAATGGTGTCGGCTGCATGTTTTATACCCCTGAAGACCTGACGTTATGGACGCAGGACCCAAGACTTTGTTAATCAGGCCAACTGAAGGCTACTGTAAGCAGGTAACCCAAATGTAATGACTGCAACAGTGAATATACTCGAACATCTACGTTTATGGTAAGTGTACACAACTGTACGTTTTACTCCCTGTTACCAGTAAAGCAATTTCTTAAAGGGATCACACTTCTGAGCCTCCCTAAGAAAGTAATCTCTTCTCCAGAGGACTTCAACTATATGCTAGAAAAGTTAAGGCTGTCATCATTTGAGCCAACAACTGCAGTACCTATCAAATTTTTTGTCTTGGAAGGCATTTTTGTTAATGCTTAGGAGGATGCCTGAATTACAAGCCCTCATGGACACACAACACTCCTTTCTTATCTTTTGTAAAGATATTTACTTCCTGCTCGTCAACCCCTACCTTCATGCCTAAAGTGGAAACAGAAGCCTGTCTCAATCAGCCCGCTAACTCCCAGTGCTCCTTTCTACCCACATAGAGCAAAGTGGAAAGAATCTTGCATACCATGGATGTGCATAAGCTGCTGAGATTCTAACAAGAAAGGACTAAAGAAATAAGGAGATCCGACTAGTTGCTCAGTCTTTGCAAATGGTTGGAAGGGTAGACCTTCTCGAAATAGACCTTCTGTAAATGGCTGGCTCACTGCACTTTCTTCTGTTTCTTCTTTTGTAAAACTGTAGCAAGGCAGCTGACAGCCCCTTTACAAGAGCGACATTTCTCTCTGCGCCTTCCTTGGATGGGTCAGCACATTGCTATACTGGAAGCAGCTATCTGGTCATCTGTCTGTACCTTCTCTGAACATTGTAATGGGAACATTACCTCTATAGGCAGGTCAGGTTTTGCCTTGGCTAATCTACAAGGACAAATATAACAATTACTTTCTCGGGGCCCGCCATTCACTGGTCCATAAACTTTGGGAGGCCTCTCAAGTGTTACCTGTGAAAGAGTTTACCATTCATAGTACAGTCACATAGGAATCTACCTTAATTGTAGATGTTAAAAGTATGCTCATTGTTACAGTAATATTTTCCACTCACTACCAATCTGATAATTTCCTCTTTCCTGATCTTTACCCATGCAAGGCAACTCCTTTCAAGTTTTTGGTATGTGGAGAGGGAGCTTTGGAAACTGTCCTAGTTGCATTGCCAACCTTGTGGGAATATGTCACTTGGGTGGATAGTGGTGAGGCCTCTGACTAGAATAAATTAGTAGTACAGCAGGCCAGCTAAAGTCCCATATACTACAAAGAATTAGGATTGGATGCCACCAATCAAGTGCTACTTGTTAGATATTCTTAACATTGATTTCAAGATTTAGTTCTCGAGTTTTGTTTCACTCTGCTTTTAAGGTGAGTTTCTCATCATCCTCAACTCAAACACATAACAGGTTGGTTATGATTATAATCCCATTCAGAATCTCCTGTTTTGCCAACGTTTAAAACTATCTAATGTATTTATTTGTTTGTGTATTTAGTTTCCTAACCGGGATAATCCAACTGAGCAAAAAACCTCCTTTCAGTAGAATGTCTGGTAGAAAACCTTCACAGTATTTTTATAAAAAGCATTATGTAGGAATACAAGTATACATATAGGTTTAGGTTATGTAAGGGGTATATGCAAATCAGTTGAATAGTACAAAGTTTTGATGACTTGCTGTGGAAATGTTGGGACTCACAATATATAGTTCCAAAATGATGCCCCCTTCCCAAAAAAAATACATGGGAAAAGCAAATATCAAACATCTCTCTTCCTTTTTAAACTTGATTTTTGCAGGGAACTAGCTCCCCTGCATCCCTTCACTGTATATCCCTACTCCAAGACTGCCATATCTCAATCTAAAGGGAATATCAGCCACCACATTTTAGGGAACATTTCAAATGGTTACCTCTAATAGTAGATCAGTGTTACATACCTTGTTAAAGTATAGTAAGCATAAGTTTCTAATCATTAGCAAAGATGTAGATTAAAAGAGAAAGTTGAAATAAGTAATGCTAGTAGTAGGGACTTAAGAGGCTGTGCTGACATCAGAGTTGGTATTTATGATTTCTTTGGGTGGTAACTAAATGAAGTGCAGGGGTGGGTGCAATGCCAAAACTTTCTAGAAATATGGAGTTGAGGTCTTGGTGGCAAGATCACCTGTGATGGTACTGACATAGAACTCACCAAAAAATGGTGCTAAACTGAGAAGTTTAAATCCTTGTATGTGAACATTTTAGCATTGTACCATAACAAATATAACATAAGGCACATGTTTTTGTATGAGGATTGGGATGACAAATGCCTGTTTACTCTTCTAGGCTGCATAGTCCCCCACACAGTTGCAGTACTAGGATGTATGGGGGCCAATCATAAACCCAACACCAATATAGCTGTCAGTGTAGCACAGCAGCACAACCCTTCATGCATTTCCAAATTATGTATATTTTTTTAACTCCCTGCAGAACCTCACCCAGTAGATCCACTACCTGTACCCACTTGGCCAATTTGTATTGGCTTAATGGTAGACTGATATTCTCACGTAGGTGAGAGCCATATGCCTTATTTATTCTTGCATAGGAACACAATCAGCCCTTTGTTTTCTTGTGAGAGTGGAGTAGTTGGGAGCAGGTCAGTTTGCTGGTCCTTTAGGGTGGCCTCTCTTCCCCCCTTGAAAGCACCTTCTACACCCCCCAAGCAGATCTTCAAAGCTCGGCTATTGCTGTATTTTGAGGGCAAGCATACCTCTGCATGCTGAGTTGCCCTCTGCTTACGGTGCAAATGCACTGGGACAGCACAGGTTCTGTAGGCTTGGACTTCAGTGGGTATAATACCTAGTCCAACTAAGTGTCACCTGTGTAGTGAGCTAAATCAGCCTCCCTTTCCAGTAGGATGAGCAAGCTGCCAGCAGTCGCTCACTTTCACTCTCTTTGGCCAGGTACTACAGTCCAGAGATAAACTAATCGAACTGCGGTTACTTGTGCCATAGACAGGGCTTTGTCCCTCTGCAACACAGAGCTGGTTCCCATAAGTTTCCAAATTATTGATACATCTGTAACACAGGTACACGTTTTTTTTTTTTTTTGTTTGTTTGTTTTTTGCATCTTCCAGTGTCTGCACTGACCAGCTACATGCATCACAAGTCTATACATGTGTATGCTTAAGTAGGCATTCCAACTGCTTATTGTTGCATTACTAGATCAGCTTGTTCGTTTCTTGGCTGGGGTGCCTTCTGTGCAGAGTTTGCATGTCCATTCTGTGTTTGCGTGGATTTCCTCCAGGTGCTCTGGTTTCCTCCCACATTCCCAAAACATGCTGCAGGTGGACTGGGCATTCTAAATTGTCCCGTGGTGTGGTTGGTGTGTGGGTGTGGGTGTGTGTGTGTGTGTGTGTGTGTGTGTGTGTGTGTGTGTGTGTGTGTCTTCTGAGGAAGGTTTGGTGCTGGGCTGACAATTCTACACCATTAAACTCTACTGCCACTTGTTCTGCTGACCATTAATCTACTGTGGTGACTCCTAATGGGAGAAGCCACTGGGCTGGCAATTCTACACCATTAAACTTTACTGCCACTTGTTCTGCAGACCATTGATCCACTGTGGCGACTCCTAATGGGAGCAGCCAAAAGGAGAAAAAGATCAGCCTGTCAATTATCCAGTCTGTGGTCTGTTACTGGTGAAGCATGTATGTGCCGTATTATCTGGCATTCTTGATGCATTTCCTCACAGTGCAATTATTCTGCAACTGTAGGGAGTAGGATGTAGTAATGGTAGTCTTCTTGCTGTCTAAATCGGAAATGAATAAGAAGTATTGTTCTTTTGCATGACTGGGAAAGTTTGATGTTAAGTTGTCTATCTCGTCTTCATTCTTGCTGGTTGGTTTCGGAGCCGATCCTCGGCTCTGACTCGGCCATCTTCAAAAGCTCGAGAGCTGTTTACTGGCTCGAGGCCACCCCATATCCCATGATGCCTGGCGCTAGATACCCAGATCTCGTTTGCCGCTTCTGCTGTTGTCTTACTGGCTCAGGTCGTATATTTTCATTGTTTTATCTGTATTTTTGATAAAAACTATTAGGGTTTTTTTAGTGTAGATTGTTAGTTGTAGTTGCAACCTTCTCAGTATATCTTTGTTGTACCTATAATTTTTTTCCTGAATCCCTCCCCTTCCCTTCAAAAAACTCGTTTTAGTTAGTTTTCCCCTCCCCCTTCACTTTCTTCACATAGGTAGCCGTTTAAATTAGAGGCTAACCCTTTCTTTTTTCTCTTCAAAAAAAAAAAAAAGTATTTACCTAGTTTAGTCTTATTTGTTTGTGGGTAGCAAAGAATATTGTTAGTATTTTTTTTTGGCTGTGGTAACTTTAGTGTGTGTTTTAGTTATTATCTCCTATTTTTTGTGTATTGTTCTTGGTGTTCCTTCTTTTCAGGGAAGTCCAAGGATACCAAGGTGTCCGGATTCAAGAAGTGTGACTCATGCTGTCAGAAGATGTCTCTGACAGATGGTCACACTTCTTGTGTCTATTGTCTGGGCGCTGTCCACCTACAGGACTCTTCGGTTTGCCATGCTTTCAGCCCAAGAGTCCTGCAGGAGCGTAGAAATAAGTTAATCAATTTATTTATTTATTTATTTTTATTTATTTAAATTTGTTGACTGGGAGTGTCCGACTGGACGTAGGTCCATTTTCAGCGGAGGCCCGGGGAGAAAAGCTCCACAGTAAAATAAACAGACAGTAGTTACATTGGATTACATAGCGATTAACAATTTAACATAGCAATTACTTACAACATATTTACAGATGAAGAACATAGTACATCAGTAGAAAACTAGAATCTTTATCTGTGAAGTACATAACAGATATTAACAAATGTTACAATGAGAAGTTCTTGCTGTATAATAAGTACTAGGCTTATGAGCATCTGAGCTTGCTATAATCAAGGTAGTTAGTGGAGTGGAAAGAAAGGTAGTGGTTGGATGGGGTGGATGATATTAGAGTGGGAGTTGCAAGGGCATAGCCATCATGTTTTTAGGTGCGCTTTTAGTAAAGTTTTGAAGTGGGTGCGTGATGGTACAGAGGTAATTGTGGGTGGGAGTGAGTTCCATAATTTGGCTATGGCGCAAGAGAATAGTGCTTCACCAGCAGAGTTAGAAAGGACGAACGGACATTATGTTTGATTAATTTATCTAATTTGGTTCTTAATGATGATATGAAGTCTGTGCTGCTTAAAGGCAGTAAATTTGTGCCTACGTATTTTCCCTCACTTGGTGATTTATATATGGAATTAAAAATGTTTATCAGAAAACTATACTTGAAAGTATATTTTCAGAACTATGCTATTAATCCTGTTAACATATCTGATGAAAATAATCTTGAATATGATGATGATGAATTATTAAATGTATCTATCTATGAGTATGAAGATGCTGACTTTGTCTGTGAAGATGAAAATATAGAGACTGTTGAATGTTATCACACAGGTTATGGAAAACTGTTACTTCCCCATTTGATTTCTGATAGTAAATTTACACCTAATATTAAGGTACCTGCTATTGCCGCTTTTTTAAAGTTTTGTTTAAAGAATTGTCATTAATGTTGGATAAGTTCTGTAAGAACAAAAAACAGTATAACTTAAATAAAAATGAATGGATGGCCCTTAAGAGTATGGTGAAAATTAAAAGGGAATTAATTTTTAAGTGTGCTGATAAAGGTGGTAATTGGGTCATTTTACAGAAATTAGATTACTGTGAAATGGTAAATGATTTACTAAATAATGTGGTTGAATATAAGCGCTTAAAAAAGGATCCAGTGATGGAATTTAATAATGAAATTCTAAGTCTGTTAGAGCGAGGGGAACATCTTGGTTTCTTTAGTCATAAGGATGTCTGTAAATTGTTTATTAAGAAACCGTTGACACCTATCTTTTATGCCCTACCTAAAGTGCATAAATGTTTGGAAAGACCTCCAGATAGGCCTATAGTGTCAGGGATAGGTTCTTTTCTTAGTAATGTGAACATCCTTTTGGATTTTCATCTTAAAAAACATTTAAATAAAGTGAAAGCACACATCTCTAATACTCAGGATTTGTTTGATAAGCTCTCTCAGGTGAAATGGTGTCAGGACTATTATTGGGTGACCATTGATGTGAAATCATTATATACTAATATTAGTAAAAGATGAGGTTTGGAAGCAGTGATGGAGATGCTGGGTGATGGACCTAGAACCACTTTTTTGGTTAACTTACTTGAATTTTGCCTTACCCATAACTATTTTTGCTTTAATAATGAATTATTTTTGCAATTAAAAGGAACGGCTATGGGGGCTGCTTTTGCGCCCTCATATGCCATTATGTGCATGGGATTTTTTGAAAGGCAATTTATTTATCCCACTCTGTTTTATAAAAAGAATGTTGTACTATATAAGTGTTTCATTGATGATCTTTTTTGATCTGTAGGGGTGATATTTGTAATTTTTTGGATTTTTTTGACATTTTGAATAAGAATGAACATGGACTAACCTTCTCTTATGAATATAATAGGGAAAGGATTAATTTCTTGGATGTGACGCTATATCATGATGAGGAACACATTGGCTATAGGCCGTTTAGGAAAAGTACTTCAGTAAATATGTTCCTACATGCGAGTAGCATGCATCCTGGGCATTTATTGCGTTCATTACCCTCAAGTGAATTTAAAAGAATTTTTGACCATACTAGTGATGACACGGAGAGGTATAATGAACTAAATAATGTTGAGTTGAGGTTGATTAAGAGGGGTTATGACAAGAATCATTTGTTAAAATGTAAAAATAGGTTACTCAGGATTGTCAATTCTTGTGAGTATCGAAATACTAGGAGCACCTTGGATAGCTCTACCCTTACAGTATCTAATAGTAAAGAGTGTGATGATGAGGAGAGGTTATTTTATGTCACGAAATTTTCCCCTATATCTGATGAACTAGTGAAGATAGTGAGAAAATATTGGTATATAATTAGTGAGGATGAGAATATAGGTCATCTTTTTCCTAAACATATAACCTTTTCCTATAAGAGGGGGAAAAATTTAAGAGAGTTATTGAATTATAACTTCTTGAAAGGGGATGAAAAGCATAATCTTCCGTCAGGCACACATCCTTGTGGTCACTGTAGTCTCTGTGAGAGGGTTATTAATGTGAATAGGATTAATGGCATACCTTTTGCTCCTAGATTTTCCTTCAATTGTAGATCTATAGGAGTAGTATATATTTTAGGTTGTTCGTGTGTAGGTATTTGGTACATAGGGCAAACCAAAAGGATGGTTCGAATTCGTATCTTAGAGCATTTCAAATATATTAGAAACCATAATGAAATTAGCCCTGTGGCCAAACATTTTCTTGATAAACATGATGGTTGCCCAAATAGTTTGAGATTTTGTATACTGGGTAAACCATTTTTTACTGGAGGAGGGGGGAATTACTCTCAGAAATTACATGAATTGGAGACTAAAATGATTCTAAAATTTAAAACTCTGAAGCCCCATGGGCTTAATTTGGAACTAGGTATTTAGTTTATACCCTAATAGTTATTAGTATGATATTATTATGGATGTTGTTTAATGTTTGTTATGTGGTTTATTATGATATATTGTTCCTTTTTTGAATCAATTGCAAATGTCACTTTAATTTTGTGATTACATCAGCATCTGATTAATTGATATTAGGTGTCTGTGATAATTGCTATCAATTTATGTGTGTGTGTGTGTGTGTGTACATATATTTATGATAATACATACACTTCTTGTGATCCTTTGAAGGCGAAAGGCCGAGGTACCAGATCGTTAATAAAGGCAACTGGTAAAGTGCTTGGAGTTTGTGTTTGGATTTAATTCACTTGTGCTGGTGTTTTTGGATTTATTGGCTTTAGTGATCTGCAAGTGATTTTTGTTGCTGGATCTTAGTGGTCTGGTGGTGCGATAGGGTTGGAGTAGATTCTGGAGGGATGGGACATTTAGTGGATGGTTTACTAGTTTGTGGGCGAGTGAGAGTTGATACCACTGAAGGAGGTGAGGGAGTTCAAGCCAGCCCAGTTCAGCAAGTGAGAGACCGTGGTGACTACGGAAGGATGCCCCTGTGGCGAATTTGGCGATTTTGTTGTAGCAGGTCTCTAGCTTGTTTAGATCACATTGCCTTTGTTTGGCATATATTGGAGAGGCATAAAGTAGGGTGGAGATAAGGTGGGAATTTGCTATTGAAATCTTTGCTGCTTTGGTGAGAAATTGCTTATTTCTGTATAACGCTCCTAGTTTTTTGTGGACTTTTTTTTATGGTCATGGATATGTGAATGTCAAATTTTAGTTTTTTGTCTATTTCCACTCCTAGCAATTTGGTGTGTTTAGTTGGGTATATAGTGGTCTTGTCTTTTGCTGTGATGTTAAAGTGAGAGTTGTTTTGAGTATGTTTGGTGGGTTGGAAGATGAGTAGTTTAGTTTTGTTTGGGTTGAGTATTAATTGGGCATCGGATAACCATGTTTCAACAGAGGAAAAGGCTTCTTGTGTGACTTTTTGCAGTTTTGGTAGGGACTGGGCTGAGCAGATGATGGTAGAGTCATCTGCGTATTCTATGAGTGTGCCATGTTTGGTGGCAGAGGCTAGATTATTGGTGTAAACAGAGCAGAGTAGGGGTCCAAGGATGGATCCTTGGGGAACCCCTATGGAGACAGGTAGTTGGGGAGATATGTAATTCTGCCATACAATGGATTGTTGGCGGTCACACAGGTAACTCTGAAACCAGTTGGTGACTGATTGTGAGAAGGATAGGTTATTGAGGACAGAGAATTTGTTTGTGTGAGACCATGTCAAATGCTTTAGATAGGTCTAGGAGAGATAGCCATTGTTTTTATGCTGAAGGATAGTGTTAGTAAAGGAGAGTAAGGCAGTGGTGGTGCTATGGTTTGGTCGGAAACCATACTGAGTACTGGAAAGGAGGTTGTTAGTAAGGAAGTAGTCTGAGACCTGAGAGTGTATGCATCTCTCTAGTATGTTGGAGAGTGGAGAGAGAATAGCTATGAGGTGGTAATTGGTTAGTTCTGCGGAGGGTCCGCCTTTGTGGAGGGGAATTATATGTGATACTTTCCACAGTGTGGGAATGTAACTTTCTGACAGAGATCGGTTAATCAAGATGGATACTGGGTAGGCCAGAGCATCAGCTGCGATTTGTAGGTATTCACTTAGGAGGTTGTATGCTGCTAATTTGGTGGGTTTAAGTTTAGTTAAGAGTTTTTTTTATGTTGGAGGTAGGTACAGGAGAAAAAGAGAAGGCAGTGGGAAGATTACTAGTTGAAGGTGTGGGTTGGACGGGAGGGGGGTTGTGTTTTTTAGCTAGTGGTAGTATGGTTTGGGTGAAGTGTGTGTTGAATGAAGTAGCAATATTTTCTGAGGAGTGAGGGATGTTAGGAGGAGAGGGGTACTGACTTTACCTGGGTGGAGGATGGAGTTTATGGTGGACAAGAATTCTTTGGGGCTGTGTTGTGAGGAGTCTAGGGCAGACTGGTAGTATTGGAATTTGTCCTGTTTTATTAGCTTTTTGACTCTATTGCATAGTTCTAGGAATTTCTGTCTAGCTGAGGGGGTTTTGGTTTTGCGCCAGTGCTCCCAGGCTTTATTCCTGTTTTTCATTTTTGACTTAGTGGTTTTCTGTAGCCATGGGGAGGGTTGTGCTTTGGTTGTGGAAAATCTTATGGGGGCATGGTAATTGAGGATGCTCAGGAAGGTAGTATTAAAAAATTCAACTGTGTCATCTAGACTGAGGTACTTTAGAGGATGCCAGTTACATTCTTTGAGGGATGAGATGAATGAGAGTGGGTTAAAGTTTAGTTTTTTACGTATTTGACGGTAGATGACAGGTTTAGCTTGGTATAGGTATTTTTTGAGTAGGAATGTTGGGGAGTGATCACTGAGGCTATCCGATAAAGCAGCCTGTTATATATGACTGGGGGCTCTTACTGACTAGTATCCAGTCCAGGGTAGTGTGCTTGCTGGAGTTTTTATTTATCCTGGTTGGTGACTGGACTAGTTGGGTGAAGCCATGAAGGTGTACATGATGGGTTGGATTGTTGCCAGAACAGGATTGCCAGTCAATATTGAAATCACCTAAGATGATAGTTTCTTGGGGGAGATGGTGGGTAGACCAGCTGAGGAGGTTTTCTAGTGGAGGGATGTTTTGGCCAGGTGGGAAGTAGCATCCAATTATGTTGATGGTTTTGTTTTGGTTAATTTTGAGGTTGGTATATATTATTTCTTCATTGCCTATTTGTGGATCTGATGATTTTAAGATCTGGATGTTTAAATGCTGTTTAAATATTATAGCTACACCACCTCCTTTTTGTTTAGCCGGTCTACTCTTAGTATGCCGTAACCTGTAGGGAGTATTTGCTCATTGGTAATGTGAGGTTTTAGCCAGGTTTCTGTCAGTATGACTATATCTGGGAAGTACAAGTCTATGGTGGCATGGAGTTCATGGACTTTGTTGGATATACTTCTAATATTTAGGCTTAGTAGAAGGAAGTCACTTGGCTTTCTATTGGCTGTAATATGGGAGAAGTTGTGATTTCTAGTCTGATTATGAGGATTGGGGTTGGAGATGGTAGGGCCAGGGTTGGGGTGGATGTCTCCACTTAGGGCTAGTTTTGATATGCATGAGATTATTAGTTTTCTCAGTTTTTGAATGTGTTTGTAAGGGAAACTTTATGATTGAGCTCTGTGGGTAATAGGTATAGTGGGAGGGTTACTATGCTAAGTTGTAGGGATGCTTTATGTTTGAGTAATATAGTTGGTAGAATATGTGGGGGGTGCATAGGGATGGCTCTTGAGCTGGTGGGAGTGGAGCTGAGTGCGGGTGAGACATGAGTGGTGGTGTGAGTAGTAGTACAGTGGTAGTGGTTGAGTGGGGGAATGATGGAGCTTTGGTAGGATGTAAGATATAGAGGAGAATGGTCAGAGGAGGAATAACTGCAGACATGGACGGAGCCTACAGGGTTTACTTGAGCCCCAGGATTCACCGGCTAAGGCTCAGCCCGTGAAGTCCTCTAAGCCACCTAAATCTTCGGCTCCCAGTTTGGAGCCATTGTTGGGTGAAGCTGTTCCTTCTGCCTCGGTTCCGGCTGGAACCGATTTGCCTGCCTCCCAGTCGGTCCCGACTCACACTTCGGAGTCGTCTGGGAGTCGAAAGAGATCTAGGTCTCCCTCCCTGGAGTCGATACGCTCGGCTCCGAGGTCTCCTCTGCTCCAGTTGGAGCACAGTCATCGGTCCTCCCTCTCTTCTCGGTCCTCAAGGCTTTCAGATCATGACGTGGAGAGAGTGATCAGTAGGCTGTTGAAATCGCAGGCCCTAGCAAAAATGTTGTCCAGCCCCCCTCATCAGGTGTCTGCTCCATCCATGTCTGCAGTTATTCCTCCTCTGACTCCTCCTTTGAGCTGGCAGCCAGAGTTAGTTGGGGTTCGGGTCATGGAACTGTTGGCACCGATACCTTCTCCTTCGGTTCCGATCACTTCCTTGGTACCGTCCTTGGAGGGGTCTGGGCGCCGAGACTCCCTCGTCGGCTCCGAGGGGGTGAGTGGCATCGGACCCTTGTCCGACCCCGTTCCCCCCCTCGGAGCTTCGGCGCAGGTGAGCTCGGATCCTACATCGGCTTCGGAGCCATCCCTCTCGGTGCAGAGAGGGATTCCGATCTCTTCGGAACTGGAGCCTTCTCGGCATCCGAGCAGGGATGCCTTCGAGGTCATGAGGAGTGTGCTGGCCCCTGAGTCAGCCCCACGATCATCCCCATCGGCTCCTCCCCCTATGGTGCCTGCGTCTGCCTCTGCCCCTCCTCCAGACCCCAAGTGTGGGGAACCAACACTCCAGGGCACCCCCTTGGGTGTATCTTCCTCTTCCGAGGCCTCCCCTGATCATTCAGAGGAGCCACCTTGTAAGAGGAAATGCAAGAGGAAGCATGTTGACTCCCCTGAGTCTGTCGCATCAGATACCGACTTAGAGGATTCGGAATGGTCCCCGAGATCCCCCTCTGAAGATATCTCCTTCTCAGACATCCTTGAGATGCTTAGGCAGAGGGGGAACTGGACTACCATAAGCCCTTCCGAGGATGAGTCGGTATTCCTGGATGCGTTTGGATCCCGACCTTCCACCTCCTGGGTGTCTCCGCCTTTCGACCCACTGATGTCTGTGGTGGCTCGGAAGGCGTGGTCAGCTCCAGACACAGTGGAACCGACCCCCCAGAAGTCCCGCTAAATTCATAACTGCACCACAGGATAAACAGTTTTTGACCAAAGGTGTTCCCGTTGATGCCATGGTGGTAGCTGCGGCCACAAAGAAGGAGTTGGCCGAAACTTCATCTGTCCATTCCCCCTAACAAAGGAGTCCAGGAAGATGGACAGATATGGGAAGCGGATGTTCTGTTTAGCGACCTTTTTCATGAGGTCAATGAATTATTTGTGCCACTTTACCCGTCTTCAATGGGATCTCCTTAAAGAGCTTGGAGATACCCTCCAAGATCCATCAGCTGAGGGGGCCCAGGCTAAGGCAGCCTCCCAGCTGGCGACTCTTAATTCAGTGGTGAACTCCTCCACGAGGCTCATTTCTTATGCAGCCGATGGTGCAAGTAGAGCTGCGGGCACAGGCGTTGCCCTAAGGAGGCACGCTTGGATGCGGCTATGCAACTTTGCGGAACCTTTCAGAGCGTCTTTCACCAACACCCCCTTTGATGGTTCCTCTCTTTTTGGATCACAGGTGAAGGACACCCTTACCAGGTGTGAGCAGGAAGGCAAGACTCTCTCTGCTGTGGGAGTCCGCTTTTCCACTCCTTCCAGACCATATCCCAAGGGTCAGAAGAGTGGAAAGATGTGGTTCCAGAAATCCCAGGGAGCCTTGCCGGACACACATGGTGAGTTCCCATCCAGGGGTAGAGGAGGGAACAATAATAGATGCCGCCCTGGTGGCAGAGAGGGTCCGGAAAACCAGGGCAGCAGAGAATCCTTCTCTGAGAAGCCCTTCCAGCATCCCTGAAGGGTTGCCCGGCTGCCCACCTCTGGAGGCAGTCGGGGGAAGATTATCGCTGTACCCAAGAGCCTGGCAAAACATAACACAAGACAAATGGGTACAGTCTGTTATATCTGGAGGCTACAGAATTCCCTTTTTTCGCACTCCCTTAGTATTAAACAAGTCCCTTCCAGATGTTCCACCCAATCTAAGGGATCAAGCAGTTCAAGAAGTTTTAAAACTGCTAAGAAAAAGGGCCATCCAGCAAGTCCCAGCAGACCAGCAAGGCTCCGGAATTTACTCAAGGTTTTTTTTGGTACCAAAAAAGACAGGGGACTGAAGACCTATTCTGGATCTCAGCAGACTGAACAGGTCTGTACAAAGAATGAAGTTTCGGATGGTCACGCTACAGTCCATTTTACCCTTTCTGGGTCAGGACAATTGGGTGTGCTCTATAGATCTTCAGGATGCGTACTACCACGTCAAAATGGACAGACGCTCCAGAAGATTCCTTCGCTTCCGGCTGGGAGCCAGCCATTATCAGTTCAGAGCTCTGCCCTATGGTCTCACCACAGCCCCCAGAGTGTTCACCAAATGTATGGCAGTAGTTACCGCTCACCTGAGACGGCAAGGATTCCGGGTGTTTCCATATCTAGACAACTGGCTCCTCACTGCTACCACCAGGCATCACCTTCTGCGAGCCAGAGACTACACTATCGAAACTTGCTCCAGACTAGGTATCTCAATAAATTTTGAAAAGTCTGCATTGTCGCCCTGTCAGTCTATCACCTTTATAGGTGCAAATTTAAATACAAAAGACATGTCAGCGAGCCTTCCACCAGACAGGGTATCAGTGATTCGCCAACATGTACAGGTTTTATTAGCATGCAGAAGAATTCAAGCCAGGTTCATCCTCCAAACTCTGGGTCTCATGGCAGCAGCGATCATACTTGTTTCTCTAGCTCATTTTCACATGAAGATTCTTCATTGGCTTCTTTTCACCCAGTGGTCCTTCCAGCAGCTTTCCATGTCTCACATGATTATGATCACAGAAGCATGCAAAAAGCACCTTGCGTGGTGGATGGTCTCCACTTCAGTGCCCCGGGGCAGACCATTTGTACTTCCCCCTCCAGTTGCAACGGTGACCACGGACACCTCCCTGATCAGGTGGGGGGGGGCAGGGCATTATCAGGGCAGAACAGTCCAAGACACCTGGCAACCTCATGAGTACCATCTGCATGTAAACATCTTGGAGATGAAGGCCGTGCTTTTCACGTTGCAAGCTCTTCAGGACTCTCTTCCTACCGGGACCATTGCAATTCAAACGGACAATATGTTAGTAGTGTGGTACATCAACAAGCAGGGCGGAACCAAGTCCTACCCTCTATGTCGAGAAGCACTCGGACTCTGGCAGTAGGCGATCTCTTCCCAATGGTTTCTGATTGCAACGTACATCCCTGGGAGGTCCAACGTCATGGCAGACAGGCTGAGCAGAGCAATTCTCATCCCTCATGAGTGGTCTCTGAATCAAGTAGTTGCGGACCAAATATTCTGCAAATGGGGCCAACCTTGCTGCGACTTTTTTGCCACCCCCTTCAACAGCAAGTGCAGCAATTTCTTTTCTCTCCTTCCACTTCCCGGACATTTCCCCTAATCCCGAAGCTAATACAGAAAGCTACTGTATTGAGCTGCAAAATGATCCTCATTGCTCCTTACTGGCCTCGACAAATATGGTTCCCGTTCCTGCATCATCATCTTCTCGAGCAGCCTTGGACTCTGGACCTAGTTCCAGACCTTCTGATCCATCAATTGGGTGGGCTGCACCAATCCCTGCAATCTCTCCAGCTCACTGCTTGGTTGCTCCACTTCCAACTTTAGCCAGGCTTCCTGATATCTCCCCCTCTGTGCGCGAAATTATTTCATCATCGTACAAGTCTACGACTAGAAAAACTTGCGTTAGTAAGTGGAAACATTTTTCTTCCTGGGCAGAGTCCAAGAGGGTAGAACCCTTCTCAGCCCCTGTGCACCACATTTTGGAATTTCTTGCGGAACTCTTTCATGCTGGGTCCACTTCCGCTACAATTAGAGTTCAGTTAGCTGCAATTTCAAATTTTCACATTGGCCTGTCGGAAAATAATATCATGTCTCATAAGCTATGTAAAGCCTTTCTCAAAGGGACCACTCTGCTCAGGCCTCCAGTGAGAGATCCTCCACCTCCGTGGGATCTAAATTTGATTTTAGCTTCTTTAATTTTGCCCCCCTTCGGACCTGCAGCATCTTGCTCCTTGTAGTTTTTATCTTGGAAAACGCTCTTTCTGGTAGCTATTACTTCAACCAGAAGAGTTTTGGAACTTCAGGCTCTTTGTACCCGTCCTCCGTACCTAGTGTTCCACAATGACAGGGTTGCTCTCAGGACTAATCCTTCCTTCCTTCCTAAGGTCTCTTCAGAGAATAACTTGAATCAGTCCATTGACCTTCCTGTGTTTTTTCCCCAACCACTCCAACAGGGCCGAATATAAATTGCATCAGTTAGATGTTCACAGGCAACTACACTTTTATTTGCCTAGAACTAAGGACATCAGGAAATAGGACCAACTTTTCCTTTCTTTTGCTGAGGGTAAGCAAGGTCTTTCCGTCTCAAAAGTAACCTTGTCCAGGTGGTTAACTACTATCATCACATTTATCTATCAACTGAGGTATAAAGAATTGCCTGTTAAACCAAAAGGTCACTCCACCAGAGCTTTATCCACTTCTGTGGCCTTTCAGGCTAGGTTGCCCATGGAATCTATTTGTGCTGCAGCTAGGTGGGCCAACCCACATACTTTCATTTCGCATTATAAGTTTGGATGTGGTTTCCAGGAACAGAGCTGATTTTGGCTCTACTGTTCTGAAGAGTTTGTTCCGATGAGCCACCCAGGATTTTAGGTGCTAGAGACGCTGTCCCAACCAGCAAGAATGAAGGCGAGAAAGACAACTTAACATAAAGAAGTTATGTACCTACCGTAATGTTCCATGTTAGTTGTCTTCTTGCCTTCTTTCTTGCGTCCTACCGTCCATCCCCCTATCCTAATAGACCGAGAAGAGTTCCTTATGGTTTTTCACTGGCTGAGCCTTCTCTGGCTACTCTTTTCTGCCTAGTAGCCTCTCTGGTAGGGTTTATACGTTACAGGATAGGATTCTTTCCTTATTATGTCTGCAGTTAGACTTACCAAACGAGATCAGGGTATCTAGTGCCAGGCATTATGGGATATGGGGTGGCCTCGAGCCAGTAAACAGCTCTCGAGCTTTTGAAGATGGCCGAGTCGGAGCCGAGGATCGGCTCCTAACCCAACCAGCAAGAAAGAAGGCGAGAAGAAGACAACTAACATGGAACGTTATGGTAGGTACATAACTTCTTTTTTTGTTATAAAATGCTACAGAGTAATATGAAATTTGTTTAGCCCTAGATATTTGCTTAAAATGGATGCTTTGTAGAATGCCCATAGCTTTACATTATGTCAGCATTTGGTCTGGGACAACAACAGAATTGTGACATGAGTTACAGATAACTGCTGAGTTGTTGTTGTGTCTTTTGGCTTTTCCCAGTAAGGGGTCGCCACATCGGAACTCCGGTCCGCTAAAGATTGGCAGTAGATTTTTACATGCCGAGTTGCCGGCCCTGATGCACAACCTTCAACGAAGGTACGCCCATTCACACATGTCTCCACACAGAAGACGCTCTAGCTGAGAATCGAACAGGACAACGTCTTACTGTGATGCGACAATGCTACCGCAGCACCACCACCGCAGTTGCTGAGTATACTTCAAAATTTTGAGTGAAAGAAGTTGCTGTGTGCCATTTAATATCAAATGCTGTACTAGTTCTTTATATTGTGCAGGTTGCAATGGAATAGAATCTGCTGTATTTTGACAAAACTTCCTTTCAAAATTATAAGAAAACTATGTAAGCTTTTTTAGAAGTCTCATTTTAGTGTATTTTGTAACAAGGATGTAGCATGTACATTTAGAATGTGTTGTATTTTAAGTGAATATTACAGATGTGCGTTTTTTATGCAGGACTTCCTTATAATTCAGATTTGTTCCATAATGTTTAAATGTATTCTGTTCTGACTGCATACACATTTTTAGTTGGGAGGTTTTGAAAGTGAGATTTTACATTGTTTTTGTTTTGTTTCAGAGATTTATAAACATTTAACACAAGATCTTAAACTGTCAAAACATTCTACATTTTGCTTATTTGTGGTATTTTTTCTTAAGCCTTTAAGTAGTTGTAGGTCTGTAGACCTGGGATTGTATTACACTTAAACTGTTTCACTTTCTTGCCTGTGCAAAGTGTATTGTATGAAACTTTTAGCTATACTGTTTACTAGTAATTAATTTGTATATCAAATGTCAAGTTCAACAGCAACTCTTTCTGTGCAGGTTGACAGACCCCATTCCTACAACAGAGACTTCTATAGCTCCTCGTCAGCGGCCTAAAGCTGGACAGACTCAACCAAACCCCGGAATTCTTCCAATTCAGCCTACTTTGACTCCAAGGAAGAGACCGGTTGGTCAGGCATCCCCACAGCCACAAGGTCAGGACTAGTTCTTTCTGGCAAACTTTTATAATTGATCGTAATGTAATGCCTTTATATTATTACTGATTGTTGTATTCAAGAAATTCAGCAGAGAAATAACTAGATACAAAGTTGTGGATTCTAGCCAGGAGATAGTTAAATACAAATTGAACTGGAATGTTAAACTGAAAGAAATAAAATACCAATTCTCAGCAAGTGTACTTAGTAAGTGATTTAGAGTCGCGTAACTTAAAAAGGTTGTCTTTTGGTATAAGGGTGATTCTCAGCTTAGGTATTTGGGACTGCTGAAAGCTTAGCTGTTAAAAACACTGAGCATTCTGACCTGAAGATTAATTTGTAGTAAAGGAGAATGATATTTGAGCATGGCATGTACATATAGTTACAGCACTTAATGGTAACGTGATCCAATTGGTAAAATTAAAAAAAAAAAAAAAAAAACGTGAGAACTTTCTTTCTGCATTTTCCTGTCAAATATGCAACAGCAGTAATTTGCATATATGAGATCCGGTACAGTTTGGTTCAACTTGTGCATCTTCAGATCATAGTTGCCAAGCACCAGTGCAGACTTTCATCTCTTCACCTTACCCACACTCCCCTGTTTTCTACCTCCCTATCCATTTTTTATGTTGCCATTGATTTCAGATTGCTTAAGACTTCATTGCTTTGGTTGTCAACTTACTGACCTCCTTTCTCATTTGGCTTGAGTATACACCATTGGCCTTGGAGAAGATCTTGCATTTGAGGCATTCCAGTTTCTTCCATCATCTTCCTGGGTGTTTTCACCACCCCATAGAGGATGTGATTGCCCAAATTGCTATGGAGGCATGGAAAAGGCCAGATGTAGGGTTTCCTATGCCGAAAAAGTCTGACAGAATGTTTTAGCACCCAAAGGACTGTGAATATTGGTAGAGAAACCCAACTGTGGATCCTGTTGCAGCAACCTTAAAAAGAGGAGAGCCCAAAGAGCTAGATTACTTCAGAAAATGGGTATTCACGTCCTTGATGTTTTACATGAGGATACGGTGTTATTAGGTGCATATACTGCATTTTCAAAACAGCATCTCGAATGTAATGTTAAAAAATGCTAGCTCATGTGGAAGATAATAGACTTATGGGAAAAACTTGTAACACTGGCTTCCAGCTTTTGCCTTGTCAAACTTCGCCATGCATCTAGCATGTAATTTGAGTGAAAAAAACAATACCAAAGTGCTCTAGTTGACTAAGCTTGCAGATGACTGCAACCTAGGAGCAGTCAATGAATCCCCAAATGACATGGCCATCTTATAGGAAGGTTTGTCTCAAATAACTGGTGTCAAAAATCACAGCCTCAAACTAAATGCCAAAAATACAGTCTGATAATTATTCTTTCCTCAGCAGTTGGGGGTTTGGATCTGACTCTGCTGTTATTTTAGCTTGTTGCCACTAGAAAACTGTGGAGCACCTCCTTAACTCATAATGCACTATCCCTAAACAAACGTCAGATCTTGTTTGACACTTTCATGTTTGGACATGGTTGCTGTGAGCTCTCGAGCTTGTCAGTTGTTTTTTTGGGAGACAAGTCAAATTTTTTCCTGTTACCTGTTGTATCAGTAGTTACTTTACTTTTTTGCTGTTTCTTATATTTATACCTCCCTTTCCTACACTGCTTGTGTATTTCTCCTTACCACAGTTGGCAAGATGTTCTTCGTGTTTCACTGTTAGTCATTACATTTGGGTAATCTGCTGGCAGGTTGCCCTCAGTCGGACTGAATTCCAAAGTCTTGGGTCCTGCGTCGGTTGCTGTCTTCTCTTCCATGACGTCAGGGGTATAAAACATGCAGCCGACGCCATTTTCTTTAGTCTTTCTTGCCACGCAGTGCCCGAAGCAGAAGCATTTTGCAAGTGCCGGTCAGCCATCTACTGAAATATTCGAGTTTGAGTTTCAGAACCGAAGTCTTCACTAAAGCTAAGTACCTCGTTGGGGAAACTTTTTTGTTGCTTCTTACCGATGTCAGAAAAAGTTAATAATTGTATTACTTGTGGGAAGCAAATACCTCGTAAGGATTTCCATTTATATTGTATTCCTTGCCTAGGCCCTGATCACAGCTTTCAGTTTTGTGCTAGATTTAACCAACGCACTATTAAGCGTCTGTATATTTTTGCATCAAAGTAATTTGGAAACAGATTTAACTACCCAGAAATGTTGTTGGATAGCAATCCGACTACCGGAGTACATAAAAAACGCAAAGAAAAGGACAGAGAAAGGCAGTCGAGATCCAAAACCGACAACTATGCTTCTCCTAAGCCAGTCGCCTGTTCGCCGGTACTCAGTGAGGCGCTTTCGCAGCTACTGATACCTGCTACCTTTGAGTCACAGACCTCTACCGACACCCATGTGGAGTCCGGCATGCCACAAGATACTCAAGGTATTGGACCGACGGATGTATGTCCCTCGGATGGGTCCAGAGCTGCTGAGCAGGCGCCGGCTTCTGAGGGTGTATTCAGACCTCAACATTTATATATCAAACCGACGACAGCTGCAAAGACAAAGACAACTTCTAAAACTAAAAAAACGACGCCTGAGCTACGTGCACAGGCCTCTATGCCTAAAAAAACAGATGATCAAAATGGCTGAAGACCGTATTACCTTTATCAAGGATTCCCATCCCCCTCCAGATAAGAGGCCTAGGCAAGACCCTGATTATGAATCTTCAGATCAGGTTTCTATTTCTTCTGATCAGGAATTGTCTATTCCTCCCTATGAGGATTCTGATGCTGAGGAGTCTATTCCATCTGCATCTCCTCCAGAGGATTATTCATTTGAAGAAACCTTGCATACTTTGAGGGAGCATTTTCACTGGGAGAGTCAAGACTTCTCAGAATCAAAAAAGAGGCTCAGGGATTTCCTCCTTCTCCCTCAGCATAAGCCTTTAGCCATTCCCCCTGTTTTGGACATTGTGGATGATGTGTTTTCATGGTCAAGCTTGACCCCTGACTCCTTACCTCTGGCTCCCAGTAAGCCTGACAGATATTACAGGGTCCCTGACTCACATAAATTTTTATTTAAAAACCCTGCTGCTGACCTAGAAACTATTTCACAGGGTCCAAAGGGAGTTAAGGCCTCAACAGCAAAAAACCCTACCCCCTCTGACAGAGAATTAAGAGCACTAGACAGATGGGAAAAAAGGTTTATACGTCTGTAACCTTGGCAGTCAGGGCCTTAAACTGTCAATTTCACATGCTTAAGTACCACCAGCATGTTATGGGATTGCTGAAACAGAAAATGATGTTGATTTCAGAATGTGCAGAAAATTAAAGAATTGCAGGGATTATTGCATGCAGCTGAACAAGTTGGAAAGCATACTTTGCAATGTGGTTTTGAATCCATAGAAACCTCCTGCAGGGCCGCAGTTACTGGATCTGTGATTAGGAGGCATGCCTGATTAAAGGAACAAAATTTGCCTGATCATGTTAAAGCTAAACTGCTAGATGCAACTTTACAGCATGATTCTTTGTTTGGTATTAAGGCAGAAGAGGTTTTAAAGAAAATGGAAGACAAAGCTAAGTCTATGCAAACTGTTAAAGACTTCATACAAGTGCAGCGACCAAGATCCAGTAGAAACTGGCCTACAAAAAATTGGTCCTTTCCTGTGTCACAGAGCTCAAAGGGGCAAATCCAGATGCCCAAAGGGTTCCAGATACCGGGTGCAAGATTCATACAGGTCAAAGCAATGGGGAATATCTACCTACAAATCAGGGTGAGATAAAGCGCAAACCTACAGAAAACAGTCCCAATGACTTCCCTCTGCCTACACCAAGCACTTATCTTTTGACAGCACCCTTAGGGGGAAAATCAGCACTTTTTGCTCAAAATTGGCAGTTAATAACCCAGGACAAGTGGGTACTAAACATAGTATCACAGGGATATAGATTCCATTTCCACACTCTGCCAATGGCAAACAGTTGGCCGGATCTGCCCAAACATCAATGGGCAGAGGCACAGAAACAGGTTACATCCCTCATGGATATGGGGGCCATTCATCCGGTACCAGAACAGGAAAAAGGACAGGTGTTTTACTCAAGACTGTTCTTGGTACCCAGAAAGGACGAGGCCTGGAGACCATTACTGGATTTATCAATTTTGAACACATACCTGGACATTCCAAAATTCAAAATGCTGACTTTGCAGCAGCTTCTGTCCATGCTGGGCAAGAATGTTTGGCTGGTGACATTAGACCTAAAAGAGGCATACCTGCATGTCCCAGTAAGACAGTCGTGCAGAAGATACCTCAGATTCAAGGCTGGCTTAATGCACTACCAATTCTCTGCACTGCCCTTTGGCTTATCTACTGTGCCCAGGGTCTTTACAACATGCCTGGCACCAGTAATTGCATTTTGCAGACAAAGAATTATACAAATATATCCTTACTTGCACGACTGTCTAATTCAAGCAGAGAACAAGGACACTCTTCTTATACACCTGGCGTTTGTGAAAAGGCTTCTAACATGCCTCTAGGGTACACTATAAACGAAAAGAAATCACAAGTGGTACCCTCTCAAAATATAACATTCCTGGGTGCAAGCTTGAATACAGCTGCCCAGATGGCTTACCTTACGCCAGAAAACCAAAGGCAACTGACTACTTACTTCAAACTGATGGCAACAAAAACCCAGTCTTCTGCAAGGCAAATTCTGCAGGCTCTGGACTTTATGGCATCCTGCATCCTACTAATTCCATATGCAAGACTGCATATGAGGAAACTTCAGTGGTACCTAAAAAGTTTATGGAGTCAACATTCACACAGTCTGGAAACAATGATTCCTCTCATTCCCTGCCTGCAGCAGGAGTTTCTATGGTGGGCAAAGACCTGTCATCAAAACATGGGGCGGCCCTTCACTCTACCCCCTGCCAGCCAAACCTTGACAACAGATGCATCAGATTATGCCTGGGGGGCCCACATGGTAGGAAGATGCCTTCAGGGCATATGGGAACCAAAACAAATGCATCTACATATCAACCAGAAAGAGATGCTAGCTGTTCAAAATGCCCTAACAGCCTTCAAGGACTTACTTCATCCAGGACAACTACTGATAAAGATGGACAACACCACATTCATGTGGTATATAAACAAGCAAGGAGGGCACACACTCATACCCCCTTTGCAGATTAGCCATGGCACTGTGGGACACAGCTTTGACCTACCAAATGCACCTTCAAGCTCAATTCCTGCCAGGAAAACAAAACACTCTGGCAGACGATTTAAGCAGAAACCTTATGGATCTGGATCCTCACAAGTGGAAACTAAATCCATAAGTCTTCAGCATGACAACAGAGAAATGAGGGATCCCAGACATAGATCTATTTGCCTCTCTCCAAAATTATCAACTGAAAAGATTCTGCACAAGGACTTATCACAGCCAAGCATGGAAAGTGGACGCCCTATCCTTAAGTTGGAAAAACCTATCAGTTTACGCCTTTCCTCCTCTGCCTCTTCTACCCAAGGTCCTCCTAAAAGTCAGACAAGAGAAGCCAAAGATGATATTAATTGCCCCGGACTGGCCCCACCAATACTGGTACCCAATCCTAAGGAACTTGTCTCGATACCCAGCTTGGACCTTACCTCAAACACCATAACTACTGTCCCAGCAAAACAGTCCAATCCTGCACAATCAACTACAGACTCTAAACCTGGCAGCATGGCTAATCAGTTAATCATACAAACAACACCTCTCAGTAAAGCTGTGATGGATGTCATGTTGGAAGCCAGAAGGCCTAGTTCTAGAAAATCATATGCTGACAAATGGAAGAGATTCTGTGCTTGGAATCAAGCACAAGGAACTGATACAGCAGAGCCAAATATTCATCAGATAGTACAATACTTAACTGAGATGCTTGACAAAGGCCTATCTTTCTCATCAATCAAAATCCATGCCTCTGCCATTTTGGCTCATTACAACACAGAGCCACCAATCTTTTCTCATTCTTTACTAAAGCAGTATCTTAGAGGAGCCAAAAATTTAAGGCCCCCTAGAAGATCACCATTACCTGCATGGGACCTCAATTATGTGTGGGAAAAACTCACCCTGCCTCCATTTGAACCAGCTGCTACCGCTGATATAAAGTTCTTATCATGAAAGACAGCTCTGCTACTAGCGATTACTTCAGCAAGAAGAGTTTTAGAGCTACAGGCCCTCATGGCTGTAGAGCCTTTTATCATATTTTACACAGACAGGGTGTCTCTGAGGACAAATCCTACTTTTATGCCTAAGGTGGTTTTCAGTGTGGCTCTTAACCAAACTATTCATCTGCCAACTTTTTATCCAAATCCGCAGAACTAAGGGGAGAGAATTCTGCATTCCTTGGACGTTCACAGACAGCTTAGATTCTACTTGAGCAGGACTAAAGGTCTAAGAAAAAACTGAGCAATTACTAGTGGCATATGCTGCAGGATCAGAAGGATAGGCTGTTTCAAAGCAGACAATTTCAAAGTGGATAAGCCACTGCATCTGTTTCTGCTACTTACACCATGGTAAACCTGTGCCCAAGGGCATTAGGTCTCATTCCACCAGAGCTGCATCTACTTCAGCAACCTTTCTCAGAGGAGTACCAACCAAAGACATTCTAGAGGCTGCTACCTGGAGTTCTGTTCACACCTTTACAAAGCATTACCATTTGCCTCTCTACTAAGTCCAGGGCAGGCTTTGCCACTGCAGTGCTGCAGGGCCTTATAGCCGCACCTAATGCTGTTTAGCTCCAGCCTCCCAACCATAGCTTTGGGATTCTACCCAAATGTAATGACTGCAGCAGTGAAACACGAAGAACATAGTACAGTTGTGTACACTTACCATAAATGTAGATGTTAGAGTGTATTCAGTGTTGCAGTCCAGGTTTACCCTCCCGCCTTCCACATATCATTCTGAAGTTTATCTTTCCTTCACTATCTTCTACAACCTATGTGGTGTATTTGCTTGCAGATGAAGGTAAAGTTTATATTGATGCATGTATATATATATATCTATATATAAAATAAAATATTGCTACCTTTTTGGGGGCACCTGACATCGGGGGCAAGAAAAATTAAAGAAAATGGCGTCGGCTGCATGTTTTATACCCCTGACGACCTGACGTCATGGAAGAAAAGACAGCAACCGACGCAGGACCCAAGACTTTAGAATTCAGGCCGACTGAGGGCAGCCTGCCAGCAGATTACCCAAATGTAATGACTGCAACAGTGAATACACTTGAACATCTACATTTATGGTAAGTGTACACAACTGTACTTTTCTTTTCCTTTCTACTTATTTTCTTACACTTTGTGTATTCTTTAATACTGTTGTTGGTAGTTTTCTATCCCTGATAGTTTGTGTATACACACACACACACACAGATATATCTATATCTATCTATCTATATATATATATATATATATATTTATATATTTATGTGTGTATATATATATATATATATATATATATATATATATATATATATATATATATAATATATCTACAGAAAGTTATTCATGTTGCTTGTCTTTCCCTCTCTTTTATAGAATATGTCTGAAAGGGGTCCATCTGGATTCAAAAAGTGTTAAGATTGCAGACACAAATTGCCACTTTTTGATGCTCATGTCTTATGTGTGTACTGTCTAGGCCCACAACACCTACAGACTGACGGTAAAATTTATTACGCTTTCAATCCGTGTGCTGTAGTGGATAAAAAGAATAAACTTATTTTAAAAGGGCTACTACTCTCTCCTTTTTTGGAAGCTGTATTTGGGGCTCAACTCTGAAGCCATTACCCAGAACACGGTATTATTTTTCTGTAGACCAGGTACCAGCTCGAGTACCTTCTCCTTTCCTGGAATCCCGCCAGCACTCTAGATTACCAAGACTGATGTGGACAGAATGATGGGGAAGTTTCTCTTGGTGCAGATACAGATGGGAGTTCTTCCGGCTGCTTAGCCCTTGTGGTCAGGAAGCCCTTATTGGCATTACACTACCGATATCAGCTCCTTCTTAGATCTGACCTGTATTTTCAGAGTCCTTGGATCCGAGTCTCCCGGGACCATCTGGTTCAGATTCGAAGGTAATAGTACCTTTGACTCTGAGGCTTTGTCTGAGTGCACCAGGTCTGATGGTTTCTGAGCCGGGTGACTCTGAGCAGAAGCATGCTTGTTGGATATGAGGCATTAGAGTCCACTGTGAAGTTGTCGGAGCCATGTCTGCTACTTGGAGCTTTGGCATTGGATAGCTTGGCTCCGACTTCTCCCTCGGGTGGGTTGCCTTCAGGGCAAGAGGATCCATTGAGTTGGAAGCTTGGCTTCTTGGCTCAGTTGGCTTCCTTCTCCCTGGAGCATATTCTGCCTTTGAGGTGGTGGAGATAGTGTTCTCTACTTCTGCAGGATGGTTGGTTTTCCCCCCTCAGATCTACCCTCTCGATCCTGTATGTCTGTGCGTCTTGACCCCCATCATTCCACTCCAGAGGGACAGCCAGGCCAAAGTCTCCAGGCCACCCAGCACGGTATTACTATTTTTTCCTGGTACTTCTCCGAAACAACCCACCGAAGAAGTCCGTAGGAAGAAGTGCAAGAGGAGGCACTTGGACTCTCCTCAGGAGTCCATCACTGAAGATACAGATTTTGATGACGTGGAAGGGTCCCCAAAATTTCCACCTGAAGATGTCTGATTTGGTGTCATCGTAGAAATCCTTAAGCAGAGGGGTAGTTGGTCCACCAATAATGCTTTCAAAGAGGAACCTTGGAGGTCTTTGAGTCTGGCAGATCATCCTCCTTGGTGGCTCCGCCTATTGATGAGTTCATTGATTTGGGCGTGGAAGGAGCCAGACACAGTGGAGTCACTCCCCAAAAGACCAGACTGGATTTGGGCACCACCTGCAGGAAGGGCATTTTGGAGTGAGGAAGTGCCTATAGATGCCATTGTTGACATTTCTATTAGGAGGCATGCCTGGATGCTGTTGTGTGATTTTGAGGAGCCCTTCAAATCCTCTTTCATCAATTTTTGATGGAAGCTCATTGTTCGACTTTAAAGTTAAGAACACAATATCCAGGTACGAACACGATGTAGAGACCCTCTCTGCAGATGGACCTTTTCCAGGAATCAATGAGGAGGTTGCAAAATGTGGTTCAGGAAGTCCCAGGGTCCTTTCTAAGATCCCTGTGGAGGTAGTTCCCACAGGGGCAGAGGAGGGAACTCAAATGGAAGATGCCACCCATGCAGCAGAGGAAGCCCACAAAATCAGGAGTCCAGAGATCCTTTCTCCGGCAGACCCTACCAGCTCTCCTGAAAGGAGGCCCAATTATCCACCTCTGGAAGTAATCAGGGGCCATTTATTCCTGCACCAGAGAGCCTGGATAGATATTACAGAAGATACGTGGGTGCAGAGGATTATTTCCAGAGGTTATAATTCCCTTTTCCCTACCACCTCCACCAGTTTGCAAAATTCCTGAAGTTCCACCTAGTCAAAGGAAAGCAGCAACTCTAGAAATACAAAAGTTGCCAGAAAGCGTCATTCAAGTGATCTCACCATAGGATACAGAACTTAAGATTCTTTTTAGTGCCAAAGAAAACAGGCGACTAGACCAATTTTGGATCTCAGCAGTCTGTACAAATCATTTCAGCATACCAAATGGATACAGTTCATTCCATTCTGCCCTTTTTGTGCAAGGATAACTGGATGTGCTCGATAGACCTTCAGGATACGTGCTGTCACATAAAAATGAAGACAATACAGAAGGTATTTAGAGTTCCATCTGGGAGCCCGTCATTAACAGTCCAGAGCACTGTCCTTTGGCCTCACCACAGCCCCCAGGGTGTTCACCAAATACATGGCAGTAGTAGCAGCTAACTTGAGACTTGAGGGATTCCGAGTTTTTCCATATTTGTACAACTGGTTCATTATGACACCAACCAGGCATCTACTAAGAGCTCAAGACCAGGTACTCCAGACTTGCTCCCATTTGGGGATCACCATAAATTACAGCAAATCTCAGTTAGAACCATGTCAGACATTGGAGTTCATAGGAGTGATTTTCAACACAATGTCAGTGACAGCTTTGCTTCTTATCTCGAGTATGGACTGTGAGATTCCAGATTAGAAAGGTAATTCACAATTCCACAGTCTCATCCCAACTGATCCTACAAACCTTGGTATCAATGTCTGCAGCTATAGTTCTAGTTCAATAGCAAAATTTCACATGAGAATTCTTAAATGGATTTTAGCAACACAGTGGTGTGTTCTTGATCAGCACATATCCACCCAGATAAGGATTACCCAGGTATGCAGAAGATACCTTTGGTGGTTGATTCGATCACATCAAGTACTGCAAGGCCGTCTTTTTATTTTCCCTCAGCCCAAGGTCATAGTGACCACAGACACTATCCAGATTGGGTTGGGGGGGGGCACTTCATGGGGAAAACAGTCCAAGGCACTTGGCCTCATGAAGAGGCCAACATGCATACCAGTGTCCTGGAAATGAGAGTGGTGCTGTTAGCTTTTCAGGCCTTCCAAGACTGTCTCCCTTTTGGGGAAATTATGATTCAGATGGACTATATGTCAGTGGTGTGGTACATCAACAAACAAGAAGGAACCAGGTCTTACCCCTTATGTCAAGAAGCTCTAAAGTGTGGCAATCGGTGATCTCATCCAACAGATTTCTGAAAGCAAGGCACATTCTGGGGAAGTCCAGTGTGATAGACAAACCAAGCAGGTTCATTCTACCTCATGTGTGGTCTTTCAACATAAAGGTGGTAGAAATGATTTTTTGCCATTGAGGCCAACCTTGCTGTGACCTCTTTGCATCTCCCCTAAAACAAGAAGTGCAGCAGCTTCTTTGCCATAATTTCTCCCACCGGGGGAATCACTGAGAGATGCTATACTATACAATTGTCCTCCCGATCTCCTTTATGTGCATCCTACAACTACCTTGCTCCCCAAATTTCTGCAGAAAGCTTTCCAGTTGAAGAACAAAGTCATCCTCATTGCACCTTACTGGCCTCAACAGATTTGGTTCCCCTTTCTTTGGCCTCATCTAGTCTACCAACCTTGGATTCCAGACCTCCTGTCTCACCTGACACACATGATTCACCCATATATCTCAAACCTAAAGCTAACAGCATGGTTTCTCTACCTCCATTATTAGCCAGACAACATATGCTCTCCTTCCCGGTCTGTCATATACTTTTGTCTTCTCACAAAACTTCCACAAGAAAACTTTATAAACATAAATGGAAAAATGTGTTTTTTGGTCACATTAGAAACATATTCACCCCTTTTATCTCCTGTACATAGTGTTGCAGCTGCAACTTGGATAATTCTTATACCTTTATTATTCATTACAAATTGAATCAAGTCTTGAGATGAATAGCAGCCTTTGGCTCAGCTGTGCAAAAGAATATCCTTCCTCAGAGTCCGCCTGGGGTTATTAGTTAACTGGGGACTCTATCCCAACTGTTGAGGAATGAATGAAAATTGACAGCATCAGATAAAGAAGTTGTGTACTCACCATAATGTTTCATCTATGTTCTCCATTTTTATTCTTCCTCAACTCCCCTCCTATCAACCCGTACCTTTTTCAAGTAATGACTTATAAGGACACCACTGTTGGTTGCGTTGAGCTCCGGGTATTGTTTTCTTCTACCAGGATGATGATCATGATGATAATTCTTGGATTATGTAAACCAGCAAACAAGATCTGAGATATGATGGGAGATAGTCCATTCTGGGTAAGGGAGGAGCTCAAGAGTTTTCTGGTGGCCACGAGCTACAGTAATGGCCAAGTTTAATCAAAGTATCAGATCTTAACCCCCAACTGTTGAGGAAAATTCAAAATGGACAACACAGATGGCACGCTATGGTAAGTACATAACTTTTTTTTTGTATCTTTTGGGAAGTCCTCTACCACATGGAACTACCACATTGACAGATTGCCTTTGAGAGTTGACCTAGTTGTTAGCGATTTAGAAATGTCTGTGGACAGTAACTTAACTTTTGACCAGCATGTCTATTGTTAAAAAGTCCTCCTATATTGCATAACTTTATAAACAAATGGATTGTGTCTAGATCTAGGGATGTCATTGTCCCCCTTTACACAGCCCTCGTGAGGCCAGTCATTGAATACAGTACTCCCTTTGGCATTTATCTCTCTAGACATGTGCAGCAACTGGAATGCCCACAGAGATGCCTTACTAAAAGTATACAGTGCCCAAAACAACATGTCCTACATGGACAGACTCAAAGCCCTGTCACTGTGTTCTGTATCCTACAGACTGCAAAGAGGCGACCAGTGCCTATTATGCAAGACATTCTCCAACCTATTACTGATGGATTTATGCACATTAGTGAGACAAGTGACAACAGCAGTGCTCTGATGACGGGTCTAAACTGGACATATGCAGCTCTTAAAATACTTCATCCCATGCATGGGTCCCCTCAGATGATCTATGGTATGATCCCATCTCATTAGGGGTAATGTATAATTATCAACCATGGGATGGATAAGGCCAATCTGTAACCAAATGGGATAGGTTATTTCAGTCACAAAAAGGAAAATTGGCTAGGCTTAAAATGGCCTGCAAAGGCAGCTAGTCTACTACTTACCTATGAACCTGTAGTATGTCCAGTGGTGGTGCAACAGTAAAGGAAAGTAGAAGAACTGACAGGCTATCATAACTAGCTTTGCCTGTCAGATTTCCAAGAGCTCTTAAAGACATTCTTCCTAAATGCCCCATTTAATTGATCTAACCTTTTTGGTCCATAAGTAAACTCTAAACTGGAGACTACATGAAAAACAGGAAAAAGGCTGTAAATGTTATTGATGTTAAGTTTATGATTTTTCACCTCCCTTTCGCAAGGATGCAGAGCATTTCACTTCAGAAATGGTTTCAGTCTTGCCAACAGCTGCAATATCAGCAGGTCAGGTGTGTCATTATTATTTTTTTTTTCTTCCTGAGGTGGGTGTCAGCCCAGTCACAGGATATGTCCATAAATGATTATGGTATATGCAGACTTGAGACTGGCCCATAAGTAGCTGCTCCACTTTGAAGCCAGTCAAGGATCATGTGTTCTTCCACATTTCAGCATGATGCAGCACACACAACTATTGGATATTGGGAAGAGTTTTGAGAGGATATTTCATTGTTTCACATTCCTCTCGAGCTGCTGCTCTCCCTCTTCCATAATTCATATCCAACCAGAAGAAGATGGCAATTTCGGAAGTTGTTAAACTTGTAGAAAGAAGAAAGAAGATGGCAATTTCGGAAGTTGTTAAACTTGTAGAAAGAAGAACCATCCAAGAGGTCCCACCAGAAGGAGTCGTGGTATTACTTGAGATTGTTTTTGCCAAAAAATAAACAAGGTCAACTTCAAGATGTCTACACTGTGGTCAGCTGCTTGATTAGAGCTCTCCCTGGCTAGTAGTTGTACTACCTGGATGCCAGCAAAGAGGAACTTTGTAGAATGTAAGGCATAATCAACTTGAAACAGAAAACAAAAACTTTCTCGGAAGAATCTTGCAAGTTTCAGCTTTGGTAAAGGAGATTATTTCCAATAATTTGAAGGAAAAAAATAAATGTACTCATATGTTCAAAAATAAATGAAGCACTGAATGAATATACAAAGTCAGATATAAATAGCTGGAACATAGAAGCTTTAAGTATTCAGATGAGCTAATAAACCTAGAAAAATCAGACCTTGAAAGGAAGGAAATGCTGACTGAGCAAGTTGCTTTTCAAGAAATAGAAAAGAAAACGGAGAAAACCTGAGATTTTTTGTTATACTAGAGAAGCTGGTTGGAACAGACTGCATTCATTTTATGAGAATGCTAAATTGACATATCATACCAGGATTTATTATTAAATTATTAAATGAGAGGACACATTATTGTCTATGCTCGAAACCTGTCCATAAAATCAGTTTAAGACCTGTATTAATAAAGATACAATCAAACGGCAGAAAGAGGTCTTCCTGATAAAACAGCAACAGAGGGAAAATTGGGGGTGGGGGGGCAGTAGATTGTCAAAACTGGTTAATTGTTTATAATGAGCAGAAGAGAAACAAGATTACCCTAGCAGCTGGGGATGTTGAGAGGCAAGTTTGAGTTTCAAGCTGCTTTATCCAGCTGTCTTAAGAATATTTTTTTCTTGGTGTGTCAAATATATTTATTGATGCAGAATAGGCTGAGGAAGAAATACAAAGTTTATCCAACAAAAACAATGAGCCAGCAAGCAGAAGGGAATTGTATTTTTCATTCTTCTGACAGTAACAAAGCCCACAAAGAGACTTTGCTAGTGAAACCTTTTTCCATTGTTCAGTAGAAAAATCCTTGAGAGAGAGAAAAAAAACACAGAAACTAGAAGAATCATGAATACATGGGACTTGAACCAGAGTCAGGTGTCGGGAGATGGAGATGATTAAGAAAACCAGCAACATTGTGAAATTGAGTACATGGGAGATTGTAAAGCATTAATCCCACTGGATATATGAATACGTGTGAAATATAACTTTGCAGGAAAACCGGATTTTAGTTGAGTGTGTTAAACTGGTTGGTGAACTGTAAAATGTGTACCGCACTTCTTCATAATGTTTAGAAGGTTGCATAATAGACTGAAGAAGTAACCATAAGTAAAACTTGTTTTGTTTATTTGTAAAAGAAAATGACACAAATTGCATATTGTATAGTCAGGATTATTTTGTATAGTCAGGATTATTTTGTATAGTCAGGATTATTTTGTATGTGAAATGGGTGAGTTTTATCAGTGACTGCAATATATGCTAAAAGATATTAAATCAAGAAAATGTTTTCTCATAGTTGTGAGGTATCCAGGGTTTACACTGTAATAAAAAGAAAGATTGGGCAAAAGTAAGTTGAGGTTAATTTAATGATGTGATCTTGGGCTGCTGGGGAATTTGTGTATTGATTTAATTTTTATGTAAAATTAAGACAATTTCCCTTGTTTTATAGAGGGATTTTTTTAAGTTAGCATCCTTGATTAAAACTATGGTAATTTTTATAAAGCAAATAGGCTTAAAATTAGATAAAACAATGAAAGGCTTGGAAAAAAGGTAGTCCTTTTTTTTGCATTCGTAAAGACATTAGCTGCTGTTTTTTTCCATTAACAAAAGCTTTCAGTATTAGACTGGAAGTCTACTGGAGTGTGTTTTGAATGAGATTTACAAAGATTCGTTCATGTATCTGCAGTGCTACTAGCTGTTTTGCCATTACTGACTGCTTTTACCTGGAGATGAGTCCTCTGCAGGTGCAAACAGTTTAGGGCATGAGAGTCTTTCTTTTAAATGAAATGTAGTTGCATTGGCAAGTGGTTCAGAGAAAATAAAGTTTGAAACTGAGAAAGGTGATAAGTTATGTAAGTAGTTGCCTCTCCAGCAGCCTTAGTACATCGGGTCTATATCATATATTCAAAACTCCAAAATGTCACACACCATATGTTCGAACTTGGAATTTCAAATATTGAAAACATCAAACTCTCAGAATAGCGAATTTTTTCCCAGGGAAAAAATTTGCTGTTCCAACAAACATACACCCAACACAAGCACACCAAAATAAGTAAACCACACGCATACATTTAACAAAACCCAACCCCACACTAAACCACACATACATTACTAACTATCCACTTACCTTAACCCGCAACCTAACCCTAAGATCCGTAACTCTTGCACCACAGTGGAGGAAATAGCGAAGCCACGGAACGGCCCACCAAAATCTTGCCCTAGGTAAGATTTCGATATTCCGGGGCTTTGCTATTTTCAACATTCAATATTTTGGGTTCAATGTTTTCACATTCGGCGTTGCACCTCTTCGGAATTTTGATATAGACCCAGTGCATCGGTTTGTTTTAATATAATAATTCACACTTTAGTTTAATTATGTTAAAGGTAGCCAGTGCACTTTTTCTAAGGACTGAAAGTCAATTTACTAAAGCATGCATGTTTTTTTTTGACATCTGGAAGGGGGAGATATGTATATGTGTGTGTGTGTGTGTGTGTGTGTGTATATATATATATATATATATATATATATATATATATATATATATATATATATATATGGGAACACTACTAAATCTCGAACTTTTGAAATCTCGAATTTCAAAAGCTCGAGACCATGTAGCCGAAACCGCACATTACCGAAAGACCAGAAGCGCAAAATTCAAAATCCCGATGGTAAGGGATTTTGAGTTAGCACTTCTGGTGTTGCGGTTCAGGTAAGTATGTGTGTGCAAGTGTGTTTGTGAGGGGCTTTAGTGTGTGTGTGTGTGTGTGTGTGTGTGTGTGTGTGTGTGTGTGTGTGTGTGTGTGTGTGTGTGTGTGTGTGTGTGTGTGTGTGTGTCTGTGTGTGCGTGTGCGTGTGTGTGTGAGGGGCTATAATGTGTGGGTGTGAGTCTGCCTTGTGTGTATGTCTGTGCGATCTCGGAGTTGGAATATTAAAGTCGGGGGGGGTGTGGGGGCTTATTTTTAGTGTAGGGTGGTTTGTTTGGTTATGGGGGGAGGCTGTGTATATGTTTGTGTGCGTGCTGTATGTATGTAGTACTTTCACGATTTTTAATTTCGCGCTTTTAACATGTCGGTAATGTGGGGTTTAGGGATTATGGTCTCGGTATTGTGGGCTTCGGGATTGTGTATTTTCGGTATTAAGTAGTGATTCCATATGTGTATATGTATATACATATATATATATATATATATATATATATATATATATATATATACACACACACATACATACAGATAACAGTATAAGTGGTAACATGGGCTGTAACATGCACTTTAATAGGGGTACCATTAGCTTTAAAATAGGTAGTACATGTGGCAGCCGTTGTCAATTTGGAGTGACCACCCCTATCTGGACAATTTTTTTTAAAGCAAATAGGTTTAAAAATAAGGTAAAACAGTGAAAGGCTTGGGAAAAGGTAGTCATTTTTTTGCATATGAAAATGTACATAGTATATGATTTAAAAAGAGGTGGTGGTCTGAAAATCTATTTTTGGGTGTTTTTATTGAAGCAGCGGGTCTTGAAATCCTGACATATGTTTAAATGGAGATAAGAAGAAGCAACTACATAATAGAGCAGCCAGACAAACATGAACCTATGCTTTTAAGCTAAAAGTTGAAAATACACATTCAAAACAACTGTCTTGTAATATTTTATCAGCGTGAATGTTGTTATAAGAAAATGTAGATGTTTGTTAGTCGGTCCTGATGGGGGAATGTGTAAAAGAACAAATTTCCAAGATAGGGTTGTTTTTTCATATCCCATTTTTTCTAGTTTGACTCTTAGTGCACACCATAATTTATATGAACATTTACAACTCCAAAATATATGAATGATATCTGCCTTGGAAAGATAGAGCTAAGATGTCATGGGAAGGATTCAGACATGTAGCCAGAAAATAATTGTATGTGCATAAATACCTGTGGTACTCCATGAAGCTAAAGCCAGTACAGAAGGATGTTTGGAAGATGATCAAGGATGATATTCTATCATAACAACTTTGGTAAATTACTATTTCAAAATAACTAGATATAGATGAGTTTTGTGTATAGTTATCAATTATGTTTGTTTAAATTTCTGTAACTAGATCTACTGATTTTATTGTATATGGTTTGGAAACTGTTAATTTTGAATAAAAAGATATCACAAAAAAAAAAAACAAAAAAAAAACAAACAACTGTCTTGTATAAAAGGTGGGCGTAATAACATTGTCATAATGACTACTATTTCCATGTAATTAGCCTTATAGAAATAGTCAGAAAGGAAACAGTACTGAATTGTATCAAGGAGCGCAGGGTGCAATTAATATTGCAGGAGACATGTTAAATAGAAATGGGCAAGTAAATTTAACAAAGGATTTCAATGTGGACATTTAGCAAACTACCATAGACAGAGGAAGGGGGGTAATAGTAACTGCTAGAGGGGCTCTAGTAGTGATGAAGAGGAAGAAAAAGGGCAATAATGGCAGATTTGTGATATTAAAATATACTGAGGTGTGTTTATAACCACCTGAAACTGGTATTATGGAGCTTAAGAGAATTTGGGACGAATAATAATCTTGCAGGAGGGAATATTTATGACTTGGGGTTGGAACCTGATTTGCAATTTTGAGGGAGTATCAGGGAGACCTAGAAGAGACAATGTAGCAAAATAGGGCATATTTCTGAATAAATGTATGATAACATATTGTTTTGAAGATGTAATTTCAGTAGTAGGAATATAGATGAAATTTACATATTTTCCAAGTTACAAGAAGTGAGCTTGGCTTGATGGAAATTCGATTTCACATGAGTATGTGTATTTAATTGAAAGCTTTGGCATGTATCCAGTAACTATTTTAGATCCTGTAACAATAAAAACTAAGATAAAGATTCAGGGTCATGAGGTAAAAATGAGACACTGGAGTTTTCCAACTTATCTGCTAAAAGAAATCTAATTGTTTTGTGGAAATTTTGATTGTTATAGAAATATCTTTAGAAGGGATATCTGGTGAGTCTGATAAAATGAAAAACATGATAGAGAGAGATAGAAACAAGTAATAGTAATTATTTGCAGGAGTTGACAAAAAGTTAAGTTATTGCAGAGGGAGAGTCTCACAATAAGAAAAGGAGCAACTGCAGAATGCTAAAAGGAAAATAAGGGAGTATTTGGATATTATGTGCAAATTTAGAAAGGTTACTATTAAGCAACTATTTCTTGATAACTGTAGATCACAAAAACATTTAGCACAGCAAATTAGGTAACATAAAGTTGAAAACATTGCCTCCAGACTTAAGGAGCCTACAACAAGAAAAATAACCGGAGACCCTTTAGAAGTATTAGAGATATTTCAGAAATTTTACAAAATATTTGTATAAAGACGAGTGAGGAAATAAAAATTTCCATGTGTATTTTTTAAAGATTTAACTATGACAAGAAGATTGAAAGAGAGGAGAGAAAAGTGGTACTGCATGATCATTGAACAGAGCGGTCTCTAGGAACAGATGGTATTCCTGTGGAAGTAGAGAGAAAAGGTGATAAACATCTGGAAGGTTTTGTTCAACAGTATTGTAAATATTTATGAGGTAACAGCAACTTGGAAGAAAGCTGTGGTGGCTGCATTTCCCAAGTAGGTTAAAAACTTTTCAGATCAGCATCATATTGACCCTTTTAACATTAAGCCATGTTTTATAAAGTATTAGTGTATAATAGCTAAAATAATGTCAGTGAAGTTGCCAAAATTGATTGATATGGATCGGTTTAGTTTTATGGAAGGAAACAAGCATTTGGCAGCATTACTAGAACAGTGACACTCCAGAGGGAAGTGGCATGGAAATAAATGCCACTGCTGTCAATAGTTTTTAATGTAGCGAAAGCATTCAGTAGTCGGCTGAGATTTTATGAGTAGGGCAATGGTAGAATTTGCATTCCCTAATAGAATAATGTGGTTAATTAGGGTAATAGATATGAAGGATCAGAAGCAAGAATTAAAATGATTCTACTTTTACACGCTGTGCTGAACAGAAGAACCAGGCAGGGTGACAGTTCTGATGCCTAATTAGTCGTCTTTCCACCAAACAGTTGCTTTCAGCTTTTCAACCATTGAGGTTTGTCTTCCTGTAATGTTTTTGTTTCCTCTAGCAACAGCAAATACAGCAGCTACTAATCTTTCCAGAAGGATAGATTCTAAGAGATACACTTATATGACAGATGGACCAGCTTTTTGTATCCTTTGCCTCCAACAAATTATAAAAAAGATAACTCTTTCTGGGTGACTGTCTTATTGTATTTTCATTATATATCATACACAAAATAAGTATTCAAGATAAACCAAAGGCACACATTCTACTAGGTCACTCACTACTTCCATTTTTTTCTTGAGCTCTGTACTATAAAAACTTGCTCTATCTTACAGACCTCTATCAAACATTACAAATTAGACTTGTGTAGATTGAAAGCATTTTTAAAAGTTATTCTGTCATGCTGCCACCCAGGTGTTGTTACCTTGGGATTCTTACCCAACAATCAAATCAAATGGACAGATTGATAAAGATTTGAAAGTTATGTACTTATAACATTGGTTCCTTTTCTGATAATATGTCCGATGCAACATCCTCCTTCCTTTCCCTTTCCAACTTCTCACTGTACTGGAGATCTGACATTCAGAAAGCTCTTCTGTCAACATCATCTTTAGATAGGCAAGTTTTTTTTGTAGGTGGCTAGCAGACTTAATCTGAGTAGAGAAGAGCCCAAGAGGATTATGGAGGGAAAGATTTTTAATGGAGCTCAAGGCTATAAGCTATAGCATTGTCAAATTGGATCCAACAGTCTGCTCCAGGCCAAACAATCTTATCGGATGGACTAGGACTCTGTTATTTTGGCTTGGACTGTAAAAGTCCAAGCCCACGTAATAGAAGCCTCACAAGTCCAGTATTGTAAGGAAGATGACCTTTCTTGTACAGAACTGCCGCTTATTGGCATGAAGAAAGATAGCTAGAGCAGAGAAACCAAGAAACATCGGTAGTTGTGTGTGAATTCTTAACTACTCGGGCAACCAACCATTCAGCAGGTTTTTTTTTTGTCCATTGTTCTAGTTCAAAAATGAGGGGAAAGATCCTGTTACATATTATGCTGCCTGTTAACATTTATTGCCAAAATTCGGGAGAATTTTGCATTAGATGTGTGACTTTTTTTTTCTGTGCAACCTCATGTATATAAAATGTTACAGATTCTCCTGACTGAGATACCTTCAGTTGTTCAGGATATAAAAGCTGGAATTTGATTTTTCATTGCCTGTTTACCGTAATTGCTGCTTGAAAGGTAGTTTGTTTTAGCTTCAGATGAGTAGTTGTGGTAACAGTGCTGTGGAGTCTTTATTTTCACTACTTATTCCTTGGTGCCACAGTTCGATTCTCAACTAGAGCGTCTTCTGCGTGGAGGCATGCGTGAATGGGCATACCTTTGTTGAAGGTTGTGCGTCAGGGTTGGTAACTCGGCACGTAAAAATCAACTACCAATCATTAGTGGACTGGAGTTCCGCTGTGGTGACACAGCAACAACATTCCTTGGTGCCACATTTTAGATAATTTTCTGTTAGAGAGTAAGACTGAAAATGCATGAGAAAGGGGTCTGAGAATCCTTGTCCTTAAATGTTGAGGGAGAAGCGCAAACTTTGTGCTCTCTCTAACAAATTGTTTAGCAGTTATCCTAGCCCATTCAGCTAGCATTTCAATAGTATATTCCAAATATCTAGTACCGCCTTCACTTTCAGGGATTCCAGTAAACTACAGATGTTGTCTTCCTCTGTCTGCCATGGCTTTTCTTCTAAAAGTTCATTCTGTTCTTATGGTAGACATCCTGAGTGAAATGTCCGTAGTGCTCTCCTGCAACTCTAGTATCTGATCTGAATATGCAGAAAAAGCTGTTTCCATATCTTCCAACTTTTTTGTTAAGAGCAATATAATCCAACAAGGTAGAATTAATCTTGTGTAGATCATTCATACTAAATCTAGAATTCTCCATAGCCTGTATAGATTTCTTTACTTTCTGGTTTGTAGCAGATCACAGTGAACAGTCACCTGTGTTCTGAATGCAGGCTTGACTTTGTAACACTCAAGTTCCATCTAAAAACAACTTGTAAATTTTATTTTTTTTAGGCATGCTCAGTTGATAACACATTCCAGTACAGCTAATGTATAGGTCCCAAAACTGGCTGACATTAAAGTGACTCTTCTTAGTGCCAGAAGTCTAAACAATAAATTGTCTGATCTTGGGAGACTCCTGCATTTTGAATAATTACGAAGACCTTTTTTATTAAAATGTAAAGAGAGCACTCTCTCTGTACTAGGGTTTTTTTTTTTTTTTTTTTTACTTTTCTTGCCTTCAGACCCAGTGGCAGCTGTGGTGGAATCTAAATATTTATCAAGCAACATGTTTACCTCTAGGCAGATAACTGATTTGAACTACTGATTACCTGTAGCTATGATTTATCAACTAGCAGTTCATTAAAGAATGCCTTCTTTGCCCCCGATGAGCATGTAAGATTCTGCAGTTTTCTAAGTGATCTCCCTATTGGCATAAATGCTGACATTTTGGGTGACTTTAACTACCCTCCAATAAACTGGGACACGTATACCTCCAGTGTAGGTATAGAGGTGTGTAGACTTAATAAACAAACATTCTCTTGAGCAGTTAACAAATAAACCTACTGGAGAATACAAACCTTGATCTGATTTTTACAAATCTGGGTGCATTTTGCACTACTCTTGTATCTCATTCCCCATTGAAGTCTGATCACAAACTTGAGACCTTCTCCTTTAAATTCCCAAAAGCCCCTACAACACACTCCACTGAATTTAAGGACTGTATGTGTGCCAGTCTCAACATACTCTGATGAAATATCAAAATTCACTTATGACTGCACTTCCCTTGACCTTGATAAAACAGCAGGCTTCACTAAGGAATTCTCTACCCAGTTAGAAAATGCATAGAGCGGTCAGTCCCCATTAGAACCAAGTACCACAGGAAATTCAAAAACAAACCACCACTGGTGGTCCACCCCCATGAATAAACTATGAAACAAAAGAAAGTAACTCCGTAAATTATTTAGTAGATCCAACCCTCCCCTTATTAAGGGTAATGTCAAAAGCATTACAAAAAAAACTTCAGAACACCAAGTCCACCAAAGGAGCTCATGAAGATGTCCTTCAAGAATGCAACTGCAGTCATAGCATGTGGGTTGTCCTGCCTCAGGCAGCCCTCGGTCGGCCGGATTCCAAAGTCTGGGTCCGACGTCGGCTGATGTCGCATTTCTCTCCGACGTCAGAGCGGCTGGAGTACATAAGCATCAGCCGACGCCATTTTCTTCAGTCTTTCTTGCCGCGCGGTGCCCGAAGCAGAAGCAGTTCGCAAGCGCCGGTCGGTCAGCTCCTGTATTCTACGATACCGAAGTCATCAAAAAAGCTAAGTACCCCGTTGGGGACCTTTTTCTTGCCTCAGCCGATGTCAGAAATTACTGAAAAAGTTAACAATTGTCTTTTTTGTGGTAAACAAATACCTCATAAGGATTTCCACTCTTACTGCCTCCCTTGCCTGGGCCCAGACCACGACGTCTCGGCCTGTGTAGCCTGTGCTCGCTTCAACAAGCGCACTCTCAGGCACCGGGCGGAGTTCGCTGAAGATTTTTTCGGCGATCAATTTGCTTACACCATGCCGTCGGATCTTCCGACATCGCAAACTCCCAAAAAGCGAAAAGACCGTGACCGACATCCTCGGCCCGCATCTACCACCGACTCCACGCCAAAACCTAGCGCGAGTGCTCCGGTTCCCTCTGAGACTGTCTCTCCACCACTCCGAACCGAAGACACCGCATTACCGACGACTCCGATTCCAGACATTACTCCAACGCCAGTGATAGATTTTCCTCCGGATACCGAAACCGAGGAAATGCCCGAGACCATTGCTGTAGACAAGGTCACTCCTGCACGTGGAGCTGCCAAGCCTCCTATGGCCATGTCTATTAAGGCCTACACTAGGGCTAAGGCAGCCAGCAAAACAAAGCATATTACTTCTAAATCCTTACCTCAGCCGACTCCGGAGACGCAAATTATGTCCATGGCTGCTGATTTAATTTCCATGATTAGAGGTTCACAGGCCCATCCTGAGAGAGCATCCCAGCCTCCTCCTGATAAAAGGCCCCGGGTTGAACCCTCTGACCCTACTCCTTCAGATGAAGACTCTGAGGGCTCTGTCCACTCTGATAGCCAGGAAGAGCTCTTCCAGACCTATGAGGACTCGGATGCAGAAGATTCCATCCCTTCGGCCTCCCCTCCTGAGGATATTTCTTTTGGAGAAGTTCTGCACACCATGAGGGAACATTTCAAGTGGCAAGGTCAGGAATATTCTGATTCTAGGAAACGCCTTAGGACTTTCCTTAAGAAGCCTCAGCACAGGCCCTTGGCTGTTCCTCCTGTACTTGATGTTCTGGATGATTTGTATTCCGACTCTAGTGCTACCCCTGATTCTCTTCCTCCTGCTCCAGCCAAGCCAGACAGGTATTACAGGGTCCCAGAAACTCATTCCCATTTATTCAGGGCCCTAAAGGAGTTTCAGCCTCCACCTCAAAAAATCCTTTGCCCTCCAACAGGGAAGTGAGGTCATTAGAGAGATGGGGCAAAAAGGTTTACACATCCACTACCTTATCTATGAGAGCTTTAAATTGCCTTTTTCATATGTTACAATATCAGGATTATCTCTTAGAAGATTTACAAAAAACATTAGCTTCTCCTGATCCTTTAGACAGGAAGACTTTGCAGGAAGCTGTACATAACACTCAGCAAGTAAGCAATCACTTCCTGCAGTGTGGATATGATGCACTGGAAGCTTCATGTAGGGCAGCTATGACAGGGGCAGTGATTCGTAGACATGCTTGGTTAAAAGATCAACCTCTACCAGATCATGTAAAAGCAAAACTTCTGGATGCACCTTTGGAAAAGAACAAGCTTTTGGTGCAAATGCTAAGGATGTGTTAAAGACCATCAAGAAAAAGCAAAATCAGTTCAGACTGTGAAAGATTTCCTCCAGGTTCAACCCCCAGATTCAGTAGGAATTGGCCTTCAAAAACTGGTCCTTTCCTAATCCAGAAAAGTTTCAAAGGGGTAAGAACAGACGTGGCCGAGGAAGAGGCCAATACAGAGGCCCTTACAGGGGACGACAATGGCAGCCAGGAAACCAAAGAAGTGACGAGGGGTTTCACCTGCCCAACAACCACAAACTCAATGACTTTCCTCTACTACCGCCTACCAGGGAACAACTAGAAGCTCCCTTGGGCGGGAAATTATCTCTGTTTGCAGAAAACTGGCCCAGACTGACAAAGGACAAATGGATTTTGGACATTATAGACCGAGGGTACAGGTTTCATTTTCATACCTTACCAAGAAAACAAGGCATGCCAAACCTACCACAAAATCAGAGGGCAGAGGCTATCAAGCAAATCACTCTGCTGATTCGAATGAAAGCAATAGAAAGAGTTCCAGAACAAGACCAGGGGTTTTACTCAAGACTGTTCCTTGTTCCAAGAAAAGAATCTCAATGGAGACCAATACTGGACTTGTCCGCATTAAACACCTTTCTCATAGTACCAAAGTTCAAAATGCTGACTCTACAGCAACTCCTTCCCATGCTGGGCAAGGGGTCGTGGCTGATTACTCTGGACCTCAAGGAGGCATACCTGCATGTCCCTACCAGACACAGCTGCAGAAGATACCTCAGATTTCTTGCAGGGCCAGAGCATTATCAATTCTCATCATTGCCATTTGTCTTATCTACTGCGCCCAGAGTATTTACAAAATGCCTGGCTTCAGTAATTGCTCATTGCAGGCTCCAGGGTGTACAAATTTACCCGTACCTGGATGACTGCCTCATACAAGCGGACGACAAATTGATGTTGACAAAAAACCTGGATTATGTCATACGATTACTTCAAGCTCTGGGATACACAGTCAACTTCCAAAGTCAAGACTGCAGCCATCCCAGCAAATAATCTTCTTAGGAGCCAAACTAGACACAGCCTCTCAGATGGCTTACCTGACAGAAGACAAGCAAGAGAAGTTAACTCATTACTTCAAAGGTTTAGCAAAACTCACCCAGATGACTGCAAGGAGATTCCTACAGGCCCTGGGTTACATGGCATCCTGCATTCTACTGGTTCCATTAGCAAAACTACACATGAGAAAGCTTCAATGGTACCTAAAAAGCATTTGGTCTCAACACAGCAACAACTTGGAGACAATCATACCACGCCTACAAAAGGAATTCCTATGGTGGGCCTCGGCGAGCCAGGAAAACACAGGTATGTCATTAAAAAAAAACACAGATAACACAGACCATGACTACAGATGCCTCAGACCTGGGATGGGGGGCGCACATGGAAGGCAGGTGTATACAAGGACAATGGTCTCCAAAGGAAACACATCTGCATGTAAACCAAAAAGAAATGCTGGCAGTAATGCATGCCATCGAGGCTTTTCAACACCAACTCCAGCAAGGCCATTTAATGATACGGACAGACAACACCACTGTGATGTGGTACATAAACAAGCAGGGGGGCACCCACTCCTACCCCCTTTGCAGACTGACAATGCAGCTTTGGGAGAAATCACTGAGCCTAAACATCCAGTTACAATCCCAGTTTGTTCCAGGAAAAGACAATGGGTTGGCGGACAGCCTAAGCAGGAATTTCACAGATCCACACGAGTGGAGGTTACATCCGAAGGCCTTCAGACAACTCACTTCGACATGGGGCAAGCCAGAAGTGGACCTATTTGCCTCTCACCTCAACCATCTTCTGCCAAAACTTTGCACAAGGACATACCATCCAAAAGCTTGGAAAATAGATGCTCTCTCATTCAACTGGAACTCCCTAGCAATCTATGCATTCCCACCTCTGCCACTGATGACCTCAGTATTACTAAATATCAAAGCAGAGAAGCCCAAGGGAATCATAATAGCTCCGGATTGGCCGAGACAACACTGGTACCCACTACTACGGAGCATATGTCACATCAGGGGGTGGGCCCTCCCTCAGTGGCCTCTACTTTTGACTCAACACAACTTCGAAACACTGCATCCAAATCTTCAGACACTGCAGCTAACAGCCTGGGAGATCCCATAAATAACTTCAGCTTATCTCTCTCCAAGGAAGTTCAGCGGATACTAACAGAGGCTCGAAGACCATCCACCAGAAAGGTTTACTTAGCAAAGTGGAAAAGATTCACAAATTGGAATACCAGCAAGGGACATGATGCATCATTGTTGAACATCCCACTCATCTTGGAATATTTGGCGGATATGTTAAAGAACGGCCTCTCATATTCTTCCATAAAGATACATGCATCTGCTGTTTCAGCTAGATACAACACTGATCCTCCTGTTTTCTCTCACCCCTTACTAAGACAATTCCTCAGGGGAATCAAGAACACTAAGCCACCAAGAAAGACCCCAGTGCCAGCCTGGGACCTCAATTTTGTCTTAGAAAAACTGACTCTACCTCCTTTTGAGCCAGCAGCTTCAGTTGACTTGCAATTTCTCTCATGGAAGACAGCTTTCCTGTTGGCAATTACCTCAGCAAGAAGGGTTTCGGAGCTACAGGCCCTAATGGCAATACCACCTTTTATTATTTTCCACAGAGACAGGGTTTCATTAAGGACCAAACTTACTTTTATGCCAAAGGTGGTATCTAGGGTTTCTCTAAATCAAGCCATTCATCTGCCTGCTTTCTTCCCCAATCCTGAGAATAAGGGGGAAAGACTTTTGCATATCTTGGACATTCGCAGACAACTTCGATACTACCTGGACAGAACCAAGGCCAGTAGGAAGTCTGAATAACTTTTTGTAGCTTACGCCCCTGCAGTCCAAGGAAAAGCAATTTCAAAACAGACTATTTCTAAATGGATTGGACATTGCATCAGATTCTGTTATTCCTTCCATGGAAAGGCTGTTCCAGCCAATGTCAGACCACATTCCACCAGAGCTACAGCCACCTCTACAGCATTCCTAAGAGGGGTGCCTACCAAAGACATTCTAGAAGCTGCTACATGGAGCTCCGTGCATACATTCTCCAAACACTACAATCTCCCTCTATATTCCAGATCCAGAGCAGGCTTTGCTTCGGCAGTCCTGCAGGGGTTGATTGCCACACCATCTCTTTCCTAGAGCATACCTCCTCCCCCAGCTAAGCTATGGTATTCTACCCACATGTTATGACTGCAGTTGCATTCTTGAAGGACATAGTACAGTTTTGTACCTACCATAAATGTAGATGTCCGATAGACATGCAACTGCAGTCGGATTTTCCCTCCCTCCATACCCCTCTATGACTATGGTCCACTCCTATCCCTGTTTTCTCTTATCTGGGGATATCTGTTATGGTGTATTTGTTTTATTGCTCATTTATTTGTTTGGAATCCTGTTTTTGTCTTCCAATTTGATTACAGCCTTCCTTGGAGGGCACCTGGCATCTGGGGCAAGAAACACTGAAGAAAATGGCGTTGGCTGATGCTTATGTACTCCAGCCGCTCTGACGTCGGAGAGAAATGCGACATCAGCCGACGTCGGACCCAGACTTTGGAATCCGGCCGACCGAGGGCTGCCTGAGGCAGGACAACCCACATGTTATGACTGCAGTTGCATGTCTATCGGACATCTACATTTATGGTAGGTACAAAACTGTACTTTATGCTGGCCGCTGAAGCCAAAAATTGGAAATCCTTCTTTTGCAATGTTGTTGAACCAGGAAACAATGGCTTACAGTGATCTGAATGTGATCATAGTGATGCCACCTGTTCATGACCCAGAATATCTTGCCAGTATACCTGCGAATGAATTTAGGGCCAGTATCAACCCAAGATGTTTACACAAAGCCCTGAAATATCTGAATCCATCACACACACACCCCCAATTATCTCTAGAGTTGCCACCTCTTGCAGTTCTGGAAACTGGATCACAGCCATGCCCCCTGTGCTGCCCAGGACTCTACCCAGGCCCAAATCATCTCCACCCACAACTGCACCCATTTTATGATGTAAACACATATATCGTTAGAGCGGAACATCCCCTTTAGTCCATTTTCATGTGCCTAATCTACGTAGTGTTACTCTTTCTTTATTCTGGAGCCATTTTGTGAGAAAAAAAGAGAGACAAGAAGTTGCTTTTTAGCAAACTCCAGCAATTCTGTCTATGCATCTCCACAGAATACCAAAGTGTGTACAGTGCTTTCTGGACTATCAGAGAATCATTCTGATTTCTGGATAGTCTGTAAAAATACTGGATAGGTGGCAAGTCTAATTATCTCTAAAGATCATGTACTGAAAGTGCTAACCAAAACCAAAAATATTTCTTGCATGGTAACTAACAGTAAATGTGTTTCATTCTTAATAGTGTTAATCATGCCCTTTCAGAGATGCTCCTTAAACTTTTTAACCCAAGTTTAGCTACTGGTTTTGTTCTTGATTAGTGGTTCCCTGATGTGGTTAATATCCCATCATAAGTGTGGCATTGCAACCAACCTAGATAATTACAGACCTGTTAGCCTTACAAGCCTCCTTTGCAAAGTCATGGAATGTATTATAACTAACCTAAGATAGCCAGAATCTTTTTAGACTTGACTCCCTAGTTTGGTTCTGTGGAGGGAAGATCCTGTGAAATGAAACTGGCAGAATTCTTCTGAAGATTTAAAGGCTGTAGTCTGTGAATATACGGTGCACATAGCTTATCTGTTTCTGACCAAGGCCTTAAACACCATTCCCCTTGCTAGCATCATAGCAAAGCTAAAAGTTTTAAAAATCAAATTGCATGTAATAAGATGTATAGCAAACTAGCTGAGACAGAATCCACACAGCTGGAGCTGAGGGTGCCTCATCAGAAAGTATGAAAGTGACCAGTAGTATCCCTTAGGGCTCAGTGCTGAGGATCTGTCCTTTTCAGCGTTTTATTTTCAGATCTCCAATTTGAGCCACAACTTTGGACTAAAAGTTTGCAGACAGGTCACCGCTAACAACAAAACCCTCCAAAATGAACTGATCCTAATAACCTCTTTACTTAAAACGGCCTCAAACTAAATGCATTAAATGCTAAAAAGTGTGTAGTATCATCACTTTTCATAGAGTCCCCCCCCCCATATTGTATAGACAACACACCAGTACAAAAAGCTAGGAATTGGGGTTGATGACACTCTCGCTTTTCACCACCATGTGACAGCTGTTGTCAGGAAATCATTTTGTTTTGCACAGCTAATTGCCAAATGAATATCTTCACGGTCTAAAGAGGTAATCACACCCTTATACTCAGCATTGATCAGTTTTGATATAAAAGAGGAGCTCCTAATGCTGTTTCCCATTTTAAGCAAAACCAGGGGAACAGTGATTTACTTCACTGAAAAAATTTCTGACGGAAGACAAATAGTTATCCAAACCATATTGTGATACTGTAGATGGTCCTCCTTTTGTGATTGGTGTGTACTTGGGGAGGTAGGGGTAGTTGACAAATCCATATAATTTCACCTAGAAGCTGCATGTGCAAAACAAATGAAATTATTTTTATTAGCAGCTTTCTTCATCTAAGTTGCCAACTCATTTGGGTAGGGACATTCAATAGCCAGTAGTTTTCCATTTTCTTTGGGGATTTGAGTACGAAATGTAAAAATGGTTATTCTGTTCTTCATAATGACATGAAATAGCTCAGCTAAGGGTAAGCATTAAATTGTTTCTTACTGTTATTGCCAAAATTGTAGAATTTCTGGCAGAGAAAAAGAACAAAGTGTTTGTGGAGGCTGTGTGTCTGAGCACATAATTCAGGGACATCTTGTTTTAGCCAAAGCCATCAGGCATTTCAGTGAGAGAGAATTGTTTGAGGTCATTGGCTGACTGAGGTCTCCCGGACTACAGCTTAGACTAAGCACCTCATTGGTTCTTTTGAGATTTCTTTCTTAAAAGCTGTCTCAGGTTTCAACTTTCTGTTACCTAAGAAGCTCAGTTGTGAGTGTTCAGCCATTTTACAGTGAGCTAATCGAAGGAAGGACACTCAGCAAATTCGGAGCTACAATATATAACATTAAGTATCCTGTTTTTTGTTTATTTTGTTCTTTATTTCTTTGTTGTTTATAGCACTTTGTGTACTGTGTATTTTTTCTAGCTAGTTTCACTGTGTGTGAGGTATTAACTGGAAATTGTCCACTCTTATTAAGCATCTGTTGGGTTGTTTGTTTATGATAACTTGTTGCAGTTAAACTCTTTTTTCTAGTGGCTCCTTTAGCTGTTTAAAACTTTCATTTAAAGGCTCACTGCTGCTTTTCAGCTGTGAGTAACATTTCTGCAGTTTGTTTCCCACCCTCCCTTCCTGTTGGTATAGTGTTTTATAGTTGGTGGCTTTGCAGTTGCCCGCCCCTAGTGTAAATTTGATCTGGGACCCTCCTCCCAGTCTAGTGTCATTACCTCATTCTACCCAGTACATGGAGAGCATTTGAGAAGGCCAATCAGCTTAGTTTCTGCTACTCCTTTCTCTCTTTCCTTTCTCTCTTTCCAAAAAAAAAAAATGTATCTGCTTTTACTGTATTTGTGTTTTTTCCTACTTTATTTTGCTTTTGCGTCATCTTAAAAGTACTCAATTGTATTTATTACTGCTTGGTGTAACTCATTCTAAGCCTTTTAGTTTAAGCACCTGGGCTTCAGACCAGTTTTACATTAGGAAAGTTTGTGGTCTGCACTGTAGTGGCAGAACAGGTAGCTTACATCCTTCTAAGCTGGGAACTGCTGATTGAGGGCTCAGTGTCTGTTATTCTAAAAGTGTATTAATTCTGGTTTAAGCACTTGGGCTTGAGGCCAGTTATTTTACATTAAGAGGGTTCGTGTTCTGCACTCTTGTGGGAGGAGAGGCTGGACTCTGTCCTTCTGAGCTGGGAATTTCTGGTTAAAGCTTATAGTGCCTGCATATTTGAACTGCTTCTTACTGAAATTGGTACACCTCGTTTGCTGTAGCATAGACTAGATCCAGGCCTGCTGAATCTAGCTTTGTTTGTATAACTTGAGCACTAATCCAGGCATTCTTTAAAGTATTCAGTTGTATTTATTACTGCTGGTAGTAACTTGATTAAAGTGTAGCTATCATTTCTAAGTCTTTTGGATTAAGCACTTGGGCTTCAGACCAGTTGTTTTACATTAGGAAGGTTTGTGGCCTGCACTGTGGTGGCAGGACAGGTAGCTTACATCCTTCTAAGTTGGGAACTGCTGATTGAGGGCTCAGTGTCTGTTATTCTAAAAGTGCATTATTTCTGGTTTAAGCACTTGGGCGTCAGGCCAGTTATTTTATGTTAAGAAGGATTGCGGTCTGCACTCTTGTGGGAGGAGAGGCTGGACTCTGCCATTCTGAGCAGGGAATTTCTGGTTAAAGGCTTATAGTGCCTGCATATTCTAACTGTTTCTTACTGAAATTGGTACACCTTGTTTGCTGTAGCATAGACTAGATCCAGGCTTGCTGAATCTAGCTTTATTTGTATGCTTGTTGTTTGTTTATTTCCCTGAAACGCTAATTCCACCTAAAACACGGCCTTTTAGCATTTCTGTGGATCCCTAGTGATATCTGCATTGCTTACTTTACTTATTTCCTTGTTTCACTTGAAAGAAAGTTATTGTTTGTTGTTTTTGCATTTAAGTTACCTGTAACACATTGCATTTAAGTTACCTGGCACTTGCTCACTAAAACAATTATATAAGTCAGCTCTAAAAAAATTAAAAGCACTACACCCTCACAAACTCCCCTTGAGTACCTTGTTCCCCATTGGCCCTTTTTTTCAATTATAAAGGAATTCCCAATACTATTCTAGCATGTCCAAAGGTCAGTTGTCAATCTCCTCTCCGGTCCAGCTGGTGAATCTGGGGAATCTTGAGGCAATGTTACAACTGCCTCATGTACACAGACAACCCTCTCCTCCTCCCAACAAATTCCAACACATGTGAGAGATGCAACCATATAGCCAAACTGGAGGCTAAGCTCTCTCAACTCAGTACTGGCGTAACCAGTCAGGAGGAGAAGGAAACCACACTCACTACAATTCCAGTCTCACATAGACCTACCACGACAACAAACCAAACACATAAACACACAAAAACATACTCAGAGGCTCTAAATAAAAATCTGCCTAAGCAGCAGAGACCTCCAAAGCAGACACCCAAGCAACCGCTACCCCAAAACAAAACACGTGCAACACATAGCTCACAAAGCCAGTGTGCCGAACAGTCACAGCCCTTAAGGTTAAACACACCTGATACACTTGTAATAGGTTACTCTATCGTCAGGCACACTGATGTCCCGCTCACCAGGCTGAACAAGGAGAAGGTCACAGTGAGCTGCCTGTCGGGCGCTAGGATCCGCCACATAACACAAGCACTCAGGTCACTCCAAGGCAAGTACAAATATGACTCAGTCATTGTCCATGCTGGTGTGAATGACCTGAGACGTACCTCCCTGGACTACATGAAAAGAGACATAGAGGAGCTCTCTGAGCATGTAGCCCAGGCCGGTATGACCCTGACCTTGAGTAGCATCTTACCCTCACCAAGAAAGATGCCACAATATGAAGACAAGATGATCAATTTCAACAATTGGCTTAAGTGTTGGTGTCATTCAAAGGGGGATCCAATGCCTGTCAGCCTGGGATGACATGCTCGACAAGCCACGATGCTTCGCTAGGGACGGCTTGCACCTGTCACCCCTGTGCTTTCTGATATTGGCAAAGGCTCTTGCTACCCCCATAGTGCCTTTTTTAGGCAAGGCTCAAAAGACAAACCCACCTCCATAGATATCACAAGGGATAAGAAACTAAGAGTAATGCTACTCAACGCCAGAAGTCTAAACCTCAAGATGCACGCACTCGAAACTCTCCTTAGCATGGAGAACATTGATATTTGTGCAGTAACAGAAACCTGCTTCAAGGCTCCCGAGAGCACCCCAGCACTACCAGGTTATACCTCATACAATGCTTTTCGGCCCCAAAACTTGGACCGAACCACAAAAGGAGGAGGAGTATCAATATTCGTCAAAGATACCCACACCTCCAGGTTGGTGGCACAGCACGAAGCATCAGAGACTATCCATGTGCAACTAACTGTGGGTAAAACTGCCTTCCAGTTTATAGCCTGCTACAGACCACCCTTCCAAACACAGGAACCCCACTTGGCCTTCCTGAGAATACTGGAAAATATGAAGGTCTCTCCAAACACCATTATATTGGGCGACTTCAACTACCCAAACATAGACTGGGAGCATTACTCTAGCTCCAACACCCTAGCCCAAAGGTTCCTAGAATTTATAAACTCAAATGCTATGGAGCAACTTGTTACCACTCCCACAAGAGGGGAAAACATACTGGACCTGATCATCACCAACATGGGGACACTATGCTCCAGACCAGAAGTGTATCCCTCACTGGTAAGATCAGACCATAAACTAATCTCACTGGATATTCACATCCCGACCCCACCCCCCTGCCCAGAAAACCACAGTGAAAAACTTCTCTAAAGCAAATTTCACATGCCTCAAAACCGAGGCGAAATCCTTCAAAGCCCCCGAGCCTGTGGAAAATACGGCCCAGACCGCGGAATCCTTTATAAACGCATTCTATGAACACCTTCAGGAATGCATGGATCATGCAATCCCAAATAAAACCAAGACCCAATCCTCCAAAGGCAGGCGTCCTGTCTGGTGGACCCCAGCCATAAACAAACTATGCAATAGAAGGAGGAAGCTACTACATGATAGAGCAAAATCCCAAAAAGGGAAGGCATCTCTGATCAGTATTAGCAAAAACTACGGGCACTCATAAAATCGTCTAAGGCCAGCTTCGAGAGAAAAATTGCACAGGACACTAAGGATAATCACAAGGCTTTCTTTAGTTATGTTAGGAACCTGGGTGGGAATTCCCAAATATGCTCAGAATTAGTCCAAAATGACAAAAAATACACCGAGCCCACAGACATTGCCAACATCCTAGCTGACAGGTTCAGTGCAAACTTCCCCCCCTCCCCACCAAAAGGGCAAATATCTATCCCAACAGAGTGCTGCCCCCCTGACATCTCAGATGCTCAGGTAAGAGCCGCCCTCTCCAAAGCAAAAAACACAGCATCAATGGGACCAGATGATGTCCCGGGCTGCGTCCTACATGAACTCCAAGAAGAGCTAAACCCAAACATAAAACTACTGTTCAATCTTAGCCTTACTACAGGATATGTACCCAAAGAGTGACGTACAGCAACAGTGGTCCCTCTCCACAAAGGTGGTGTCTCAACGGATCCTGGAAACTATCGCCCCATAAGCCTGACTAGCTTGGTCTGCAAAGCTATGGAAAGGATCATCATGGACCTCATAAATAAAGATATTGGGGACCTACAGTCACTGGATCCTACCCAGTTTGGTTTTGTTAAGGGCAGATTCTGCCTCTTAAACCTGGTTGATTTCTTTGAAACAGTCACCAAGGCCATTGACGAGGGGAAGGTGGTCCTCACAGCCTACCTGGACCTCGCAAAAGCCTTCTATACAATACCCCACTCGGGCATTATAGATAAGCTCACCAGCTTAAATATAAACCCCTATGTCACTAGATGGGTTGCAAACTGGCTCAAGGACAGAACCCACATGGTTAGAATTGCTGGAGCGATGTCAGACTCCAAACCAGTTACAAGTGGCATCCCACAAGGCTCAGTCCTGGGACCTCTCTTGTTCGGTATATATTTCTTGGCGGTACAGGCCAACACGGAAGGACTGTGGCTGACCAAGTTCGCAGATGACTGCAAACTGGGAGCCATAATCAACTCTCCAGCCGACACAAGCATCCTCCAAAAGGGCCTCATAGAAACAGACAACTGGTGCCAGAGCTATGGCCTCAAGCTAAACGCCAAAAAGTGTATAGTCATCCCCTTTGGCAAAAACAAAGTGCCCACAAATTACCACATAGGTGGTAATCCATTAAGTACAGAAGAAGTCATTAGGGACCTGGGGACCCAAGTTGATAGCAATCTCTCATTTGACAACCACGCGGCCAAAGTGGTTAGAAAAACATTTTATATAGCCCACCTAATCATGAAGGGATTCACATCTAGATCAGGGGAGGTCATCGTGCCTCTTTACTCATCCCTCATCAGGCCCATAATTGAGTACAATGCCCCTTTTGGGATGTACCTTACCAGACCCCAAAAGTACCTCACCAAGAGGATCAAAGGGCACAAACAGATGCCATATGCTGCCCGGTTAAAGAAACTCCAGCTCTACTCAGTGGCATACCGCCTGCTCAGAGGCGGTCTGTGCCTGACGTATAAAGCCATGTTCAACCCGGAATTAATGGACATGCTGCACCTCAGAAAATCCAAATCCCATCGAGCTACGCGCTCGAGAGACTTGAACCTCAGCACTGAAATAAATAGGACATGCTGGAGGGACAGATTCATAACCCAGAGGCTCCCTTCACTCTGGAATAAAATCCCAGTCCAGGTTAGGCAGAGTCCCACATTGACTCTCTTCAAGAGGAATCTTGATGAGTGGATGGGAGATAATAGGTTTACCCCGGCTATCACTTCTGTGTCACTGTTAGACAGAGGCACAGTATACTAACCTCAAAAAAAGGCATAGCAAAATTAATTTAAAATGGGTGGCGAAAGCCAAACACACTCTGGCTAGGCTTATAAATGCCCTAGGGCAGATAGCCTAATATGAACCTATGAAGAGCTGTCAAATCCTGCCAGGCTGCTGGACCTTGTTTTCAAACTGACTGTATTTGGTGTCTTAGTGACCTAAATTTGATTCTGCAGGGATTTCATTCCATGACAGAACTATATGCCTCAGTACATCCATTTGTTAAAAAAAAACTGCATCTGCTTTTGTCAACTTTAATTCTGAGTTATATGAAGTAATTTCCAAAATTGTTTTAAACATCTTCTAATTCACTGAAAGCATGCATAACAAAAGAACATGCACTGCAACCAGAAAGCTGATGTTCTGTTTTGCCCTACAGATTGCTAAAGGAATTTGAAGAAAGGTATGCAGACATTTCACCTACAGCTCTTTTTTTCTCAAGTTTGTTATGAAGTAATTTCATGAAATTCTTGAGAATGTTTCAAAAGTAGCTGCTGATTGTGGTTTGTGTAACACACACTTTGAGATTATTTTTCCTCCCACATGAACTTGCCTGATGGCTCCTTTACCAGTAGTTCTTCAGCCCATTCATTCCAAGGAGAAGGGAAGCAAGGCATTTTTAAGCTACATGAATTAGAGCCTTTTGTTCAATTTGTTCCTCCCTGAAATCGCAGTCAGCTGTTCCATTCCTGGACAAACGTCTGATAGTAGGGAATGGGCCAACTTGCAGGTCTTGACGCAAACTACCCCCAGCAGCTCTTCTGTACTGCTGTCTCCCAAATTAAGTATACCTCTGTATATAGTTTTCCCCTCTGTTTATAGTGTTACCCCTGTGGTAAGACAGAACTACTTCCCTTACCCCCATGATGGGTGAAACAGCAGTGACCATTCATTTCCATCCTCATTGGCCAGCCCCTACAAGCACCCAAGCCTGTGATTGAACACTTGTTTCCTACAGTCTGCTCAAGATATTGTTCTTTTACACCATGGAGCTGACTCATACGAGATTATTGAATGCTAAGAAAATATGGAAATAAAAAAGGATGCAAATACCAGCTTTATAACTAGTAAAGTTGCATAAATCATTTTTTATTCCACTTAGGTGAACACACATTTTTGTTTATGAACGACTTAAAGATAAAGTTGAGGTAATTCACTTAGCACACAAAACTCCCAGAAAAGTGGCTACATTTATATATGTAGCTTCTGCATTTCGTTGCAGTGCAACAGTTACAAAGTATTTTATTATTGTAAAATATTTTCTTTCAGCTTGCATGCAGTATGCAGTTTGGACAGTCATGTAATCCTATAGATTCATAGAAATTTAGGAAGCTAATGATTTGTGTAAATTTTATGAAGTGTAGCCTTACATTTCATTGGTAGTTTTTAGCTTTTATATTTTGCACGTAAATAACTTGTTGATGGGCCAAACATGGATATGTTGAATCATTTACGTTCCCTGTATCCAGAAGGGACAAGGGTACTAAACTGGGGGTAATTTTGTGATTACCCATCCATTCATCAATATTTTTGAATAGAGTAAGAGATGTGCTGTGCTTTGTGGAGTGGAAGACAGTTCCGTAGAAGCAGTACTCTCTGATACAAAGCTATTCCTCCATCGTGTTCTATTTTTTTTGCAGAAGAGATTGCAATTCCTTGAATGGATGTTTGTGATGCTGTTATGTGTGACAGAATAAGGTCTGTTGAAGCTTTATACATGAGGCAGAATTATTTTTCTCAGTAGCCTCTATAATACTGTGAAGAAGTACAAGGTTTTGAGATGGTATGCATAGTTTGTGCTGGGCACAGTGTGGAACAGTTACATACTTGGTTCTAATTACAATACCTTTAGATATAAACTGTCATTGAAAATGAACTTCCTTACAACAGTGGTTATGTGGTGATCAAAGGACAGTTTGCTGTTGATGTAAGTTCCCAGATACCCAACTATGGGGTTAGTTTTCAGGGGTGTGTTAATGGGATAGTTACAAGGAGAATAGTGCTTGACAAAGGATACAGCTGTACACTTTTTGGATTTTAGTTTGTTTTGACACCAGCTATTTGTCTGGGACAGGCCGTCTTGGTGGACCTTGGTGCACTCTGAGGTGTCTGTGAAGGTGCCAAGTTTGCCATCAAATGTAAACTTGGTCAACCAGAAGCTATTAATATCAGGTGTGATCTCCAAGAAGAAAATAAGAGGAGTGGTCTTGGTGACTGAACCGTGGGTCACACCTCTAGTGACAGGTCTTATGGAGGAACAAACCTCTGAAGCTTTTGGTGCTCTGTCTTCTATGTGGAGCTCTACTTAAGCTCCCAGCAGAGTGTATTGAAAGTGCCCTTACTCTTTGAAAAGCTGGCTGGTTGGTAACTCTTTAACAGCATATAATGCTAATAGCGTAGACTACTGCAGCAGTGATTGATTAAACCATCTACTGTTATGATATGTATTCTGTACTTTCCTGCAGTTGTGTTATAGAGACACATTTATCATTTGTGAACAGTATCAAAAGCAGTCATAATGGTGAGTACAGAAACAGTTTATTTTTGACAATTACATTAATCCTGATGACTTAAATGGCTGGTAATTAGAATTTTTATGTCACTAATGTCTGTGTAGAGTTGTTTGTAATTAGTAATTTTTAGTAATTTGTAATTAGTTCTGAAAGTAATTGCTGTAGTACGTCTAAGTTGGATGGCAGTTGAATTTTCAGTCTTAGAACCAGATTAGGCATTCCTTTGAAAATAATTGAAGTAATACTGCTAATTTAGAGAGACTTATGGTAGTTTGCCTTACTACTGTCAGTGCAGAAATGCATTTGTTACTACTTGTGAAAATAATTGTTTTACTGATGGCACTTCAAATTTCCATTTTATTAATGTCACTTCAGAACCAGGTTTGTAATTACATGTGAAAGTCATAGCAGTAATGCTACTTAGAGAGATGATGGTCATTATCAGAAGCACGATACTAGTTGTGTTCCTTGTGCCTAAGAAAAATAGTGTGATTACCAAATGAAAGGAGGGAATCTTGATGCTCACTTTTGTGTCTTTAAAGCATTTTGTAGGGTAACTAGGCTTTCTTGCTCCTTTTCTTCTTTTACATATACTAACTCCAAGATTGCTGTAACTTGGAGTTAGGGAAATAGTGTGAGGTACTGCCCATCTTGGACTTGCTTTGCATTCTAAAACTTGCAAGGATCTTAATTTAGTCCATGGGACTTTAACATGAGCCTGTACCTCACATCAAGGTTGAGGTCTCCATTCTAAGGCTCAGCATACTTTATTGGCTCAAGTTTAGGGAGCTGAGCAGAACATACTGCTCCAGGGAGTTGTGGCTGAAGGCCATGTCATTAGGCAAATGTCTTATTGGAGTTTGTCTCATGGGTATGGGCTTACACCCTTGGGAAATAGGACACCTCTTATACTCGTGTAGTGCCTCTGCCATCAGTGGTTGAGATCCAGAGTGTTCACATCACACACAATGTACTTTGACTCCTTACACATGTTTACTTTGGTGCTATTTGGAGTTTGTGGACTTCTCCCAGTCAAACTCCTTTCTGAGGACCTGGAGACCAATGCCTCTGAGATGAGTCCTGACCACCTAGCTCAACTCAAAATTACCTCTGCCCTGTGAATTGTATTTAGCTCTCAGTGTTTCTGCGAAATGTGCATCAGTATATGTGTGGGGATGCAAGAGGAATAGCCTTGGGTCATTCTGTCCATAGTGTGAGTCAATAATGATACAATTGTTTCAGCCTGTAAGCACACAGATTCTGTAGCTCCCAGGAATGTGGACGTTTATAGTCATCCAGTTGAATGAAGTAAATCCCTCACCACCTACTTGAGCTTGGACCATCATGTATCCCAGAGTTACCAGTATATTGCAGGAGAGTGAGATCCTTCAACATATTGATGCAGAGAACTGTCTACTGCTCATCTCACCTTTAAAAATTATAGTCCATCTCCCCTACCCCACCCCCTTGGTGAGCAGGCTGTCAAACCTTTCTGAGCTCTGTGACTCTGGACTTAAGAGAAGGTGGTAAAGTTTATATGGTCCTCCCTATGACTAGTCTCTCCAAAGCTTGCCAAGCTCCCTGACTTGGGTTTCAGAGGAGTTAGTAAGTTTTTGGTTTTGGCATTCCATCTGGGCTGTTTTGTTGTCATCTATAATTCGGATTATGATGATAAGTCATCCTTCTGATGAGATTTTAAAACTGAGGCCCCGTCTGCCTCACTTGGAGGTACCTCAGCAGGATGCAAAAGATCTTAATTGCACTTATTGAAAAGCATAGGGGTACTTTATTAAAATCTCATGATTATAGTTTCTGTACTCTTAAAAGCACACAAAACAAAATGTTGCTATACTTTATTAATATTATGTTTCAAGTATAAAAAAAACTAAATGGATATAAACCATTCAAAACTTCTTGTGTTCCAACAAACATACTTTTCTAACTTACTTTTTTTCTTGTTTAGCCCTCCACTCTGTATTCCACAACCACATCCTAATGCTTTCATAATTTCAACCATATCCCGTTACTTATTAAATAAAAATTTAAATTCTTGCTTGCCATATTTGAAAACTGAGAGCCATTCACATTTTGTCTTTATGATCTATTACTGTTTTACTGCACATTCCAAAATAAACATATACTATATTTTGCATAGCCATTTTTTCTAAACCCTTAAAAAACTTTCTGATCTTTTCCCATAACTTTTGAACTCTGACAATCCAAAAACGTATGCTTCATTGTTTCCTTCTCTTTATATATATATTTTTTTTACAATTTCTCAATCTCTCCTCAGTTTTATACATCATTTCTCTTTCAGTTGGTAGGTTTTTTTTAGGTTTATCTTCCCAGTAAAATCTTTTTCTTTCTCTCATTTTTAAAATGTTCCCTTCTATCCATCATTGGTTTCTGTATTTCATTTCCTAAACTTTCCAAAGGGTTGATATAATAACCAGTCTGTCACATTCTCATACCATATTTGTGTTTTGTTGCACTTTATTTATATTGATCTTCCAATATTTTATCTTTTTCCTCATTGTTCCTCTTCTCCCTTCATTTTGTCCTTCATTCTGTTTCCCTGTATTATACTTTCCTGCAATTCTATACATTACTGTTTCATTAACTTTGCCAAAATTTTCAACTTTAGTTTTTATTAAACTTAAAATCCATTCTGTACATAAAGATGCAAAATATACAAATGAGTTTTCCAGGTTCAATCCACCTCTCTCACACTATTAAATAATCGGTTACTATATATATATGTACTGCGGATCCACCAATAAGTGCCACACGTCTTTGAAATGTAGCTGAGTTATTGTACACAAGATAAGGAACGCCAACTTGTTACAATGTAGAAATGGCAAAGAAACATATAATGAAAATACTGATCAAGAAAAAACAGTTAAAATAGTTAAGTGCTTTCACCCGTACATCCAGGCTTCATCAGAACTGGTCGCCAAATACATAAACTGAGTTAAAAATAGTTTAAAAACTTTTTTGGTGCCAAGAAAAACTAAGCTTCTTAAAGTAACAGTAGCGCTTTATCTTTCAGTTGCGCTATATTGCAACCACAAAACATTTAGTGTATTTGAATCCATTGCAATACATAACGTTGCTAAAACTACAATCAGTATCCTGACTTGCTTGGATACTAACAAATAAAGTGCAAGATGTATATATTCTGCTTAAATATCATCAACTAATATATGCTGTCACAATATGTTAATTGATATATAAAATATGGAATTTCCGATACTAATAAACGGTATATATGAAAAATACACTTTATAAAAATGCAACAAAAATGATTTATAAGATGTAAAAATAGTTTTATATATATATATATATATAATAGAACAATATGTTTGTATGTTTAAAATGTATGTTTAAAATGTATGTTTAAAAATATGTAAAAATACATTTAAAGAAACATTTAAAAAAACATTTAAAAAAAAGCCTTCCTATGCTTTAATTAACCTATACTGTCCCATAACATCTAGAACACTGTACGAATTTAATTGATTTTCGTTTTTCTTAGAAAATACATATGTAATTTATATAATTTGGATGAGCTGAGAATAGAACACACTATTAAAAAAGTTAATAAATTAGTTTATAAATTAAGATAAAATAAGTTAAGTTGCATTTGTGATCATATAAATAATAAAGGTTTCACAGATATAAATTCATTAAGACCTGGTGAAGTGGTAGCATCAAGATATATTTGCCACCACACTTCTTTGTAACTTAATACATTTTTAAAATCACCACCTCTAGGGTCTATAAAAATGCTATCTAAAATACTAAATTTAAAATGATGTTCGTTGCCTGTCATTTCTATGTGTCTGTATAATGCATTAGTCTTATCTCTTGTTTTAATACTGTAGGTATGGTCATATATTCTCTTCTTAAGACACCTCTCGGTCTTTCCTACGTAAAAACACGGGCAAATTACACATTTAGCTTGGTATATCACCATTTTGGTGTTACAAGTACCATTCTTGGATCTTATTAATGTTCTGTGTCCATTTTTCAACAGTATTTTGCTTACATTTGACATGTATTTGCACTGGTTACAAAATCCACATTTCTTACTTCTCTTGTTAAAATCTTTAAAATCTCTCATCGATTCTTTATTTCTTTGTTCAACATATGATTTAATATTGTTTCCCATTTTATAAATAAAATTTGGTTTGTTGCCCAATATTTTAACTAAATGACTATCATCTGCAATCACGTGCCAAAATTTACAAATCATATTTTTAATACTATCTGCCCCTAAATTATATTGAATAACACAAGATCTTTGAAATGGTAATATAGACATATGAGTATTGTCATATCCCTTACAGTGCTGACTGGCTGAATTCTGTTTTACTATATCCAAGCCTGCTCCTAATAGAGGTTTGTACTTCACATTCCATTCCTGAATGACGTACGTTGCTATTTCATCTATCATTTTCCTAGGGTGTAACCTCTCTGTAGGAATAAATTGCTAATGTATTCTATTTCTGCCTTCATATTATCATAACTCGATACCATACGTGCAGCTCGAATACACTGTCCCTTAAATATATTTTGTTTCAATTTATAGGGATAGCAGCTTGTGTATTCTAAGTAATTGTTTGAAAATGTTGTTTTTCTGTAGATTTTTGATTGAAGCTCCCCCTCAGTCTGGTAGATGAATGTGTCTAAATATGGTGACCCTGTGTTACTATACGTGTAAGTGAATTTCAGATATTCACTACTAGTGTTCAAAAATAGATGAAAGTTTGTAACATATCCAGATCAGCTTCCCATAGTATGTATATGTCATCTAAAAATCACAAATAATATTTAACATACTTGAAATATTCATTGGGAAATAGTTTGGTGTCTTCCCAATATAGCATAACTAGGTTCGCATATATGGGGGCACAAGCTGCCCCCATAGCTAACCCCCTAGTTTGCTTAAAATATTTGCCTTCAAAATATATGAAGTTGTTGTCCAATACAATGGACATCATTTCTGTTAACAAACAAATTTCATCCCATTCAAAATTTGTATATTTGATTATACTGCTATTAAATGCTTCCAAGCCTTCTTGTTTAGGGATACACGAAAATAAGTCTATAACATCAATAGTAACAAAAATAATGTTATTATTAACTGCTTTGATTGGGAAATTGTTGAGAAATACCCAAGAATCTTTCACCATATGATTGATGACATTATACATACTTTTTAGTTTTGTATCTATAAATCTACCCAAGGGAAATGTTTTGGATTTTTCCCTGAAACAATAGGTCTGAATGGTGGGTCAGAGAGGTCCTTATGAACTTTGGGAATTCCAATTAAGATGGCTACTTTGGGAAATTTTACTTTAAGATATTCATATAGTTCTTGTGTTATTCTTCCATCAATTAAATATTCCTCTAAATAAGAGTCAATTCTATGATATGCAATATTAAGCTCATTGGTCGAAATAGTGGTGCAATTTCCTGATAAATATAAAATGTCATATTTTTTTTAGTGTATTGAATACTATCATAAAAGATGACGCCACCCCCTTTATCAGGTTTCATCACTCTAATATTATAGTCCTTGTTAATTTCTTTAAGTATTCCCTCTTCCTCTTGGGTTAAATTGCTAGTATTGGTAGACCGTCTAAAGTTATTACTTTCCCTGTAAATTTCCCTTATTATAATGTTCTCGTACATTTCTATAGTAGGGTGGCTTGGGGGAATAAATAAGCTAGTTTTTTTAGTTCCGTTTTATTAGATTTAATATGAATATAATTAGTTTCAGTAGAAATCTGTTTTTTTAAAAAACACTGCTAAATTGATTTTCCTTATAAATTTCTTGAAATCAATAATTAAGTCAGTCATATTAAATTTTGGATTTGGTATATATTTCATTCCTTTAGCTAATAGGTCAAAGTGTTCCCTTCGAACAGTAACATTAGAATAATTATATATATTGAAATTATTATAAGTATAGATGTTTCCTATATTTGATATTTTGTTATCTACATCTGTTGTCACATCTATGGGAATGAGTGGTTCTATTGATTCCAGTGTTTCTGATTGTATCTTGTTCTGGTGTACTTCTGTTGCATCTGATTTCTGTTCTGATATGGTTGTGTTATTTCCGTTGTGTCCTTCTGAAAATCCTGCCTAACATAATGATGTGTTCTCTCATTTACATCCCTTTGACCTTGTTTATTATTCATATAACCCTGTGTATTAGTCTTTCTAAACTCTGGCCATAAATATGCTATACCTTTGTTGTATTGTTCCCTATCTCTTTGCATTTTACTAGACTTTCTCTGACATAACTTAGAAATCCATTTGTCAGCTTTCTGGTATTGTTTGTTATATAATTTATCCCATTATTGGTATAATAAATCATTAACAATTCTTGTGTTAAGTTTCTCAGCTTCCTGTATTAGTTTACTTAGCTTTTCGTCATTATACTTAATGAGCATATGCATAAATTTACACCCACAATCATCAAAAAATGCATTAAATTCGCTTTTACCATCATTTGTTAAGTCCCATGGGTTGTTTAAAAATACCTTAATCCCATGGGCACTATTTTACTGTCAATGCATTTGGATAAATAAGCGTTATCAATTTTCAAACCATTAATATTTTTTAACTTCTTTCTAAAAGAATAAATTAAACTTTTTAAATTTCCCGTCTCATCTTGATTGGGAGACTTTAAATTGGTGTTACACTTAATGTTCTTCATATTATAGTTAAAGGTCAAAAATTGATTAAACTGTTTGTCCTTAGAATTATTTCCAATCTGCTCTAAACATTGTTCAGAGCATGAGTTAGATGTTACAGTACCTTTGTTGCATTGTGTAGGTTTCTCAGTAACTGAAGAATAAGTTCTAATTGGTACAGTCTGTTTAGGTTTAGTACCAGTTCTTCTGGCTTCCACATCCACATCGTACATTGAAAAGTCAAATGTAAAGTCTTTCAAGTTGACATTGCTACTGTTAAACTGATCAGTAATATCCAATGTATTTAATTGACGCTTGGGATTAGCTCCCTGACCATTGGGTATGTCCAAGCTGTCGTTTGAAACCTCCCCTTCACCTGTAACCATAAAAGGTTTGTTCGTGTTGTTATATTGCTCATTGATAAAATTAGCTATAGTCCCCGGGCTGGAGGTTTCTTTAGGATTCACATTGCTCTGTACATTACTTGTGTTCAGCGTCTTAGAAATGCTACCTTTGTCTCGATCGCTGTCACATTGTAGCAATTTGTTAACAAGGAGAACTAACCTATTTAGTTCTCCCTTCAGTCCCATCATCTCCTTTTTAAGTCGGCTAATATTGTCGGCCTCAATGTCTTGTTTATCCAACACTCCTTGTATTGGTGATGCACCAGTGTATTCCATAGCCATCAAAACAACAGAATAATCAAAAAAGCAGAAAAACAGTTACTATATATATGTACTGCGGATCCACCAATAAGTGCCACACGTCCTTGAAATGTAGCCGATTTATTGCACACAAGATAAGGAATGCCAGCTTGTTACAATGTAGAAACGACAACGAAACATAATGAAAATACTGATCAAGAAAAAACAGTTAAAACAGTTAAGCGCTTTCACCCGTACATCCGGGCTTCATCAGAACTGGTCGCCAAATACATAAACTGAGTTAAAAATAGTTTAAAAACCTTTTTTAGCGCCAAGAAAAACAAAGCTTCTTAAAGTAACAGTAGTGCTTATCTTTCAGTTGCGCTATATTGCAACCACAAAACATTTAGTGTATTTGAATCCATTGCAATACATAACGTTGCTAAAACTACAATCAGTATCCTGACTTGCTTGGATACTAACAAATAAAGTGCAAGATGTATATATTCTGCTTAAATATCGTCAACTAATATATACTGTCTCAATACGTTAATTGATATATAAATATATAGAATTTCCAATACTAATAAACGGTATATATGAGAAATACACTTTATAAAAATGCAACAAAAATCATTTATAAGATGTAAAAATAGTTGTAAAAAAAAAAATATATATATATATATATATATATATATATAATAGAACAATATGTTTGTATGTTTAAAATGTATGTTTAAAAATATGTAAAAATACATTTAAAGAAACATTTAAAAAAACATTTAAAAAAAGCCTTCCTATGCTTTAATTTAACCTACACTGTCCCATAACATCTAAAACACTGTACAAATTTAATTGATTTTCGTTTTTCTTAGAAAATACATATGTAATTTATATCATTTGGATGAGCTGAGAACAGAACACACTATTAAAAAAGTTAATAAATTAGTTTATAAATTAAGATAAAATAAGTTAAGTTGTGTTTGTGATCATATAAATAATAAAGGTTTCACAGATATAAATTCATTAAGACCTGGTGGAGTGGTAGCATCTAGATATATTTGCCACCACACTTCTTTGTAACTTAATACATTTTTAAAATCACCACCTCTAGGGTCTATAAAAATGCTATCTAAAATACTAAATTTAAAATGATGTTCATTGCCTGTCATTTCTATGTGTCTGTATAATGCATTAGTCTTATCTCTTGTTTTAATACTGTAGGTATGGTCATATATTCTCTTCTTAAGACACCTTTCGGTCTTTCCTACGTAAAAACTCGGGCAAATTACACATTTAGTAGGTATATCACCATTTTGGTGTTAGTTACCATTCTTGGATCTTAATGTTCTGTGTCCATTTTTCAATAGTATTTTGCTTTCATTTGACATGTATTTGCACTGGTTACAAAATCCACATTTCTTACTTCTCTTGTTAAAATCTTTAAAATCTCTCATCGATTCTTTATTCAACATATGATTTAATATTGTTTCTTTTCTTCTTGTTTATTGTTTTAAAATTGTTTTTTGTTTTAAATGTTTCTTTAAATGTATTTTTAAACATACATTTTAAACATACAAACATATAGTTCTATCATATATATATATATATATATATATATATATATATATAGTTTTTACAACTATTTTTACATCTTGTATATCATTTTTGTTGCATTTTTATAAAGTGTATTTCTCGTATATACCGTTTATTAGTATTGGAAATTCTATATATTTATATATCAATTAACATATTGTGACAGTATATATTAGTTAACGATATTTAAGCAGAATATATACATCTTGCACTTTATTTGTTAGTATCCAAGCAAGTCAGGATACTGATTGTAGTTTTAGCAACGTTATGTATTGCAATGGATTCAAATACACTAAATGTTTTGTGGTTGCAATATAGCGCAACTGAAAGATAAGCGCTACTGTTACTTTAAGAAGCTTAGTTTTTCTTGGTGCCAAAAAAGGTTTTAAAACTATTTTTGACTCAGTTTATGTATTTGGCGACCAGTTCTGATGAAGCCCGGATGTACTGGTGAAAGCGCTTAACTGTTTTAACTGTTTTTTCTTGATCAGTATTTTCATTATATGTTTCTTTATCGTTTCTACATTGTAACAAGTTGGCGTTCCTTATCTTGTGTACAATAAATCAGCTACATTTCAAGGATGTGTGGCAATTATTGGTGGATCCGCAGTACATATATATAGTAACTGTTTTTCTGCTTTTTTGATTATTCTGTTTATTAAATAATCCCCCATTTAAGCAGATTCAGCCTAGATTCCTATATAATATTAGACACTGTTTTTATCAATTCTTTATCCGATTAATTTGGGAATGCTGCCACTGAACACCAGTAACTTAATTTACTTAACACAACTGGCTTAAATACACTTTCCTTCTGAAGCTTAACTTAAAACTTTTCCACACTTTATTTATATATTTCTTCTAACAACACTTATTGTTGTGTTTTCCGTAATCGATTCCTAACATTTCAGTTTCACTGTAATGAGAATTCCAACTTTTTTATAATTTTTTTCAAACCCCTTATTTTTTTCTTTAATATTTAACTCTGCATATCCTAACCATTTTTCCACTTTAATTACTTTACCCTACACATATTTTTGCTGTTAGCATCCATATATGTCATTAGTGTAAAATCAATGTAAAATAAAAATAAAATAGTGGAATTTCATTTTCATTTCTGAATCTGTGTACTGCACTATCCATTCCCCATAAACAAATTCACAATTGGTGCAATTAACATGCAGTTTAACAGACATCCCTATGTAACACCTTTCTATATATATTTTTGCTCTTATCCTTCTATTTACCATAACTCCTGCACTATTCTTTTCATATGCTGACTATAATAACCTAATTATCTGCTCATCAATATTGTTTGCCTCTGATATATTACATAATTGTTAATTCTCCACGTTGAATGCTTTCCCTACCTAACATTCTACAATTCTAGCTTTCCCCTCTCTTCCTTAAAACTCTATACAGCTTCTTTAGTTACTATCATTATTTTTTTAACTTGTCTTTTCTTTGTACCATAAACTCTCTTTCCATATTTTCATAAGTATTTCTCAAATCTTACGTAACTCTCATTAATATTTTATAATTGACATTCATCAGTGGTATCAGTCTCCTATGTAATGACTTTACCTCCCTTTTTTCCATATCAGTTTAATAATTCCATTACAAATACTTTTATTAATCACTTTTTCTTCTGTTCATTTAATAATTCAACCATTATATTATTCCTAGGTCATTTTTGTACGCCAGTTATAATATAATTCATTTGGACTTGGCACAGATTTTTTATTTGCTGTCTTTAAAACTACTTTAATTTCTTCAGCCATAATTTCGCTCTTAAATATTTTTCTTTTTCTCGATAATCTTTTTACTTCCGTTTCCTTCTCCTGTATTACTTGTTTTGACTAAATTACTTAAATACTTATTTTCATACCTTTCCATCTCTTTCTGCCTTATTGCTTGTCCATTTTTTTAATTTAATATTATCTATAATAGTATTTTTTTATGTTATTTCCTAAAAGGTGTCATTTCTTTTTTTGTACCTTGTACCTGTATTTCTCATCTCTTCATTAGATTTTGTATCCTCTTCCTAGTCTCCCCTATATAATACTTTTGCTCTTTTCACATACACTTCATTATTGATCCCCACGTATCATATTGCATCATTTATTTTGTAGGTTCCTTCTATTTTTTTACCATAGAAATAATTCCTTTCTATTTTTTATGTGCCTTTCTTTTTATCTGCCCAAGGGCATTTATAAGCCTAGCCCATAGTTATGCTGCTTCGCCACCCCTTTTAGTTTGAATAAAAACTGCTATATCATTTTTTCTTTCTGTCTCTGTGTGAGTGGCTTTGAGGCTATGGGAATATATGATTATCTCATCCTCATCATCCATTGGTTCCTCTTGAAGGCCAACAAGGGCTCTGCCTCACATGTTCTAACCAACTGGACCAACTGTCATACATACTATTGTTTATGCTCTTCCCGTACTACTTTTTTCTCTTCATCAAATATCTTTGTAATGTGGGCTCCATTCAACTTTTTTAACCCTTTTCCTTGTTTAAACATGTCTTTATTCATACCTATTACTTCCCACATACCTTCATGATCTGAAAAATCTGCCCTCATTTTCCTTCTTTAATTTCTTTCATAATCTCCAAATATATAATGCAATCTATTTCTGTTTTTGCATTAGTCCTGACATACAAAGACTCCCTTTCCCATCCAGTTTTCATTTGTCCTATTGTAATTACTTTTCTCAATTTAACATTTCTTGACAGTTTCCCTTTGTTTCTCACATTAAAAATCAAAATCTCCAAATATCACAAAATCCATTTTATAATAACCTAATTATTTGCTCTTAAAGATGGCATATGTTTTCTATATTTCAAACAACTTTTACCTTTGCTTCATGTCTGCGTTTGCTTATACCATTAGAATTCTCATCAGATTACCTTACTTCATTGTATCCACTACAGACACCTAACCCACATGATCTAAAATTGTAAATTGTTCATACACTGTTAAAATGCCAGGTATTTTGTGATATAAAAAAATGAAACCACAATAAATCATTTCAAAACTTTTCCCACCTTTAATGTGACCTATTACCTGTACAATTGAATTGAAAAACAAAATCTGTTAGGGGGAAAAATATAAAAAAAATGTACAATAAGCTAGTTGCTTAAGTGTGCACACCATTAAACTAATGTTTTGTTGAAGCACCTTTTGATTTAATTACAATGAGATGTATGTGCTCCTCTAGTAGGGGAAGTTTTCCAGGCTTTTGCCAAATTTCCCCTAGTCAGTACAAATACCGCCTTGGGTTTCCTGTTGAAGAGAGGCCATTGGCCTAGTAGGACTAATCTAGTCAAAAATAAGTAGTGAGGGCCCCAGGAGTTGGTATGTGCTTGCAGAGGTAGGTTGAAATGGCTGAGCCTGTTCATTATGGAGGAACTCTGAAACAGCATTCTGGACACCCATTTTAAAGATGAAGCCCTCCATCGACAGGTGTATCAAAACTTGGTGTATCAAAACTTGGTGGATGATGCCTTGAGGATGCAGTAGGCCTCCACCACTGAGGAGGACCTTCTTGATCACTGCCACCTCCTATTGATCTTTGTCCAAGTCTGCCAGAGCCCCAAACGTGGAGTAAACCTCCTTGGAGGCAGACGAAGGCTCTTAAACTTCATGTGATCTTGTTTTTTGTAGTTCTTGACAATACACTGGAGAATGTCATACCTCGAGGCCTGTTGCATCTGTCCTGACTATGATAAGGGTCACCCACAATCACTTAACAAAACAAATACAGTACCAAACCGCAAAAATTCTGGGCAACAATAAATAACATCCTACATCCTGGAAAAAACACCACTCCTGCCCCCCAGCATAACGGGTACAGACCTGGACGTAGCCCCCAGTTTTAATAACTATTTCACCTCCTCAATACTCACTCTTAAACAACATCACTTCCTCCAACACCCCACAACCACCTCAGGCCCAAATCAGTACCATACATTTCACACTTGAGCCTTTTCCTACCTCTACTATCCAAAAACTCCTAGCCAAACTCAAACCAACCACCCTTGCAGCCAATAGCCTTCCTGATGAATACCTCCAAATTACATCCACAGCTGTAGCCTATCCCATATCACTTGTAATAAATAGATCCATCACCGAACACACCGTTCCATCCCTGTGGAAAACCTCATATATCATACTACTCCACAAAGGTGCCCCCTCCCTAGATCTTTCCAACTATCGGCCAATTGCAATTCTCTCATCCCTCTCTAAGATGCTAGAAAGATGTATTCCATCACCAGTTCCTCTCCTATCTCCTCACCAGCAACCTTAACTCCTTAACCCAGCAAGGATTTCACCCATCCCACAGCATCCCACTGCCCTACTCAAATTCACCAATTCTATAAACTCCCTCAGGAAGATAGATAAATTAGTCTCAGCTACCTTCCTAGATTTATCCAAGGCATTCAATACAGTCTCACATAATAAACTACTGTCTTGTCTCTCTGACCTCAACTTTAACAACCCACCCTACTCTGATTTAAAAGCTATTTAGATAACCACCAACAATCCATCAAATTGCATAACTCTCTATCCCCCCACTACCAACCTCCTTAGGCATGCTGCAAGGATCAATCCTAGGACCCGTCCTATTTAATGTCTTCACAAACAAACTTCACTCAGCTACCTCTAAAGCCAACATAGTCTAGTACGCTGATGAGACCGCTGTCATATGCTTTGCACCCAACATCTTACTTCTCCAACAAAAAGCCCAAGAATCCTTCTCTGAAATAGAGAACTGGCTTAACAACTCATACTAAATCCCAAGAAAACACAAGTAATGTTATTCCACTCTGGTAAAACAAGCAACCTTACCTTCTCTATACTCTCTGCCAACAAAACACAAATCACCCAGTCACTGAGGCCATTGACCAGCAACTCAAATTCACAAAGCACATAACAACCATCACTAAAGTCCACAAAAAGCTAGGTTCCCTCTATCACTGTAAAAGTTATCTGACCACCGAATCTCGAATTGCAATAGCCAGGGCCCACCTCCTATCTACTCTACTTTTTGCATCCCCAGTTCTAACTAATCTTTACGAAACTGAATTTAATAAACTTTCCATCTGTTACAACAAAAATCACTAGATTTGCAACCAGTGCCAAATCATGATCCCACACTGCCTTTCCCTACAAGGCTTGCACTGGCTTGAATTTCCGAACCTATTAAGGTACCATTAACTCAGCCTAGCTCATCTAATTCTGTACTATTCCGAGAAAACCCCTGACCTGACTGGCATGCTGAGCTTCTACAATTCAAATAGACAACTTCAATCCTCCAACAAAGCCTTAGACGAAACCATCACATGCAAAAACAACTCAGAGGAATCACTATTTCCCCATGAAATAGCAAAAATATGGATCAACCTTCCCCCTGACCTCAGACTACAAAACTCCACACCCTCCTCCAAAAGCCTACTTAAAACATACCTCTTCACCAACCATCTATGCAACTGTAATTGACTCCCTGAAGCCTCATCCACTCACTGTTTCTACACCCCATCTGTCCTGGACAACACAAACAACACACACTAACTATACCTATCCGTGTGTGTGTGTGTGTGTGTGTGTGTGTGTGTGTATGTATATATATATATATATATATATCTAGTGTGTGTGTGTATCTATATATATATCTATATATATATATCTATATATACACACACACACACACACATATATATATATATATATATATATATATATATATATATGGGTCTACTTCACAATGCCGAAATTTCAGAATGCCGACACCCATAATCTCGACATTGTAAGTAGACCATGTTAAAGGAAAATAAAATTTCCTTTCAACTGCTAGCAGGGTGGCCCCCCCCCAGTAACTTTGATATACCAACTTCGAGATCGCACTACAGTGAAGGAATGGAACTCTTTCCATTCCGCACTATAGTGAGATGCCGGTTCTGCATTGTCTGCATTCCGAATGTCGATCATATGGTGTCGGCATTCTGGAGTGTCGGCAATGTCAGATAGACCCATATATATATATATATATATTTATTTATATATATATATATATATATATATATATATATATTTATGTATATATATATATATATCTCACGTGTATATTTGCTTGAATGCATATATGGAAACTTAAACATTTATATACTCTTATTCACTTGTGAAATATCTTGCAATGCTCTACCAGGTTCTTATCTACTCTCATATATTTTGTACACTTGTATTTTTAACCAAAAGGGGGGACTCTTCTCTTATTGTATACTAACGGCTGTAAAGTCTACAATCTGTATGTTACTACTCTGTAATGTCTCTCTTGTAAATTTTTCTTCTCTCTGTAAACTTAGAGTTTTTCTCCCTAGGACTCCACTGAAAACCGACACTTGTTGTTCAGTCGGACTATCCTGCCAAACAAATGTTAAATAAATAAGTAAATCACAGGAGGGGATTTTCTCCACTGCAAAGCTGTCAGCGGTGGTTATGCAGGACACAGAAACCATATGGTACTGAGGTAGTGTGAAATTCAAGCATGTACTGTTACAGTTAAGCAGGACTTTGCGTGACTGTACTTCACTAGACATTGGCCAGAGTGAAGCTCTAAAGAGAGTCACTCTGACAGGTAATAAAAAGTGCTATGAGAAATAGACTAATAATAGAATGTAGTTGTGTAGTAGAAAGGACAGTAGTCTGCTGTAGGATGCAGTGTCCGATAGTAAGTTTGGGTTGTGGTTCAAACATTAATTTATGTGGGAGAATTAATAGAAGAAATGGAGCAAAGAAATGCACGAAGAGCAAAAGCAAGCAGCAAGTTGAAAATGTAACCAGGAAAAAAATGTAATTTTTTTAAAAATGAGAAGTGGCAACAGAAGGTATTGATGGTATTAGCATAGAGGAAGTTATGAAAAATGGAAAAAGAGAGATGAGCAGGGAAGAAAGGGTGACGGAGAAAAAGCTGACTCAGAAAAACAGATCATGTGCAAAGTGCAGTGGTAGCAAGGAGTACAGAGAGAGCAATTACACTTGGGACTGATGCCTTTATGCACCCCTTACAGTTTGACATAACAAGACTACAGCATACTCGGACATTAGTAGACACCAGAGCTTAAATAACTTTCTGCAGGCAATCCCCAAAGATTTCAAGAGCAGAATGCAGAGGTTAATAGGTATGGCAGTGCAAACATTTGGGGTTAGAAAGATAGGTCAGAGTTGATGGAGTTCCTCTCTGGGCTAAAGCTGCAATACTCTTCCCCCCAACCACCACTACCATCAAGCACGTTTTGCGGTGGTGGTGCTGCGGTAGCGTTGTCGCCTCACAGTAAGACGCTGTCGGGTTCGATTCTCAGCTAGAGCTTCTTCTGCGTGGAGACATGCGTGAATGGGCATACCTTTGTTGAAGGTTGTGTGTCAGGGCTGGTAACTTGGCACGTAAAAATCAACTACCAATCATTAGCGGACCGGAGTTCCGCTGTGGCGACCCCAAACCGGGAAAAGCCGAAAGACGCAACATACTGAGAGGAAAAACTCTGAAGACTATTTGAGGACCCTTCAAGTTTGAGATGCATCAATGCTGTTAGTGTACTCAAGGCTGTCAGTTGCACTGAAGCGAAGTGGGAATGAATTTATATTCTACCATGAAAGATGGTTGTGAATATTAAACGGCATCAAATACTTGGACTGAGATATTAGAAAAGGTTCGGGGGTTGTTGCTGGTTGGTATAATGAAACCAAGTGTTTATCCATTTCATAGTTTTTTTTTTATGCCACTGAAAAAGCCCCATAGGAAATGGAGAATGACCCTAAACTACAGAGAACTAAATAAAGTTGCACCACCACTAATGGCTGGCATTCCCATTATTATGACAAATGTGGAAAAATTATTTGTAATCACTGGACCTTATCATGTAGTTTTCGACTTGGGCATTACTTTCATTTCCAATAGCAAAGTAAAGCAAAGCTCAATTTGCTTTTACATGAGGTGGTAGACAGTACACCTTTCAGGTGCTACCCCTCGTCATATACACAGCCTCACCCTTTATCATGGGCTTGGTTAAACTGCAGCATTCCATTACATTGATATGATTATAGGAAAGCAACCATGATGAGAAAGTTGTACTGTAGACTGTAACACATATTCAGAAATGTGGGTGAGTTGTGAATGAAAATGAAATGCAACAGCCCATCCGGTGACGTAAAGAGGTAAAGTCCTGACTATGGCCCAGCCAATCCAGGATCGATTAACAGCTTGGGTGATTGACAGGGTAGCAGGAAGAGATGGGCATGCCCGTTACCTTGTGAAAGGATGTTCGTTACTGACTCTCCTTTAGGAAAGGTGTTGCTCAATGAGGGGAGTTGCCCTTGAACTTAAAAGACATAAGCGTGGTATGGTGAAACAGGAAAGTGGGTAGGGGAGATAAAGAGCCCCCCCCCCCCAGACAGAGGCAGAGTTCTCAGGACATTTTTAGCATCACGACTCGCCCCAGTGATACTGGATCAAGTTAGGAGGGATAGGAAACAAGCTTGTAGACGATGTTCTTCATCTCACATTGCTGCAGTCCTTACTTATGGGTAGTCCGCTGTCCTCGGTCGGCCCGAATACCAAAGTATTAGCCTGACGTCGGTGTGGACATGGAGCACTGGGGGTCGGGCCAGTAATTGAAGTCCCAAGGAGGACCAGAAAAATGTATTTAAAAAAGAAAATGCAGCAAGGAACTTCTGTAGAATTTCACAGAATAGTATGGAAGGAAACAACGAAAGAAGTGTCAGATGCAACAATAAGACATATGGAAAATTGCAGTACAAAAACAAAGCAATAGATACTAAGTTTTGAGTAGCAGTGGGGTTCTGGAGAGCATTCATCCCCCATGTTAGACATTTTGTGTCACATCTACCTTGGAACCCAGAAGAAGGCTAATTTTACATGGGGACCAAAGCAGCAAAAACAGCATTTGATAAAACAAAACGTTGTGCACAAAACCTAGGAGTGGGTCTGGTAGACCATAGGCAAACATTTGATGTCCTTCCGTGTCACTGTTGCAGTGTTCCAAGGGCTCTCCTACCAAAGATAGCCCAAAGTCTGGCCAGTATACCCAAAGCCTTTGGAATTTTTGACTTCGTTATGTCACACATGCTGCCTGCGCAAGGCATAGAGCGTAAATGGTGGTGTATGGACATGCATATTTCAGAACTTAATTACCGCCAGTCCAAACACCATCATTGATCTTCGGTCTCAACGCTCTTTCTTCTGTGCTGATTATTGAGACATGTTTCAGATAAATGCCCCATTGGGGTTTCTTCTTATGTCTTTTTTGTTTTTCTTATGGTGTGTTTACATATCATCCAGAAAAGAAAATATCAGTGTGGGAGGCAGATTCTCCCCATAAAGATCAATGCGCAGTGTCTCTTCTGTTTGGGTGCTTCTGATGACCACACGCATTGTTCTATTTGCCAAATGTAGTCTTTCCTTCTTGGCAATTTATCTAGAGAACCAGCATCTTAAACTGTTGGCACAAGGTGCTATAGCAGTGTCTAACCATCTGAAAGGTTAGCTGCATGCCAAGAAAAGGCCAGAAAACATGAGTCTGATTTGCTGCAGTCCTGCCTCCCCTGGACATCACTCTTGAGGTTGGTGAAAGCCTAGGGGATCATCTGGTTGTTCTCTTGGATTCCTCTACTGTGACCTTGTCAGAGGCTGGCATGGTTCCGACTTCTTGCAAGTCCTTGGAGGCTTTGCAGATGTCCAATGCAGACATTGAGGGGGAGCCTCAGCTGATTATATCTGAGGAATCGAGGGGGAGTACTGTAAATCCTAGTTTGGGAAGAAATTCCTGCTATGTTTGTGTTTGCAAGGGTCCGAACCTCCTAGGATTTTTCAGACAAACGTTCCTGAAAAAAAAAAGAACAAGCATATTTCCCCAGGTGTTAAGGATCCCCAGTGTAAATGGAAGGCTTTTACCCAGGGGTTGTTTAGTGCCTTAACGGTATTAAACCCTCTTCAAGGAGATTCTGAACTTGCTCCTCCCTGGTCATCTACTCCTCATCAGAAACCCAGACAGCAGGAGCCCTCTGAAGGGGTTTGGGATTCCAAAGAAGAATCTTTGACATATTCTTCTCAAATTCCTTCTCCTTTTGATTAGGGATCTGAGGAGGAAGATTCCATTAGTTCAGACTCTCCCTTGGGGACACTATTTGTCGTATGAGAGATTATTTCAAATGGGACTGTTCTCAGGTTTCTGATATTCGAAAGAAGTATTATGAACTCCCCAAATAGTCTTCCAAACCCTCTGGTCTGCCTCCAGTCTTGGCTGCCCTCTTTAGATACTTTTTCTGCAGCCTCTGTTGCCCCTGATTCTCAACCTCCAGCCCCTAAGAAACCTGACAGATTTTACAAGGTGCCTGATGATTGTTAAGTTTTTTTTTACAAATGTCCTCCTGCTGATCCTTCTGTAATGTCCGTCTCTTTTGACAAACCTTCTAAACGTTGCCTTCCAGTAAACTACTTCCTTCATATAAGGGCAGTAGAGCCATGGAATGTCAAGGCAAAAAGATGTATACTGCTACCACCCTGGCTTTTAGGGCTATTAATTACCAGACTCTCATGACCAGGTATGTTTTAGGTTCATAGGTTCATAGGTTCATACTGGGCTATCTGCCCGAGGGCATTTACAAGCCTAGCCCATAGTTTTGTGGCTTACGCCACCCCTTTAGTATGGGGAACTATACCCATTATTTTGCTGTGCCTCTGTTGAGCAGTGACACTGAGGTAATCCCTGGGGTATATCTGCGATCTCCCATCCATTGGTCAAGATTTCTCTTGAACAAGGCCAGCGAGGTGCTCTGCCTCACATATACCGGGATTTTATTCCACAGCATAGGGAGTCTTTGGGTGATGAATCTATCCCTCCAGCATGTCCTATTAATAGCCGTGTCGAGGTTTAAGTCTCCGCCTTGTGACTCTGATGGATCTAGATTTTTGAGGTGAAGCATATTCATCAAATCTGGGTTTGACATGGCCTTGTATGTTAGGCAAAGGTCACCTCTGAGCAAGCGGTGCGACTGAATAGAGCTGGAGTTCTTTCAGTCGGGCAGCATAGGACAGATGTTTGAGACCCTTTATCCTTTTGGTGAGGAACTTTGTGGCCTCTCCAGCTGCTGCAAGTGTCGGGTCAGATACATTCCGAATGGGGCATTGTACTCAATCATTGGTCTGATGAGTGATGAGTATAGGGAGACTATGACCTCCCTTGATCTAGATGAGAATCCCTTCATGATAAGGTGGGCAATGTAGAAGGTCTTCCTAACTACTTTAGCTACATGGGTGTCGAATGACAGACTACTATCAACCTGGGTCCCCAGGTCCCTGATAACTTCTTCTGTGCTCAGTGGATTGCCACCTATTTGGTAGCTAGGGGTAACCTTGTTTTTCGAAGGGTATGACTATGCATTTTTGGCATTTAACTTTAGGCCATGGCTCTGGCACCAGTTATCCATTTCTGTGAGACCCTTCTGAAGGATATCTGTGTCAGATGTGTTTTCTACTATGGCGCCCAGTTTGCAGTCATCTGCAAACTTTGTCAGCCATAACCCTCCTGTGTTTGCTTGTACTTGGAAAAGTAGATGCCAAACAAGAGTGGGCCCAGGACTGAGCCCTGTGGTACACCACTTGTGACAGGCTTTGAGTCTGACATGGCGCCAGCAACTCTGACCCTGTGGGTTCTGTCACTCAGCCAGTTTGCAACCCATCTTGTGATGTATGGGTTAACATTTAAGCTGATGAGTTTTTCAATGATACCCGAGTGGGGTATTGTATCAAGGCCTTCGCCAGATCGAGGTAGGCTGTATGGACTGCCTTTCCTCATCAATGGCTTTGGTGACTGTTTCAAAAGTCAACCAAGTTTAGAAGGCATGATCTGCCTTTGACAAAGCCAAACTGGGATGGATCCAAAGTCTGCAAATTCCCTATGTCTTTATTTATGAGGTCCATTATGATCCTCTCCATGGCTTTGCAGATAAGGCTTGTCAAGCTAATGGGCCGGTAATTTCCAGGGTCGGTGGAGGCACCGCCTTTGTGAAGTGGGACCACAGTTGCAGTGCGCCACTCCTGGGTGCGTATCCAGAGGTAAGACTATGATTAAACAGCTGTCCTAGCTGTGGGTTTAATTCCTCGTTGAGTTCGTGGAGCACACAGCCGGGGACACCATCAGGTCCCATAGATGCTGTGTTTTTGCTTTGGAGAGAGCAGTTCTCACTTGGGCGTTGGAGATGTTTGGGGGGCTGCAATCGCTTGGTATAGATATCTCTCCTTTTGGGGGGGGAGAAGTTTGCACTGAACCTGTCAGCCAGTATGTTGGCAATGTCTGTAGGATCAGTAATCTTCACATCATTTTGAACTAGTTCTGAGCATATCTGGGAGTTTCCTCCCAGGTTTCTAACATAGCTAAAGAAGGCCTTATGATTGTCTTTTGAGTCTTTAGCTATTTTTCTCTCAAAATTTGCTTTGGATGATTTTATGAGAGCTCTTAGTTTTGTACTTATAGTGATCAAGGGTGTCTTACCTTTTAAGGATTTTGCTCTATCTTGTAGTAGCTTCCTCCTTTTGTTGTAGAGTTTGTTTATGGCTGGGGTCCACCAGACTGGACGCTTGCCTTTGGTACAAAGAGTCTTTGTTTTGCTTGGGATTGCCTTATCCATGCAGTCCTGCAGGTGCTGGTAGAAGGCATTTGTAAGTGATTCAGCGGCTTGAGTACTGTTTTCTGCCGGCCCGGGGGCCTTAAAGGAGACCACACTAGTCTTTAGAAGTGTGAAGTCGGCTTTCGAGAAGTTCTTTACTGTGGTCTTTTTATTTCAGGTGGGGTGGGATGAGGACCTCCAGCGAGATTAGTTTGTGATCTGATCTCACCAGTGAGGGGTATACTTCGGTGTTGAACATTGTGCTCCCATGTTCGTGATGATGAGATGAAGTATGTTTTCTCCTCTTGTGGGGATGGTGACTAGTTGTTCCATGGCATTTGAGTTTATGAATTCCAGGAACTTTTGGGCTAGGTGTTTGGGCTTGAGTAGTGTTCCCAGTCTATATTAGGGTAATTGAAGTCACCTAGTATGATGGTGTTTGGTGATACATTTATCCCCTCTAGTGTTTTCAGGAAGGCCATGTGAGGTTCCTGAGTTTGTGAGGGTGGCCTGTAACATGCTACAATTTGTAGAGCAGTCTTGCCTATGGTTAATTGCACCTGGATGGTCTCCGATGCATCGTGCGTTGCCACCAGTCTTGAGGTGTGGGTGTCTTTGATGAATATGGATACCCCACCTCCTTTCTTGGTATTGTCCGGATTTTGGGGCCGGAACGCATGATAAGAGGTAAAACCTGATAGTGCTGGGGTGCTCTCAGGAGCCTTGAACCAGGTTTCTGTCACTGCACAGACATCAGTGTTCTCCATACTGAGAAGGGCCTCGAGTGCGTGCATTTTGAGATTTAGACTTCTGGCATTGAGCAGCATTACCCTTAGTTTTTTTCCTTTTTTGTGTTCTAGGGTGGTAGGTTTAGAATTTGAGCCTTGCCTAAAAGGCACTATGGGGTGGCAAGAGCCTTTGCCAATATCCGAATCCCAGGGTGACAGGTGCAAGCCGTCCCTTGGAAGCAGCGTGGCTTGTCCAGCATGTCATCCCAGGCAGACAGACATTGGATCCCCTTTGAATGACACCAGAGTTTAAGCCAATTGTTAAAGCTGATCATCTTATCTCTGTATTGTGGCATCATTCTTGGTGAAGGTAGGATACTGCTCAAGGTCAGGGTCATACCTGCCTGGGCTACATAATCAGAGAGCTCCTCAATGTCTCTTTTCATGTAGTCCAAGGAGGTACGTCTCAGGTCGTTTACACCAGCGTGGACAATGACTGAGTCGATTTGTACCTGCTGTTGAGAGACCCGAGTGCTTGCGTTATGTGGCGGATTCTAGCACCCGACAGGCAGCTTACTGTGACCTTCTCCTTACTCAGTCTGGTGAGCGGGACGTCAGTGTGTCTGACTATGGAGTCACCAATGACTAGTGTGTCTGGCATTGTGTTTGGCCTTAAGGGCTGTGACTGTTTGACACTCTGACTGTGAGGTCTATGTGTTGCAGGTGTTGTGTTCTGAGGTGGTGGTTGTTTGGGTCTCTGCTTTGGTGGCCTCTGCTGTTTTGGTAGATTTTTGATCAGAGCCGCCGAGTATGTCTTTGTGTGTTTATGTGTATGATTTGAGGTTGTGATGGTACTATGTGAGACTGGGTCTATAGTGTGTGTGGTAACCTTCTCCTCCTGACTGGTCTTGCCAGTCCTATGTTGAGAGAGCTCAGCCTCCAGTTTGGCCGTATAGTTGCATCTCTCGCATGTATTTGTGTTTTGTGGGAGGAGGAGAGGGTTGTCTGTGTACATGAGGCAATTGTAACATTGCCTCACTATTCCCAGGTTCACCAGCTGAGCAGGAGAGGACACTAGCAACTGATCCCTCGACATGCTAGAAGGACTAGACAAAAAAACTTTAAAATAGATTCCGGGGGACGTGGGTGACCGAGAAATGGGGGTTTGCCTTTTGGGCTGCTATCTATAAGAGTGCCGTATCAAGGTAATAAGTACTGTAGGAGCAAGTGCTAGGTTTAACAGCTAGAGAAAAGTCTACTTGGAGTCAAGTAGAGATGATCTTTTTAGGTATTAGAGAAAGTGCTAGTAACAGGGATGCTTAAAGGTAAGATTGAAAAGAATGCACTCTGCAGTGTGCACTAGAGAAGTTAGATATGAAAGTAGGTAACTTGAGTTTTACCTGTTTAAAAGTTAAGGTTTAGTGGAGAGTTACTATTTTTAAAACAGTAAGATGGACTGAAAGGGGTGGTTACTTTTGTATTTTGGTGCTATGAAATACTGTAGGATGGCCAATAAATTTAAATAATTGAAGGGTGGGATTTCAAAAGTGATGGTTTTGTGATTACTCACATAAGCCAGTGAAAGTAGAGAGAAATGAGATATATGGTCAGATTAACATAAGAGGCGGGCAACTAGATAGACAGTGGTATTTAACAAGACAACTTAAATGGGTGGGAGGGAGGGAAAAAATTCTGCCTGACTCAGAACAGAGAGAGCTGTGGTCTCTTTTGAAGTTTTAATATGCTGTTAGAACAGAATGCAAGCAAAACACAAGATAAAGAAAACAAACTACAGTATTCAAAATATAGAAAGGCAATACAGAAATATAAAAAATAACAGCAAACTAACCTTTCCTTCACAGCAAAGTGTAGCAGAGTCTGGATGAGCCTTTCTGCCCTTTTTAGCCCTTCTTTCTCAAGCTTCTCAGGTAATCTCTGACCTCTCTGGTTCAGAAGGGAAGTTCTCGGCCCTTTACTAAGTTTTTCCTCTCAAGTGACTTACTACTTTTAGTAAATGTAGTTATGATGCAGCTGATGCTTCTTCCAGGGCTGCTGTCTTTGGTTCTGTTTTGAGACATTACCTTTGGTTTCCTCTCCAGCCATAACCTGATATTAAGGCTAAATTTTTTAAGAACCTTTTTGATTCTGCTGCTGCTGCTGAGCACATAAGTCCCTCCAGGATAAAGGCAAGGCCTTGCAGGAATTGAAACACATTTTTGTGTATTCTGTCCCTAAATTCTAGAAGAATTATCCGTCCAATGCTGCCTTTGTACGCAGACAGCCTTATGCACCCCTAAAGGTAAAAAGGGTTCTAGGCATTTATCCTCCTGCCAAGTCTACTCCTCCTACTTCTCAGAAGCCTTCTTTTCAAGACAGCCAGTGTTTTGTCCGACAATTTGCTTTCCCTTTTCCTAGGCCAGGTTCCCTTATCCTTTCATCGTTCCCTTATCCCAGTTGGCTAAGGGTCATTCAAGACTTTTCGGATTTGTCCATTATCCCCCAGGGATATTTTATGGTTTGGAAATCCCTTCCTCCTTTTCTGGAACTGCTTCAGGGCCTTTTGGCTCAGGGCACTATTCAAGTTGTACCTCCTGCCTAGGAGGAAAAAGGATTTTATTCCAGTATATTTCTGGTTCCCAGGATGGAAGGCAGATGGAGACCCTTTCTCAGCTCAACACCTTTTTAAAGGTACCTTCCTTTTGGATGTTGGCCCTTCAAACCCTGTTCTCTCTTCTTCTTCCCCAGGCCTTCCTGGTATCCTATCCCTGGACCTCAAGGATACCTATTTTCACATTCTGTTTATCCCCTTTTCAGATGGTGTTTGTTTCTCGGTTTCTTCCTTACATTTTCAGTACTCTGCTCTGCCCTTTGGCCTCTCTACTGCCTCAAGAGAATTCACCAAATGCTTCACTCTTGTTGTTGCCTTTTGCAGAATGAGAGGGGTTCAGATCTTTCCTTATCTAGACAACCTACTGATTCAGGTTTTGTCTCCCAAGGTTCTGCTTTAGCACCTCCAGTTTACTGTGTTCTGTTACAAAGCCTGAGGCTTACCATAAACTTTCAGAAATCAGTCCTGGTTCCTTCTCACAATCATGCTTTTCTTTGTTGCATAAGCCAGACCATTCCCATGCTGGCATCCATGCCACCACCCAAGGCCCTTTCTCAGATTACCTTTTTTCATTCTCCTCTTCCAATGACTTCAGTCACAGCCAGGGATTTTGTCAGGGTTTTAGGATTCATGGCCTCCACCATTCCTATGCTGCCTCTATCCAGACTACATGTGAGAAAACTACAGTGGTTTCTCAAGTCAGTGTGGCTTCAACACTGTCATTCACTGGATTTCCTTCTCCTTTTTGTCCCGTGCCTCAAACTTGAGCTTCAGTGGTGGATTCATCTGCTTTCTGTCAACAAAGGACTTCCTTTCAACCTCCAGTCTCATCTCAGGAACTTTTTTCAGATGGCTCAGACAGGGGGTGGGGACCCATCTTTTGTTCCCTCAAGGTCCAAGGTCTCTGGCCTCTCCATCATAGGTCAGATCACATCAACATAAAGGAGATGAGAGCTCTCCTTGTACCTCTTTAGGCTTTTAATTCTTTCTTTCTTCCAGAACCTCTTAAAGTTTTCACAGACAATACCATAGTAATGTGGTGCATCGACAAGCAAAGAAGGGGGAAACAGTCTTACCATCTTTGCAGGCTTGCTGTTTAGGTCTAGGATTTAGCTGTCCAGTATCAAGTGACTCTTCAGGCTGTTTACATTCCTTCAGAGCAAAATATAGTGGCAGACTGTTAGAGCAGGTCCAGTAAACAGTCTCATGAATGGATGCTTCACAGAAATGTGCTTCTACACAATGTGCATTGGTGGGGTACTCCACAGGTAGACCTTTTTGCTTCCCCTCTAAACAGACAGTTTCTTCTTTCCTATGCCAAAGTCCCAAGCCCCCTGTCTTGGAAGGTGAATGCACTATCTTTTCCTTGGAAGTGGACATTTCTCTACACCTTCCCACCCCTTCCTCTGATTTTGAGGGCTGTGCTCAAGATCAAGCAAGACTCCCCCAAAGTCTTACTAGTGACTCCCTTTTGGCCCAGATAGCATTGGTTCCCTCCTCTTCTTTACTTAGCCAGGGACAGTCACCACAAGTTACCTCACAGGGTGGACCTCCTTACACAAGACAAGGAGGTCTCTGATCCATACTCATCTGTCCACTCTTCAGCTAATGCTGTGGGTGATAGGGTTTTGATTCCTTTTAGGCACCTCTGAGGACTTGCGTAGGGATCTGCTGGAGGCCAGGAAACCACTACCAGGAAATCATATTTGTCCAAATGGAAGAGGTTTTCTGTCTGGTGCCTTGCTTGCAACCAGGTTCCTTTTTCAGTGCGGATCCCCCTCTAGTTTTGTCATTTGTGTGAATTGCTGCATGCTGGGTTGGCATATTCTTCAGTTATAGTTCCGCCTAGGGATTTTCATTTCTGAGGTATGTATGTCTGTACATCACCTTTATGCTTTATGCCTTGAATGGGCAGTATTACATCTGTAAATTCCAAAGGCTTTGGTACACTGGCTGGACTTTAGGCTTTCCTTGGTAGGAGACCCATTATGTAAAGAATACTGCAACAGTGGAAAGAAGGACATCTGCTCTTATGGTAAGATTTAATGTTAAGTTGTCAATCTCGCCTTCATTCTTGCTGGATGGTTCGGAGCCGATCCTTGGCTCCGACTCAGCCTATACCAAAGCTCAAGAGCTATTTATCGGCTCAAGGCCCTCCCTATATCCCACAATGCTAGGCGTCCAATACCCAGATCTCATTTGCCGCTTCAGCTGCGAGGTTGCGTTTTTACCGGCTCCAGGTTGTATAAAACTTTTTTACTAAATTTATTTAGATATAAATAGCTAATTTCTTGTTATATATTTTTCTTTTAGTGTCCCCTTTCTGATCCCTTGAGAAATCCCATTTAGAAACTCTCTTTGCTAGTAGTTTTCAGAGTCCCCCCCCTCCCCCACCCTTTAGGGTAGAGTTGTTTTTTTCTTATATATATTTATATTTCTACTAGTCTGTTAACTGTATTTTTTATAGCAGTATTATTACTACTATATTATTGTAGTGTTAGTTCTAGTGCGTGTGTGTGTGTTTGTAGTGTGTTAGGCACTAGTTACTTATTTCCTTGGTACCCTGTTATAGTGTCATTATGTCTAAGGATACTAAGGTCTCAGGTTTCAAGAAGTGTGACTCGTGCTGTCAGAAGATGTCTCTGACAGACGGTCACACTTCTTGTGGGTATTGTTTGGGGCCCCCTACACCTGCAGGACTCTTGTTCGGTCTGTCATGCCTTCAGTCCGAGAGTCCTGCAGGAGCGTAGGAACAAACTTATTTTGAGGGGCTTACTTAAGCCTGAAGGGTCCCCGACTAAGCCTTAATCGGGTAAACCCTTCAAGCCCGCCAAACCATCGGCTCCTTGTTCGGAGCCATCGCCAAGCGGAGCTGCTGCCTCCTCGTCTCTTCCGGCTGGAACCGACACTTTGAGATCTCAGTCGGCTCCTGTTGTAGTGTCGGAGCCTTCTCTGAGCCGAAAACGCTCGAGATCTCCCTCTTTGGAGTCTGTTCGTTTGGCTCCGAGATCTCCGTTACTACAGTCGGAGCGGATCCATAGGTCACTTTCCTGTCGGTCTTCCAGGCTTTCTGATCACGACCTTGAGAGGGTGGTCAGTAGACTCCTAAAGTCGCAGGCACTTGCCCAAATGTTATCTAGCCCTTCTCAACAGACTGCGGCTATCCCTGCATTTTCAACAATTCCTCCTCCGACTCTTCCATTATGTTCGGAGCCGGAGCTAGTTGGGACTCAAATCATCGGTACGTCGGAGCTGATACCACACATTTCAGCTCCTTCGTCTGCTCTGATCTCTTCATTGGTTCCGTCCATGGAGGGATCCGGGCACCAAGACACCCTCGTCGGCTCCGAGGGGGCGAGTGACATTGGACCCTTGTCCGACCCCTTTCTCCTTCTCGGTGCCTCGGCGCAGGTGAGCTCAGCCCCGACATCGGCCTCGGAGCCGTCACTCTCGGTGCTGGGAGGGGTTCTCATCTCTTCGGAGCGGGGACCTTCCTCTCTGCCCGATAGGGGCACCTTTGAGGTCATGAGCGTACTGACTCCTGGGTCGGACCCACGATCGGCTCCTTCCCCCATGGTGCCTACGTCTGTCTCTGTTCACCCTCCTGACCCCAAGCGTGGAGAACAGATGCTCCAGGTAGCCCCATTGGGTGTGTCTTCCTCTTCCGAGGCCTCCCCTGATCATTCAAAGGAGCCCCCTCGGAAGAGAAAATGTAAGAGGAAACATGTTGACCCCCCCCCCCGAGCCAGTCACCTCAGACACCAGTTTGGAGAATTCGGAAGGGTCCCCAAGGTCCCCCCTCTGAGGATGTCTCCTTTTCAGACATCCTTGAGATCCTTAGGCAGAGGGGGAACTGGACTGCCCTTAACCCCTCTGAGGACGAGTCGGTGTACCTGGACGCGTTTGGTTCTCGCCCCTCCACCTCCTGGGTGTCACCGTCTTTCGACCCACTCATGGAAGTGGTGGCTCGGAAGGTGTGGACGGCCTCGGGCACAGTGGAACCAACTCCCCGTATGCCCACAAAGTTTATTACACTCCCGTCCGACAAACAGTTTCTTACGAAGGGTGTCCCTGTTGATGCCATGGTGGTTGCAGCAGCCACTAAGAAGGAGTTGGCTGATCCTTCTGTCCCTGTCCATTCACCTAATAAAGAATCTAGGACAATGGACAGGTACGGGTAGCAGATGTTTTCTTCAGCGACCTTTTCCATGCGGTCGCTGAACTACCTGTGCCATTTCACCCGCCTTCAAAGGGATATCCTTAAAGAATTGGGTGATGCACTTCAGGATCCATCTGCTGCGGGTTCTCAGGAAAAGATTAACTCCCAGCTGGCAACCCTTAACTCCATTGTTAATTCCTCCATGCGGCTCATTTCTTATGCAGCCGATGGGGCGAGTAGGGCCGCAGGCACATGTGTAGCCTTGAGACGACATGCCTGGATGCGGTTGTGCAACTTTGCTGACCCCTTTAAGGCGTCCTTCACCAACATCCCCTTTGATGGTTCGGCTTTGTTCGGACAATAGGTGAAGGTTACACTTACCAGGTGTGAGCAGGAAGGCAAGACTCTCTCTGCCGTGGGAGTCCGTTTTTCCACTCCATCTAGACCATACCCGAAAGGTCAGAAGGATGGAAAAATGTGGTTTCACAAACCCCAGGGAGTCATGCCTGACGCACGTGGTGACTTTTCCTCCAGGGGCAGAGTAGGGAACAATAATAGATGCCACCCGAGGGGCAAAGGGGGTCCGCAGAATTAGGGTAGCAGGGAATCTTTCTCTGACAAACCCTTCCAGCACCCCTGAGGGGCTGCCCGACTGTCCACCTTCGGAGGCAGTCTGAGGAAGGTTGTCACTGTACCCAGAAGCCTGGCAACTCCTCACACAAGACAAATGGGTACAGTCTATCATATCCGAGGGTTACAAAATTCCCTTCGTCCACACCCCTGTACAAAGAAACAGATCCCTTCCAGATGTCCCACCCACGCTAAGGGATCAAGCAGTGCTAGAAATTTCAAAACTGCTAAAAAAGAGGGCCATCCATCCAGTCCCAGCAGACCAGCAAAGATCCGGAATTTACTCCAAGTTCCTTTTGGTACCGAAAAAGACAAGGGACTGGAGACCCATTCTGGATCTCAGCAGACTGAACAGGTCTGTACAAAGAACAAAGTTCTGGATGGTCACACTTCAGTCCATTCTACCCTTTTTGGGTCAGGACAATTGGATGTGCTCTATAGACCTTCAGGATGCGTACTACCATATCAAAATGAACAGGCGCTCCAGAAGGTTTCTCCGCTTCCGGCTGGGAGCCAGTCACTATCAATTCAGAGCCATGCCCTTTGGTCTCACCACAGCCCCCAGGGTGTTCACCAAATGCATGGCAGCGGCTACAGCTCACCTGAGACGACAGGGATTCCAGGTGTTTCCATATCTCGATGACTGGCACCTTACTGCTTCCACCAGGCATCAACTTCTGTGAGCCAGGGACTATACCGTTCAGACTTGCTCCGAGCTAGGTACATCAATAAATTTCGAAAAGTCTGCATTGTCGCCTTGTCAATCTATAACATTTATAGGTGCAGAAATAAACACAAAAGATCTGTCTGTAAAACTTTCTCCGGACAGAGTATCAGACATTCGGCGACATGTGCAAGTACTACTAAAATGCAAGATGATTCAGGCCAGATTTGTACTAAAAACATTGGGTCTTATGGTGGCAGCGATCATTCTAGTCCCCCTGGCTCGTTTCCACATGCGGATCCTTCAGTGGATGCTTTTTACCCAATGGTCCTTTCAACAGCTCCCAATGTCCCACAGAATAATGATCACTCAAACATGCAAAGACCACCTGGCTTGGTGGATGGTCTCCCCTACAGTTCTCCACGGCAGACAGTTTGTTCTTCCTTCTCCTTTTGCCATGGTGACCACGGATGCCTCCCTGATCGGGTGGGGGGGCATTTTCAGGGCAGGACTGTCCAGGGCACTTGGCAACCCCTAGAGTAGCACCTGCATATAAATGTCTTGGAGATGAGAGCGGTACTTTTAGCGTTGCAAGCTCTTCAGGACTCTCTACCTATCGGGACTATTGCAATTCAAACTGACAATATGTCTGTAGTGTGTGGTACATCAACAAGCACGGCGGAACCCGATCCTATCCCTTATGTCAAGAAGCACTCAGACTCTGGCAGTGGGCGATCTCTTCCCAACGGTTTCTGATAGCAACGCACATCCCCGGGAAGTCCAGCGTCATAGCAGACAGGCTGAGCAGTGCCATTGCTCATGCCTCACAAGTGGTCTCTCAATCAGTCAGTAGCGGACAAGATTTTCCGCAGATGGGGTCAACCTTGTTGTGACCTTTTTGCAACCCCTCTCAACAGCAAGTGCGAAGACTTCTTCACTCTATTTCCCCGGCCATTCCCCCAGAGACTGTCTAGTCCACGATTGGCCCCAGGGTCTTCTTATTCCCTCCTTTTCCCTTAATTCCCAAACTGATTCAGAAAGCAACCGCTTTGGGTTCCAGGATGATCCTCATTGCCCCCTTCTGGCCTCGACAAATTTGGTTCCCGTTCCTGATTCGTCTTCTGTTGGAGGAGCTCTGGAGTCTGGACCCAGTGCTGGACCTATTGGTCCATCAGTCAGGCGGGCTGCACCAATCCCTTCAGTCTCTCAACCTTACGGCTTGGTTGCTCCACTTCCAACCTTAGCCAGGCTTCCACAGATTTCTCGGCCAGTACGTGAAATCATCCTTTCTTCGCATAAATCTACTACCAGAAAAACCTATGCTAGTAAGTGGAAACGTTTCTCGTGCTGGACAGAGACCAGGAATATAGATCCTTCTACAGCCCCTGTCCACACTGTTCTGGATTTTTTGGCAGAACTTTTTCGAGAATGTTCCTCGTCTGCCACCATTAGAGTCCAATTGGCTGCTATCGCTAATTTCCACGCTGGCCTGGCAGAAACCAGCATCATGTCCCATAAACTTTGTAAGGCCTTTCTTAAAGGGACTATTTTACTTAGGCCCCCGGTTAGAGATCCCCTGCCTCTGTGGGATTTAAACCTGATATTAGCTTCCTTGATTCTCTCCCTTTGAACCTGCGGCCTCCTGTTCTTTAAAATTACTCTCCTGGAAGACTCTCTTCTTAGTAGCTATCACCTCAGCTAGAAGAGTGTCAGAACTTCAAGCCCTGTGCATTCGTCCTCCCTATCTTGTTTTTCACAAGGATAGAGTCTCACTTAGAACAAACCCTTCCTTTTTACCCAAGGTTCCTTCTGAGACAAATCTGAGTCAGGCTATTGAGCTTCCTGTCTTTTTTCCTAACTATTCAAACAGAGCTGAACAAAAGCTGCACTTTTTGGATGTTCACAGGCAATTGCGTTTTTATTTGGATAGGACAAAACAAATTAGGAAGTCAGACCAACTCTTCCTGTCTTATGCTGAGGGCAAGCAGGGCTTGCCAGTTTCTAAAGTATCTTTATCCAGATGGCTGGCTTCAGTCATATCCTTCATTTACCAATTAAGACACAAAGAACTCCCCGTAAAACCAAAAGCTCATTCCACTAGAGTGTTAGCCACGTTGGTAGCTTTTCAAGCAAGGCTCCCAATGGAATCTATTTGTGCTGCAGCCACGTGGGCCACTCCTCATACCTTTATTTCTCATTACAAGTTGGATATGGTCTCCAGGAATCGGGCTGAGTTTGGTTCCACTGTGCTCAAGAGTCTGTTCCGATGAGCCACCCAGGGCAAAGGTGCTAGGGACGCTGTCCCATCCAGCAAGAATGAAGGCGAGATTGACAACTTAACATTAAGAAGTTATGTACCTACCATAACGTTCCATGTTAGTTGTCGTCTTCTCGCCTTCTTTCTTGCGTCCCACCCGCCATCCCCCTAGCCTGGACAGACTGAGAAGAATCCTTCTGAGGCTGTATTCCTGTACTGGTTTATTCCTAGGTTATGTCCCCATCTGTTACCACTGTAGATAATCCTTATAGTTGGCACAGGTGTCTCCATGGTGTTAGCTACCAAACGAGATCTGGGTATTGGACACCTAGCATTGTGGGATATAGGGAGGGCCTTGAGCTGGTAAATAGCTCTCAAGCTTTGGTATAGGCCGAGTCGGAGCTGAGGATCGGCTCCGAACCATCCAGCAAGAAAGAAGGCGAGAAGAAGACAACTAACATGGAACGTTATGGTAGGTACTTAGCTTCTTATTTTCTTTGACCTTTTCTGTACCTGGAGCTACTTTTGCATCTATTATGATGTCATAATTTCTGTCTCTGTCCCACAGAGTATATCCTGCCTTCCCATTTCTAGCATTTTATCACCTCTAGCTTCCTCAACTACTCTGCCTTTACTGTCCAGGTTTCTGTACCATACAGAAGTGGTAGTTGCATCACTGCTTTATACACCTTACTTTTCAGCTTCTTTAGCATTCTTCTTTCACAAACTGACCCTGACACACTGTGCCATTTGTCTGCAGCCCCCTCGAGTCTAGCTTTGACACCCTCATTCAGACTTCCCTTCTCCGCTGCCACTTCCATATACTTGAAGCTGTTAATCTGTTTTAGTTTTTTTTTTACTTTTTTTCCCCTTCCATTTCAGTTTTCAACTTCATCTGATTTCTCTTGTTTAATAGTTTCATAGGTGGTAACTAGACTATCAGCCTAAAAACCGTTTTAAGTCTAGCCATGTTTACCCCAAATTTACCAAAATATTGCTGACGTGTCAGTACCTGAAAGAATTTTAGGGTTATGATATAGGCTTGTGCACATTAAGCATTTACAAGTTGCCCCTGTCCATTATGGATATAGGTGCTGGACATGGGATAAATTTGCTATTTCCCATCCATTTGTGCAATGTAAGTTTGAAGAGGGTTAGGGATGTTTGCTTCACATGGATGTGAAACCTGAACCAGAGGAGGGATAATCTTTTTTTTTTTTTTTTTTAAACATCTTTATTAAATTTAAACATGTAACAAAGGCAATCTTACATTTATATAAATGAAAAATATATAAAATATCACTTTAGTTGCAAACAGTTTACATCACAGACACCACTGAAACAACTGTAGTTGTAAATATTATATATCACTTATAAACCATCCAGTGATCATCAGTTATGCATTGTATAGCTTTTTCAAATCCTGCCTCCATTTTTGCTCTGCATATATTGTTCCCACAATTCCCATTTTTCCTAAGTAGTTTGCTCCTTTCCTTTTCTAAAGTTCCCAAGTTCAGTTGTTTTATATATGTCACTATATTCACTACTTCTAGTAAAGTTGGTCTAGAGTTTGACTTCCATTTTCTAGTAATTGCTTTTTTTGGCAGCCACCAGAATTAGACTCAGCAAGGCTATGTCTAGAGGAGGGGAAATCTTTGAGATACATACCTGTCCCTCTAATATGTCCTGTTAGTTCCAGATGACGTTTACATCATTTGAATGGGTATTTCTGATACTATTTGTTTTGCAAATGTGCTAGGCATAAATCACTTGGCAGTCTGTAGGAAACAGAGTACAGGAATATAGCTTTAAGTTGGTCTGCATACGACTTGTTTTCACTGTGTATTAATTTTGTGAGGAATCTCTGTGGTTTCTCAAACTGTTGCAAGTGCCTGGTGAAGTGCATGCAAAAGAGTTTGTTGTACTCTGATGATGACCTCCTTGAACCTGGATGCCAAGCCATTGCAATGTAACAATACAACACATTGCAAAGGGGTATGATTTTATCACCACAGTTGACACATGAAGGTTAAGGGTCAGGTTACTGTCAACATGTGTTCCCAAATCCTAACCACTGGTGCAATCTGTAGTGTGCATTATCAGTATGGTCATTTCTAGGCTTAACCATCTTTCTAAAGGGTATTATGCATTTTTTTCATTGAGTTTTAATCCATGGCTCTGGCACCAGTTGTCTTTCTGCATCAGGACCTCTTGAAGAGTAACTCTGTGACATTAGGAGATTCAGTGACCATGACTAGTTTGCAGTCATCTGCAAATTTGATTAGCCACAGGCCCTTGATGTTTGTCTTGACTTGACTTCAGAGAAGCAGATACTAAAAAGAAGAGTCCCAGCACAGATACATGTGGGACTTCGCTAGTGGCTGGTCTCTTTGGGGTGGTGGACTCCCCATCCTAACTTTTTGCAAATTTAGTTTTCTGCCATGAAATTTCCTTTTCTGTACTGTTTCTTCCCATGTGCCTTCAGTTTTGCATTCCATTCCCTTATCATTTGATAAAGTTCCTGCTCAGTGTACCCTTTCTCTGTAGGTCCTGACAACATATATTTTGCTTGTGGGATAGGAGGCTTATCTCTGGTCCTTCCTACTAAAGTAAATGTGGACAATCTCTGAATAAAGGCCTCCTCGTCAGCCACCTGGAGCCAAAAGCATTCTGTCTGAATTTAAAAGACTTTCAGGAGAAGATGAATAACTGATGGGCCTTAATCTGGCTTGTCTGATATTCCATTGTGTTGTACCTAAATAAGGAAGGGGACACTCAGTCATACACAGTGAGGCAGTGTAGATTTAGCAGTAAGCTGCAAACAGAGCCATCTGTCTGTCAGCAGTTCATATCTTAGATGAAGTGATCATTCCGGTGGATGTCTGAACCTCCTCTTTAGCCCTGTAATGGATTTGCAGACTTAAGAGTCATAGCTGTGTTGGATCATGTGTAATTAGGGCACTATGTGAGAGAAGTTGATGCTGCTTTTCTTTGCAGTAAGGCAAGAGAAGGAGCTTGCTAAGGATGCACTTTCTATACTCGTGGCAACTTGGCAAGATAGATTCTTGTATGCCTACCCACCATTCCCCCATTCCTTCTGATTCTTCCTTGCAAAGTTCACATTAGAGAGACTTAAAATTAATTCTTGTCACTCCATGGTGCTGAGGAGTGTGTGATTTCTGGTTTTTAGGTACCTGATAATATGCAAAACTTCTTCTGTTTCTGACTAGAAGTGCCCTTTGATTGGGGGTAGCTGGTTCTGCCGTAGAAGTTGACTTCTGTCTTTAAATCTGCTGAAGTAGTGAACATTCCTGATAAGGTGTCAGATGTAATTAAGGATTCCAGGAAGCTTCCCACTAGGCAGACAGAGTGTACTGAGACAAGCAGAAGTGGGTTGGTGTTTGGGCTGAAGGAACCCAGTACTACCCCAGTCATTCAATTTGAAGGTCATTCTGACTACTGTCTCAGTTTTCTGTGTGCGTCTCGAGACTCTGTGAGCAAGGCAGTATGCCAGCTGCGTCTCCCTGAGTGATCTACTGAAGAGTAGGATTGGCGCCTTGCATTGGTTGATGAAGCAGTTCCTTAAAGGCATCTTGCATCTCAGTCGACCAATGGAGAACCCCTTCTGCTGTATAGAATTTGAGCTTCATGGTTGGCAAGTTGGTCTGACCCTGTTGTGTCATATAGTTTAAAGGTGTTGAATTTTATATGCCTCAAAACATTTTTATCATGTGGCCATCACATCTGCTTGCAGGGTCTTATGTCAGAAGCCACATTTGGCCTTTCAGGAGGATTAGTTGTCCCTCAGGACAACCAACATTTCCTTCCTAAAGATTTCTACATTGTCTGTAAGCCAGAGTCATCTGTCTGTTTTATTTGCCAGGACAAAAGTATGCAAAGAGTCTTTACATGATGGATGTACACCCTCTTTATTTATACCACAAGCTGATGCATTAGCTTAAGAAACACAAACTTATTTCCCTTGGGGATAGAAGGGCCAGTGCTGCCAGATAAATTAATTCCAGGTGGATTGCCAACTGTGAATCCGATGTCTATTTTCTTATGATTCAACGTTTGGGTTATCTGATCCAATCTCTGCACCCTCTTCTGGAGCTTTGGATCCCAGGCTCTGCCTCTTCCCCTACCCATAATTCTCTTCTCCTTCCTGATTTACCTGAGGTTGAGTTTGCTGACTCTTGCTAACTATAGACAAGTATTCTTGAAAAGTGTAACACCCCATATAAAATAAACTCAACAGCTTACAAAATATGTCCGTTTGAGTGATATAAAAAGCAGACAGGATCTTGTCATGGACTGTCTGAGCACCAGAAGTTTATAAATGACAGTTTGGAAGGGTGTTGGAGTGGAGGAATGTTGAACCAAACGAAAATGAGACGAGACAGGTCTATAGTTATGATAAGTACATAACTTTTGTATCCAGTGTTTATTTTTGTCAGATTCAACATTTGTGATAGATTCTCAAGTTGCCTAAAAGGAATATAGATGGTATCAAGGAAGGACATTCTTGAGAGTGGTAGAGGCAAAGAATGCATGAGCTCTAGACTGCACACCCAATTTGTAATGAGGTATAGACGCATGAACTGTGGACCAAGTTGCTGGATCATCGGTGGCAACTCTCTTCAAGAATGCTGTAGAGGTAGCAATTGTTCTAGTGGAGTGAACATTTGGTTTTGAATGCAGAGACAGCCCTCATGTTTTATATACAAAAGAAATACATTCTTAAAGCCACTTAGGAATCATAACTCTTGACACACGACTTCCCAATTTTGCTTTCAAAAAGGAGACAAGACAGTTGATATGATTTTTTTAGTATCTTTGGTATGGTGTAAGAATTTAATCTATGTTGAGCCAGATGGAAATGAAACAACATGGATATTTTGTTATGGTAAATACATAACTTCCATTTTAAAATACTGTTAAAGTAAGGGCCTCATCATTAGATGCAACAGATAAGCTGTTAATCTTATCATTTGATCTGCAAAGGGACTGTTGTTTTTAGGGAGGACCCAAACACCCACAATCTCCCTGTGACTTGAGATCCCCCCCATAGTCATGTTTTGGCTTTTAGTTACGTGCATGTTGAGTAAATATACTCTTATGCATTAGTTGTAAACAGTGTGTCAGATCTTTGTGCTTTTTTTCTTGATTTGCAGGAAGCTTGATTGATTACAGGTGGGCAAACCTCTGTGCTGAGGAACTAGGCATGTATTTTAGTCATGTTGTGGTAGGCATGTTCAGGCATTGGACCCCATTTTCCCCATGAGTGAGAGCTTTGGAGATAAAAAGAATGCCGAATTGTTTGTTAGAGAGGACGAACCCTGTCTATCAGTGATAGTCTTCTCCATCAGCTGACGCAATAGGAAAAATAGCTGCGTCTGTTATTCCCAGCCATAAATATTCGTGTGAACTAAAACTGCAGCAAATGCCTCCGGATCCACCAATAAGTGCTACTCTACCAAATATAAATCCAATTTATTGGGACATAAAGACAAACCGACAACGACAACAGTATAAAACCAATAACATGAAGATACAAAGTTAAGCGCTTTCAACCATAACAGCTAGTCTTCTTCAGAACTAAGACGCCATACTCTACAAACAGTTTAAATAACTTATTTGGCGCCAAAAACCACAGCTTCTTAATGCTGCATATACGCTTATTTAATAGCGCTTCATGTATTGCAATCTATTCACATATTAAACAAAATAATTTAATTTAAACAAAATAATTTAACATACCTCCTTTGCACAAAAATTTGTGAGAACTGGTAATATTATTATATAGTTAATAACTTTATATGCATATAAATTCATCGTATTTGTCATCATAAAAACCTTAATACATTTTTTTGTACAGTAAGCAGAAATTCCTTCAATAAATGCTGAATACAATGAATTAATAAGTAAATGTGTATGTAAATTAATATTTCCTTCCTAATAAAATAAAATACTATAACTGCCTATTAAAATCCTATAAAAAATTTTAAAATTTTTGACTGGTACTTTAAAAAGTATGATTTATTCATTAGGAAAGAAATTAAAGAATATTAATGGATTAAAAATTGATAATATGTATTATCTAAATGTGTAGAAAGTAAGCTTGTTCCTATGGGGTTGAGGTTTTTTAAACAACCCATGGGATTGGATTTGACTAGTGATGGTAAAATTGATGAATGTGGCTATAATTTCATGCGTTTATTAATCAAATATAATGATGAAAAATTAAGTAAATTAATTCAGGAAGCTGAGAAACTTAATACTAGGATAGTTAATGACTTGTATACAGAATTGGATAAATTATATAATAAGCAATTCCTGGAAGCTGATAAATGGATTACTAAATTATGTCAATGAAAATCTACCAAAATGCAAAGAGATAGAGAACAATATAATAAAGGTATAGCATACCTTTGGCCTGATTTTAGAAAAACTAAAGTACAAGGGTACACAAATAATAATCAAAATTATTGGGGCCCTAATGAGGGAATGGAGTATTATGGGAGACAGGATTTTCAGAAAGATATAATGGACACAACTCAACCATATCAGGAACATAAACCAGAGGAAACAGATTTACAGAAGAAAGGGATACAATCAGAATTATTGGAGGTAGAACTATCCCCCAGCCCCAACAATAAGAATATTTGTAATGGAATCAAATATGCATTTGAAAATGAAATACAAGAAAATGTGGTTGATAACATAATCGAAGAAGAAAAAGATAAAGAAATAGCAATTACAGGAAATATTTATACATATAATAATTTTAATATTTACAATTATTCAAATGTTTCAATAAAATGTGCACACTTTGATTTATTTGCCAAGGGTATGAAATTTATTCCTAATCCAAAATTCAATATGACAGAATTAATAATAGATTTTAAAAAATATATAAGGAAGATTAATTTGGCAACATTATTAATGATTCTTTACAAGCTGATAATACTTCTAGCACCTATAGACCTGCTAAACAGTTAAAAAAAAAGCTAGCACTTTCATTCCACCAAATCATCCCACAATAAACCTGTTTGAGAAAATAATTATAAGAGAAATTTATCAAGGAAGTGATAATTTAAAACGGACTACCAATAGTAGTAATTTATCCCATGATGAAATGAGTTTACTTAAAGAAATAAAAAAAGACTACAGTACTAGAGTAATGAAACATGATAAAGGGGGGGTATAGTGCTTTATGACAGTACACAATATACTAAAAAAAATTATGATATTTTATATTTTTCAGGAAATTACGAAACGTTATCATTAAATGAGCTACATATAGCTTATCAGCGAATAGACTGTTACTTAGAAGAATATTTAATTGATGGAAGAATTACACAAGAAATTTATGATTACATCAAAGTGAAATTTCCTAAGGTAGCTACACTAATAGGGATACCTAAAGTTCATAAAGACACTATTGACCCCCCCCCCCTTTAGACCGATTGTATCAGGAAGCAATTCCAAAACATTTCCTCTAGGTAAATATATAGATACTAAATTAAAATTTTTATACACTGTCATAAACCATATGGTTAAAGATTCATGGGTTTTTTTAAACAATTTTCCTATCGGTAATTTGAATAATAGTATCATGTTTGTAACTATTGACGTCATCGACTTGTTTTCCTGCATCCCTAAACAGGAAGGCTTAGAAGCCTTCAATAACAGTATTATTAGATACAGTAATTTTGAATGGGATGAAATTTGTTTATTAGTTGAAATGATGTCTATTGTTTTGGATAATAACTTCATTTATTTTGAAGGAGAATATTTTAAGCAAACCAGGGGGGTAGCTATGGGGGCAGCTTGTGCCCCCATATATGCCAACCTGGTTATGCTTAACTGGGAGGATACACAATTATTCCCTAGTAAGTTTTGCCAGCATGTGAAGTATTATTCAAGATTTTTGGATGATATTTACATATTATGGGAAGCAGACTATGACACTTTACAATAGTTTAAGTTTCTTAATACAAGTAGTGAATATTTGAAATTTACTTTTTCGCATAGTAATATAGGATTATTTAGATACCTATATTTTTCAAAAAGAAGGAAAAGTACAATCAAAAATATATAGAAAAAGCATGTTTTCTAATTATAATTTAGCATATACTAGCTGTCACCCTCCTAAAGTAAAATATAATGTATTTAAGGGTCAATGCATTGATGGTATCTAATTTTGAGAACATGAGAAATGAACTGGATTTTATTAAAAACCTATTTAAACAAAGAGGTTATCCCATCAAAATGATCGATGAAATAGTTGATTGTCATACAACAGTGGAATATAAAATATAAACCATTATTAGGAGCAGGCAGTACACTCTTTAAATGTGCAGATGACATCATGGTTAAAAATGGGAATGTTAATAGTTTGCCACCTTCTTTCCAAAGAGCTTGTGTATTACAGTACAACTTAGGTGAAGATAATATTAAAAGGATGATGTACAAATTTTGGTATGTTATAACTAGTGATGCAGGTTTAGTTAAAATTTTGGGTACTAAACCCAAATTTATATACAAAATGGGAAAGAATATGAAGTCTTTGGTTGAACAAAGATACAATGAATTGAAGAATGATTATAAAAATAGTAATAATAGAAATAGAAAATGTTTTTTTGTAATCAATGTAAGTATATGTCGCAAGAAAGTAAAATAAGGCTGCAGAATGGGCATAAATCCTTTATAAGATTTAGATTTGGTAATTGCAGTACAAGAATTGGTGATATATTTGGCGAAATGTGATAAATGTCCACGTTTTTACATAGGAAAGACTGAGAGGTGTCTTAAAAAGCGAATATATGATCACATTTATAGTATCAGAATGAAAGATAAAACTAAGGCACTATATAGACATGTTGAAATTAAAGGTGGTGAACATCAATTTAGATTTAGTATTCTTGATATTATAGATACGGACCCCAGAGGTGGAGATTTTAAAAGCTTATTAAGTTACAAAGAAGTATGGAGGCAAATATTTTAGATGCCACCACTCCACCAGGCCTGAATGATTTTATATCAGTTAAACCATTGTTGTTTAAATAATTATAAGGATTTTAAACCATGAATATTTTATTTTACGCATGTTTATTAAATAGTATATACGCATGAAATGATTAGTATTATCAGCATTTGTATTTTTAAGGAACTTTTAAAGGAATATTATTGGTATATTTGACTAGTTGTTAGTGTTGTCATTTTTATCATTTGTTATATTTATTTTCGTACATATTTGCATTTTTTAAGCACCCATTTACACATTTTTAAAAAATTTTAAAATTTTTTATAGGATTTTAATAGGCAGTTATAGTATTTTATTTTATTAGGAAGGAAATATTAATTCACATACACATTTACTTATTAATTCATTGTATTCAGCATTTATTGAAGGAATTTCCGCTTACTGTACAAAACAATGTATTAAGGTTTTTATGATGACAAATGCGATGAATTTATATGCATATAAAGTTATTAATTATATAATAATATTACCAGTTCTCACTAATTTTTGTGCAAAGGAGGTATGTTAAATTATTTTGTTTAAATTAAATTATTTTGTTTAATATGCGAATAGATTGCAATACATGAAGCGCTATTAAATAAGCGTATATGTAGCTTTAAGAAGCTGTGATTTCTGGCGCCAAATAAGTTATTTAAACTGTTTGTAGAGTATGGCATCTTAGTTCTGAAGAAGACCAGCTGTTATGGTTGAAAGTGCTTAACTTTGTATCTTCATGTTATTGGTTTTATACTGTTGTCGTTGTCAGTTCGTCTTTATGTCCCAATAAATTGGATTTATATTTGGTAGAGTGGCACTTATTGGTGGATCTGGAGGCATTTGCTGCAGCCATAAATATTCCCAACTCTTTGTGTGTTAGCAGTCTAAGAAGGATGATTTGGTTAGGCTGTGTCTGCTAGCACCTTCTATTTGTTTGTGTATCTCTATGAAAAGTGGCTATATGAATATATTTTGTTGTGGTTTGCTCTTTAAGTATGACAGAAGTAGATGCATGTTGTCATATTGTAAAAGGGTTACAAAAATAAGGGAAATCTGTCTGTACCATGTTGGTAGGCTAATTGCTTCTCAAGTCTTTAGGCCTTGTGTAGCTTGCGTCCTGCCAATGGGAGGGATGGTCAGAAGCTGATGGCTATGAGTTAAACTTACTGGTCATAGTAATATAATTAAAAGAAGCAAAAAAAATGTATTGGCGTTTTATCTTTTTAGGTGCTACAGTCATGAACAGTATCCAGGCCTCACAACCTTCAGTCTCATCACAGCCTCAAGCACCCCAGGCCCCTCAACCTCAGCAGAAACCATCTCAGACCGTACCTTCTCAGCAGCAACCTCCATCTGCACAGCAGAACATTCCTACTACACAGCCACAGGCAACACCCCAGCATCAGCAGCAACAGTTGTACTTGAAACAGCAGTTACTACAGCAGCAAGCACTACAGCAACAAGCACTACAGCATCAAGCACTACAACAACAGCAACAACAGCAACAACAGCAGCAAGCACTACAGCAACAGGCACTTCAACAGCAAGCTTTTTACCAACAGCAGCATATGATTCAAGCTGCCCAACAGGTGAATTAGCTCACATTTTCTTATTTTGTTGTAGTATGTTAATCAGATTGGTGTGAAATACATTTTTGTAAAAGGAATTTCTAATATAAGGTTCATTTTTTTAATTTCTTCCTGTGTTCCTTCATCATGTTTATTGGAGATGAAATTGATTTGAAAGGTGGGGATTTAATGGCATTGTGTTTCTTTCAGATGGTGTCACTAGCCACTGATAAAGTAAAGCTTCCCAGCTGTGTTGATTTGGAGTTTGTCAGATTACCTTATTTAAAATGCACAATTTTTGAAGAACAGTTGAAAATATAATCGTACTGCAGACTTTATACTCTGCCTAATGTAAAACTCTGAACTTTTATTAGTTATAGAAGTAGTTTAGCACTTTTTGGTCCTTTTTTCTTTAAACTTACCTTAATCACAAGTGATCATTTTTTTCTTCTTCCCAAAATTTGGCTCCTTAATCTTGGGGGGCTGTGGGGTCCAATTTCTCAGGGATTTACCTTGGTAGTGTGTGATTTTGCTTGTTAGTGGGGGGGGTGTACCCATGACCAAGAAGCAATCATCCTCTCCTGGTTGGGTTGGTGTTTCTTGAATGCCTGTTAGAGTTATCTGCTTGAGCATGTGCTAGCAATCTCATTGTGCCTTCATGTGTACAGACCTAGGTTAATGATAGGAGGCACTCAGGATAGAATCTGATCTTTTGAGATTGCTTATACAATAGAAAGTTGTGTTTTTTCCTCAATGGAGAGTGAGCCATCAGCTGTTTAATCCTACTACTTCTACTTGTCTGATCCTTCAGTGCTAAGCCCTCTACTTGAACTTGAAATGTCTGTTGTTATCATTTGTGAAACTTCTGTATCAACTAATTTGGCTGTTTATATAAATATTCATTCACAGCCCACAGTCTCTTTGCAGGCTAGAGATTGTTACTCTTTGTGACGCCCCGCCACTGGACCTTTAATCAAGGAGCCTCAATCCTCACCACTGGCACCTGTCTGGGATGTATATTGGGAGGATGACAAGTACACACACAGTTTTTCCAGATGCAGCTCTCTGCATCAAGTGCAATTTCCCTTAAGAGCACACACAGACCACATTCTCTAGATCCCCATTAAGACTCCCCACTGGCACAGCTATAGAGTTGAGTCCTTAGCCAGGGTTCAAACCCAAGTCCTCCAAAGTTCTCTCTGTCTAACCAGTGCTTTGTGTCCCTGCCCAAGTAGCTGACAAACACACTTTTGGATATTTGTTTTTCAGACACACACACACCTGGAAAGGCTGGCACACATTTACTAGCTATGCCCCCTTCTGCCCAGACTATAAAGTAGTTATCACTGCCACCAGACTCCCTTTTCAGCTACTTTAAGACTCTTAAAGTGTGTCCAATCTTACTATGTAATGTTACTATTAATACAAATGGTAGGTTGACCAAGAGCAAGGCTATTAGGAGTGGCCTACACAGTGTCACCAAATAAATATGCAAGTACTCTCATAACTTAAATGTCTCTAGACAGATCAGCCACAATGAGAGGTTTAAATATATTTAATGATAAATAATAAAAGAACAAGAAAGTTCTCAGTATATAATTGCAGTGATGTCAGAGTTCAAAATCACAGGAAATATTTAAAACAGCATTGCAGGACAGTCTCAAATAAATAAATAAAAATATCTAGGCTAAGTGTTGCTTTATTATTGACTATATCTAAGATGGTTATACTGCTCCCTAGACTGACTTACTCAGAGCAAGGCAAATGTGTGGTAAATGGACCCTCTAGCTGATGTTGTGTAGTCAAAGACAGAATACAGACTGCTGTCTCTCTAAGAGTTATTCAATTAATATCTCAAATATAACTGCTGGGATAGCTTGCAGAATTACATCATTTCTTGTCATCTGACTCTATCCCATGTAAACCCCCCACTGCTGAAAGCTAACAGTATTTAGCATCCACCTGTGAAAATACATAGACAGTGGCTTTTCCTCAGATCTTTGGCAAATGGTGGAAGTCATAAAACAATAAAATACTTCCAAGACAATACAGAAATCTCCTTAGTTTTAGACTTTGTGTCTCCTTGCTGCCATAAAGTAATTTAATTTCAGCTATTTTTCTGAAGTTATCCTCTTGTTTTCCAGTTTCCACTGTTAAAATGTATACATTTAAACAGTTAAAATAGTGTATGTACATTTCTGTTCTATTTCAGTAAGGTACACTGTGGATACAGTTCAGACATCACTTTGTAAAAATACCTCTTCAGCACATGTCTGTACAAACCATCTTATATGACATACAGCTCTAATACATTTGTAACACAGACATCGTATATGAATCCATTGCTATTCACAAGTGACATGCAATTATTTACAAAATTCCAGATAGCAGGGCTGGCAGTACCTCTGTTCGTGACACTCTTTATGATTCTTTTTTTCGTGTCTGATTTTGTGAAGAACATTTGATATATGCTTACTGAGACCCTTAATTTGACCCAAACAAAATTGTGTATAATATTTGTGCTTATAGGTTAACCTATCATTTTAAGACGACTTGATTTGAAGATGCATTTGAAGTTCAGGTCAGAAGTTAAAGGAAATTTGTGAGAGTTAGTGGTAAGAGGCTGCTGTTCTGTACTTCATTTATTTGTTTTGTTAAGTAATGTAGATATGATACCTGTCAGAGTACTGATTATTTGTTTAGTAAAGTTCTTGTGCAGGGACGGGGGGGGGACGACACTAAAAAGTCACAACTTTGAAAAAAGTAGAATTTTTGCAGATTGTCATTTTAGGCCAGAGCACTCTGTGGCCACAACTTGTATTTCTTCTCATATATACTACTTTTAGTCATTTTGTTGTATTTGATGTTCTGTAACTGGAATCTGTTGTAATTGTACATGTTGCATGTGTGTGTATACATATACCAAAAGTCACACACCCATACCCACACATATAGAGGCACTACAAAATTTTAATGAAAATGTATTAATGACCAGAAATTAGATTTGTTGTAATCTTTCATAAAACTTTTATGATTTCATCTCATGAAAATAGATTTAAGAACTGTAATTGTGTCCCTGCTTCTTGAGTTTAATGCAATTATTTATTTTTTAAACCACTGTATAAAATCATGACATTTTTAAGTGCAACATGTGCATTAATTAAAAAGAAAACAAATTGTAATAATAGTTTCCATTATCAACATGGAGTACACATTTTCTTTTTAACAATTGTCATTCACTCCAACATTACCTTGTTCATTTCCTGTCTTCCCTTAAAACTCACTCCTCTTCTTGAGCATTTTTCTCATGCATTGTTCCCACAAAGTCCATTTATTTCTATGAAATTTGCTCCACCCCTTTTCTAAGGTCATCTCTTCAGTTTGTTGATCTCTTTCAGTATTTATAACTTTTATTAATGTGGGTTTTAATTTTCTGTATATTTTTTGACAAGCCAATTAAACTTAAAAAGACCTTCTGTCTAGACAATTCAGACCCAATATTCCCAACTCAAAATAATCATTTCCCTAGTTACTACTTCTTGATCCCACCATTGTTTGTGTCAGAGTGCTAATTGCTTCTCTCGTCTATCACACCACTGACTTTTGTTATCTACCTGAAGAAAAATCTCCTTAAGTCCACTTGGAGTATAAAACTACTTGTGCAAACATTTTCATTCAAAAAATCCTAAACCTTTTGGACTTCATTGCATATTTTTGAACTATAAACATTTCTTTCCATTGTTCCTTTGCAATTTACATTTTTGTTCTCCTTTCCCAATCTTTTCTAACCTCCTCTGATTGAGTTTTAGAGTTTTAAGCAATATTTTAAACAGCCTTCTAATTATATCTCCATTTTGAACAGCACTATCTGTTCTAGATGTAACTAAAAAGTCTACCAAAGCTGGTAATTAACTTCTCACTCCCCTGTCCCTTTGCCTGTACTTCCTGTCCCTGATGGAGAAGGGGTCTTTAACCTACATTCTGTACTCTTGCTTAATCTCATCACACGCTGTAACCTTTCTCTTCTAAATTATTTGCTGGTAGTATCGTTGGTCCTTTGCTACTTTTCTACATTAAATGTCAGCCTACTTTTGCCTATTGCCTGTACACCTACTTACAGAAATCCCTATTAGGAAACACTCATTTTTCAACTCACATACTGGCTTAGTTCTTATATTCGTAAGGTACCCCAAAGTATTCTAATATTCTGGATGATTGTTACTTTTCTCGTTAAGGACTTGCATCCAAAATTATAGTCTCTTTCTTGAACCCTCCCCTGGGTTTTCAGTATCCTTTAACACTTTTTATAACCTTTTGCATGAGTTAGGGACTTATGAGCCTTTAAAGTACACCTTCAAATCAGGCAACCCTAAACTGCCTAGTTCTATAGGGAGATTCCACTTTTCCCACTTAACTCTTGCCCTCTGTGTCTCCCAAATACATTTCTTCAACTCTTCATTATTCACAACCTCTCCAGTGGCAGATAAAAATATGCCTGATCTATACTTAAAATGAAAGAGTTTAAAAGATGTTCACTACTTGTATCTTACTATTTATATTCATAATCAACAATTTGCCATTTTTTAATTTGTGTATTATCCATGGTTTCTTCTCTTTCCACATATCCTTAGTTGATATAAGAGAATCCTTTTTAATCCACACACGTATCTTATGTCCCCTTAAGTATGGGTATTGCTGAACCAGTTGATGAATATTGCATAGTTTCCTGCTATAGCTTTTGTTTTATCTTAATTTTTCTATCCTTTGAAGGCTTGAAATTGTCTCAGAAGTGTTCCACAATACCAACATGTCCTTTTCTAGATGTATCAAATACAGAATATAACTAAATAAAACTAACTTTTCGTGATTACAGAATCAGTTATATCTTTGAATTTCTGAATTACCATATCAGATATATCCTAGAAATTGTGAATCTTATTTACCTTGCTAACAGCTGTAAATGTAAAGCAGCTAATACAGGCCAAAGAATACATCCCTATATGGTTCCTCTGTTCAAATGTGGCTTGCTAGAGAGGAACCCTGCCACCTAAGTTCTTGCTTCCAACCCTTCATACATACTCCTCATTAACTCTATTATTCTGTTGAGTGCAACTACTGCCATTTCTTTCTTTCTTCTATATCTTATTATCATCAACCCCATTTTTCTGTATGGGGTTGGGGTGTCACTTCAACTATTGGCAACTTTCTTAATTCAGTACTAGTGTCCTACCTTCTTTGACAGCCATGGCAGACTGGCAAGTCTTCTCTCACACACAGTTAACCTAGCTCTTTGTTCGACGTCTGCGTTTTCTCTTGCCTTCATCCTGCCTCTCCCATATCTTCTTCACAAAGTCATCTGCTTTCCTCCACATGTGACTGAACAACTGTAATCTGTGTTCTTTGACCTTCTATCCATTCAGGACTACTTTGGCTTCTACTTTTTTCATTTCCTTATCCTATAATGTGCATCCTACCACCCATCTTAATCTGTTCATCTGTATCACCTCATGCTTTCTCAGCTGGTCTGCTTTTACTACACAGGTTTTTGTGCCATACAGAAGCACTGGTTGCACCACTGTTTTGTACACCTTATTTTCCGCTTCTTCGGCATTCTTCTGTAACACATTACCATTGACGCACTGTCAGTTTACTGCAGCACTTTGATTTTATGTCTGACCTCCTCATTCAGGCTTTTCTCCTCAACCACACCTTTAAAATACTTGAAGCTGTTAACCTGTTCCACTGTTTTCCCTTCTATCTCAGTTTTCACTGATTCTGATTTCCCTTATTTGCTGCCATGACAGCTGTCTTGAGTCTATACTCTGTTTCAACCTATGTACTATCAGTTTTGCATCGGTCCCCTAGTGTTTGCTTAAGTTCATGTTCATTGTCTCTTTGTGGGGCCGCATCATCTGCATACAGCAGCTTTGTTGATCTGTCCCCTTCATCCTGTTTGCTAATGTAGTCCGTCACAAGTATGAACAACAGTTTGCTCAGAGCTGAACTTTGATGAACATGAAGTGCTCCACGTCTGAACACTATTACTACGTGTGTCATTGGCTCTTTGTGCATAGCCTCTACTAATTTTGTGAATTTTTCCTAGACTTTGAACCACAACAAGACCTTCTGTACCAAATGTTCTCGCATATCTCTTGAGAAATGAACCCTCTTTTCTTATGTTGAATACTTTCTCTGCGTCAAGACTTGATAACAATCGCAATGTTTTCTTACACACTGCATCCCTCTGGATCACTGTTCTTGTCAGTGGTTTCTAACCCTCCAAGAAACCACATTGATCCATATCATCAATTTTTGTGACATTCTGTTATCTAATTTAACATAAACTTTATGACTGTAGTTTAATATTAAAATGGGTCTGTCCAAATCTTTACCAGTCTGTCTTCCCTTATAACTTCTTAATGTCCATAGGAATATCATCTTTTACTACCGGACTTCCCTTTGATTGATAATACATAACTGTTTTTATTTCATCTGTTCCTTGCTTGGTTATTAATTGTTGAGTATCACCTTCTTCTAACCTTGACATAACAAAGTTTTCCATACGTTCCTCCTCCTGTGCCATTTCATTGTTTGCCCAGTCCTCTGTTTTATGAAGATTTTATTAAAATTTCCTGAATATTTCTATAGTATATGTGTTTTATGCCTGTCATAGACTTCCTAAGTTTGGTTGTAAAAGTTTCTATTTTCTGTTGCCCAAATCATTGTGATAAATGTTTTCCACTCTGTAATTATCAAAAAAACAGTTGCTGTAGCTGCACCCTTTTAAACTCATGAATATTGTCCATATTCTGTTATTTTCCCTTTTCCACTCTGCAGTTGCTTCTCCTGCTCTCTGAATCTTGTCATGTAATTTTTATCAACCCTTTTAAAGAGTTCCTGTTACTTCTCTCCCATATATATCTATTTCTCAACCCTTTTCTCATTTTACACTGCTTGTAAAATCCATTTTCGTTTGTGTCCCTCCCATTCTTATGAAATAATTTGCCTTCCTTAACGCTTTGATCATACCCACTACCCATTCCCTTAATTTCTGCCTTTTTAACAGGAAAGTACCAGTGTATCATTTTTATAAAATTGTCCTGTGGCTTTTTCCGCTGCATGATGTGATATAAATATTGATTGGGTCTTTGAAACTGCCATTTAGCTACCCTTGCTTCTGTAAAATATAACTTCTATCCCCTTTAACACCATTATATTTTAGGTACATGTATAAATTCCATTTGAGTTCCTGGTACTGAATTCACACCATCCATACCAAATACTCTTATCCATTTCTTCATGAATCTAACCTGTTTTGTTGTATTTTTCATTCTGTGTCCCCCATAACATCCTCTCTGTTGGAAATCAAATTCAAATCCCCACCTATGAACAGTATTTCATGCTGAAAGCTACTTATTACTTTCAAGTTGTCCTAAGCTCCATAATAATAGTTTTAGAGGTACAGTGGATATAGAAAGTATACACACCCTTGTTAAACTGCCACAGTTTTGTAATATAAAACAATGAGACCACAATAAATAATTTCAGAACTTTTTCCACTTTTAATGTGACCTATAACCTGTACAATTCAATTGAAAAGCAAATCTGTTAGGGGAGAAAGTATTAAAAAAATAAATAATGTACAATAAGCTGGTTGTATAAGTGTGCACACACTTAAGCTAATACTTTGCTGAAGCACATTTTGCTTTAATTACAACATTCAGTCTTCTTGGGTACACACCTGCCATCAATTAAAGATAGTCTGATTAACTCCAACAAAAGTTCAGCTGTCCTAGTAGGATTTTCCTGACATTTACTCAGTTGCTTGCTACAGCAAAAGCCATGGTTCACAGAGAGCTTACAAAGCATCAAAGGGATCTCATTGTTGAAAGGTATCAGTCAGGACAAGGGTACAAAAAATTTCCACAGCATTCGATAAACCATATGTTGTTTGGCAGAGGTTTTACATCGGATGCTCTTGAGTTAAAGATGTTAAGATTTGCACTGGGTGTGACAATGGACATAATTAGGAATCAGTATATTAGAGGGTCAGCTCAGGTTGGACGGTTTGGAGACAGTCAGAGAGGTGCAATTGCGTTGGTTTGGACATGTGCTGAGGAGGGATGCTGGGTATATTGGTAAAAGGATGCTAAGGATGGAGCTGCCAGGTAAGAGGAAAAAAGGAAGGCCTAAGATAAGATTTATGAATGTGGTGAGAGAGGACATTTAGGTGGTTGGTGTGACGGAGCAAGATGCAGAGGACAGGAAGAAATGGAAACAGATGATCTGCTGTGGCGACCCCTAAAGGGAACAGCCGGAAGAGAAGAAGAAGCATTGAATAAACCATGGAACACAGTGAAGACAGTCAGCAAAAGTGGAGAAAATATGGGACAGCAGTGATGCTGCAAAGAACTGGACATCCCTCCAAAACTGATGAAAAGACAAGATGAAAACTGGTCAGGGAGGCTGCCAAGAGACCTACAGCAACACTGAAGGAGCTGCAGGAATTTCTGGCAAGTACTGGTTGTGTATTACATGTGACAGTAATCTCTCGTGTTCTCCATACGTCTGGCCTATGGAGTAGGGTTGCAAGACGGAAACCTTTTCTTACCCAGAAAAACATCCAGGCCCAGCTAAAATTTGCAAAACAATACATCATCTCCCAAAAGCATGTGGGAAAATGTGTTATGGTCTGATGAGACCAAGGTTGAACTTTTTGGCCACAATTCGAAAAGGTATGTTTGGCGCAAAAGCAACACTTCACATCACATCACATCACCACGGTGAAGCATAGTGGTGGCAGTATCATGCTGTGGGGTTGCTTTTCTTCAGCTGGAGCTGTTTTAGTCAAGGTGGAGGGAATTATGAACAGTTCCAAATGCCAGTCACTTTTGACCCGAAAGCTGAAGATGAAGAGGAATTTCACCTTTCAGCATGACAATGACCGCAAGCATACATCCATATCAACAAAAGAATGGCTTCACCAGAAGAAAATTATAGTTTTGGAATGGCCCAGCCAGAGCCAGACCTTAATCCAATAGAAAATCTGTGGGGTGACCTGAAGATGACTGTGCACAAGAGATGCCCTTACAATCTGATAGATTTGGAGCGCTTTTGGAAGGAAGAGAGGGCAAATATTGCCAAGTCAAGATGTGCCATGCTGATAGACTCCTACCCAAGAAGACTGAATGCTGTAATTAAATCAAAAGGTGCTTCAACAAAGTATTAGTTTAAGGGTGTGCACACTTATGCAACCAGCTTATTGTTTGTTTTTATTTTTTATGTTTTGTCCTCTAACAGATTTGTTTTTCATTTGAATTGTACAAGTTATAGGTCACATTGAAGGTGGGAAAAGTTTTGAAATGATTTATTGTAGTCTCATTTTTTATATATCACAAAAACCTGGCAGTTTAACAGGGGTGTGTACACTTTTTTATATCCACTGTATGTCAGAGTAATCTTCCTTTCATGCCATAACCACATACTACTACAGATCTACACTTGTTAGTTTTCCATCTTCTCTCACTATATGGGCCCATGTTTTAATCAGTATTATTACCCACCCCTGTTCTTTTGTCAGTGATATTTTACTGAATAGCTTCCTGGAATCCTTTAGACAGGTTCACATGCTCATTTCTATGTAGCCGCTTGTCTTGTAACATTGATTTTTAACCTTACTCTTCTTAATATAGGTCAGTATCCTTTGCTTTTTTTCTATACATGTTATGTAATTCCGCATTAATATTGATAAATCAGCTATTCTGAAAAAAAGGTATTGCTTCCATTCATGTTATACATGATACTTTTTAATATATGATCTGATGGTGTTAATCTTCACCCAGTCCTTGACAGTGGGTTCGATTCTGAACCTCAGAACCAACTCGGCCACGTTTTCCAGCTCGCTCTCTCCAAACTCTCGAGCCAGGAACTATCCATAATGCTCCTCACAGAGATTGCCTCAGATCTCATTTGCTGCTTCGCAGACCAGATGCATCGGTTTCCTTCTCTCCAGCCTTTGCTTTTCAGTGAGCAGTGTTTAAAATTTTTTTCTTGGCTATCTTTATTTCTTAATACCTTTATTCTCATATTTCCTTCAAACTATCTACCCACTCATCTTAGCTTATTTCTAAAAATCTTTAATTCCCTTTCTTCCTACCTTTGGTAGAACTTCAGTACCATTGCTGGTACTTCTTTTCTTTACCATCCGGTATTCTTATTACACTTGGTGGTATTCTTTTGTAATTCCTTTCTTTCTTTCTTCTAATATAACAACAACAAAAAAAAAGTTGACTCTTTGCCCTTTCCTGTGTCACTCAACTTTAGCGATGGTTGTTGTCAGTTAATTGAAAAATGTCTACTCAGAAACAAATTTCACCTGCTAAGCCTACTAAAGGCACTTCAGGTTTTAAAGGATGGCAAAAATGTGAAAGCAAGATTGCTAATTCTGATAACCACACTTTGTGTATACTGTCTAGGAAAAATACACCTACAAGAGGACTGTTCAGTCTGTCACGGGTTCTCCACTCGAAACCTGACTGAAAGGAAAAAAAAATGGATTCTCAAAAGATTCCTTAAATCTACCTTTGAAAAGGCCTTATCTGAGCCTAGACCCTTGACTTGCAGCTCTTCTTCATCTTCCTCTGCTTTGAGGAAAAGGGCTTTGTCGGCTCCAAGAACCTTGGAACGGACAAAGAAATTGCCAAAACCATCCTCGGTACCAAAGAGCTCCTTGGTACCGAAGGAATTACCGACATCGAAAAAAAGAAGTTATGTATTACCATAACGTTCCATCTGTGTTGTTGATCTTCGTTCAGTCATTACTGATGGGTTATCGGTTCCATCCTTGGAACCGAGCCAGCCAATATCAAGATCACATCAGCCAAAAACTCTTGAGCAAAGGTCCTACCCAGAATGCTCTACTCCCTGTTTCCTCAGATCGAGTTTGCAAGTTTATAGATAAAAGTAGAGGCTACCTCTGATCATAACAGACCTACCAGAAAGGAGTACTTGAGATCAACCAAGAACCTCCAGATGGGGGATGGAGGGTGGGAAGTAATGAATGAATGAAGATCAACAACACAGATAGAACGTTATGGTAAGACATAACTTCTTTATCTGATGTTGTTAATCTTCGCCCATTCCTTACTGATGGACAGAGTCCCCAGCTACCTGTATTCCTGGGTGGCCCTTATGGAAGGACATTCCTTAGCACAATGCAACCAAAGGAAGCTTTTCCTCTGGAGGCCAAGTCCAATTTGTAATGAAGAATAAATGTATGAGGTTTAGCCCAAGTTGCAGCTGAGCAAATGTCATTGAGGGAAGCCTTAGCATGGAAGGCTGCATAAATTGCCATAGATCTTGTAGAATGTGCTTTGACTCTGAGGCAAGGTGAGATACAATTTCTCAACCATGAAGCCAATGTAACTTTTGATATAGGATGACCCCATCTAGGTCCAGAAAAAGCCAGAAACAGTTGGTCTGTTTTAAGGGTATATTTTGTTCTGTCCAGATAAAATCGTATTTGCCTATGAACATCCAAGGAGTGCAAGCAATACTCTCCCTTGTTAGAAGGGTTAAGAAAGAACACTGCAAGATTAATAGACTGCTTGATAGATTACTCTGACACCACTTTTGGTAAAAAGGTCGAATTGGTTCTCAGTGATATCCTGTCCTTATGGAAGATAAGATAAGGAGATTTGATGCATAAGGCTTGAAGTTCTGACAGTCGTCTGGCCGATGTGATTGCAATCAGAAAAAAAAGTTTTCCAAGAGAGATATTTTACATCACAAGAAGACGCAGGTTCAAAGGGTGGAGCTGTTAAAGCTTGCAGAACCAAAGCCAAATCCCAAGGTTGTACATGTTCTCTGAAGGGAGGTTTAAGGTGGATAACCCCTTTCAAAAAAGTCTTAGAGTCTGTGTGATATAAGTGAAGAATCTTGAAAACCAATATGAAAATTCGAGATGGCAGCTAAATGTACACGGATAGTAGAGGCCGACACCCCAAAGTGGAAAAGATGCGACAAGTAATCTAATACCACCAAGACCAGGGCTGACAAGGGGTATGTTTGCTTATTTGCTGCCCATAGAGAGAACCTCTTCCATTTGTTAAGATAGATTAGTCTGGTGGATGATTTATTAGATGCAATAAGAATATTGCGCACAGGGGACAAAAGGTTTTCATGCCTGGCAATCATAGGAAGTGGAGAAACCAAGCTGTCAGTTTCAGGGCTGTCCGATTGGGGTGAATCAGACCCTGCAGATGGGAGATCACTGTTTGTGATGGATTGAGGCTCCATGGTTGATCTAACAGGTGAGAGGAAGGGAAACCAGACTTGTCGAGGCCAATATGGAGCAATGAGGATCACTTGGCTCTTCAACTGTTGTGCTTTCTTTAGATGAGATTTAGAGAGATGAGGGGGTTAGGCATAAAGAAGACCCAAGGCCAAGCATGGACTAGAGCATCCCTTAGTGACTGTCCCCAAGGGGGGATCAGGGCAAAGTAGTTGCTGCACTTGTAATTGGTTGGGGAGGCAAATAGGTCACAGCAAGGCTGGCCCCAGCAGTGGTAGATTTTTTCCACCATCAGAGGATTGAGGTGTAGAATGCACCTGCTCAATTTGTCCGCTATCACGTTGGAGCTTCCCGGAAAGTGCGTTGCAGTCAGAAAGCGGCTGTGAGCTATCGCCCATTACCATATTCTCACGGCCTCTTGGCATAACAGGTAAGATCTGGTGCCCCTTTGTTTGTTGCTGTACCAGACCACTGACATTTTTTTTATTTTTTATTTTACATTTGTTGACTGGGCTAGTCTAGCTGGATACATGTCCTTTTTCAGTAGAGGCCCAGGGAGATAAGCTCCAAAGTTAAGTAAAATTTACATGACATGTCTGATTGGATCACAATAGTCCCTGACGGAAAGATGGAGTGAAATGCTTGCAGTGCTAGAAGCACCACCTTCAGTTCCAGGACATTGATATGCAAAAGGGCCTCTGTCTTGACCAGGTGCCTTGGACCGAGTTTCCTTGACATAGCCCCCCCAACCCATCAGGGAGGCGTCCGTGGTCACTGTGGCTATCGGTAGGTGGGGGTTGAAAGGGCGAGACCATTGTTGGGGATTTTGAGACGTCCACCAGAGTAAGTCTTGTTTGCATCTCTGAGTCACACTTATTTGAAAAGACAAAGGATGTTGTAGAGAGTACCACTGAGTGAGAAGTAGCCATGGAAGAAGTCTCGTGGAATCTGGCTAGTGGAACAATGGTGATTGAAGCTGCCACTGACCCCAATAGCTGAAGTACAAATCGAGCTGCGGATTTGTGGTGACAAAGCAACGGCTGTATTTGTCTTATTCTCTGAAGTCTGTGTTCTGGAAGGGATACTGTGCAATTTCTTGTGTCCAACAGTACCCCTATGAATTCCAAAGACTGAGTTGGGGTTGTGTTGTATTTCTCCCAGTTTATAGGGATTCCCAGGCTTCGAGCTGTTAGAGTATACTGCAGGGCTTCTTCCAGTAGATGCTTGGAGGGGGCAGTAAGGAGCCAGTCATCTAGATATGGAAACACCTGGAATCCTTGAAGTCGCAAGTGAGCGATAACCATTGGCATGCATTTTGTGAACACTCTGGGGGCTGTAGAGAGACCGAAGGACAGGGATCAAAACTGGTAGTTACTGGCTCCTATACGGAAGCGGAGGTATCTTCTTGAGCATTTGTCCATCTTTATGTTGTAATACACATCTTGAAGATCTACAGAGCACATCCAGTCGTCATCTTCCAGAAGAGGAAGGATAGACTGAACCGTGACCATCCAGAATTTCTCTGTTTTTACAAATTTGTTTAGTGTACTGAGATCCAGAATTGGTCTCCAGTCACCTGTCTTTTTTAGCAGTAAAAAGAACCTTGAGTAAAATCCGCATCCTGTCTGGTCTGGGAGGAATGTCTGGATGACTTTTTTTTTTTTTTGAAGCAGCGTTTTGATTTCATGTGCTACTGTTTCCCCTTGACTGGGTGGAACGTCGGGTAACACTCTTCGAGACTGGGCAAAGATGGAAGGAGATGTGATAGCCTCTGGATATAATATGTTGTACCAAAGAGTCAGTTTCTTTTGCCAGGCAGCATGGTACAAGGAGAAATGACCCCCGACCTCTTCCAGAGGTG